>NW_009953796.1:50426-51077 GCF_000747805.2 Chaetura pelagica
AGCTTGGCACCCACTTGCCCACGGCTCCCGTTGCCCATCCACCCTCCTCACCCCCAAGGCTGGCAGGGGGGCTGGCAGAGGTGTGCACAGACAGACAGTGAGATCGGGTGCGCTGCCCCAAGCCCTGGGGTGGGGGTTTGGGCACCCCCTGTCCGTGCCTGGATACAGGGGACAAGGGCAGGGATGCTGCCTGCTCCCAAAGCTGCCCAGCCACCAGCATCCCAGCAGGGATAGGAGGCAGCTCCAACCTCAGCACCCCCCGACGAGCACCCAGGAGACCAGGGAGGGCTGCAGCTTTTCCCCCCATCACCCACAAGCTGACCCCCACACTGCCAGGGGACAGCAGCCACGTGGACCCAACTCAAGTGTCGCTACCCCCCAGAAAACCAGACCAAACGCCCCCCCCAGCCCCGATGGGGGCATGTGCTGCAGCCCCTGGGTTGGGATGCCCACCCCATATACCCTAGGGGAGCTACATGCAGGCCTGCTTGGGCACTGAAAGGTCATTTTACTACTTATTTTTTAAATACAGAACAATATCGAAACCTCTTATCAGTGACAGGAGCCTGGCAGCACTGCCCAAAGTTTGCAGCAAGTTGTACAGAGCCCCCCACCCCCCCCGTGTACCCACAGCCGGCAAGAGGGTGGGGG
>NW_009953796.1:54114-54470 GCF_000747805.2 Chaetura pelagica
TGGGTGGGGGGGGGGGACACGGGGCGGGCCCCCCCCCCCCCTCCAGAGCCTCCAGTGCACAACAGGAGGTGGGTCGGGGTGCTGTGACACTCCTCCCCATCTTCTTCCCTGGGCAGGGAATAAGTTACCACCTCCACACTGCCTGCTCACGGCTGGGTCCCTCCATGCCATCCCCCTCCCACTGGCATCTCTCCCTTGGGGGCTGCTGGCCTGTTTGGGGGTGCAGGAGCACACGTGATCCCCAGCATCCCGGGATAGCTTGTCTCAGTGGCAGTGACACTGAGGAAAGTCAGTCTCTGACTCCCAGCAAGAGCAGACAACCTCAAAGCTCTGGGGACAACCTGCTAGGGGTACTA
>NW_009953796.1:54668-57953 GCF_000747805.2 Chaetura pelagica
GGGGCCAAGACACCAGCCCTGCCCTCCAACCTGCCCATCCAGGAGCTCCAGCCGGCAGACCTGGCCGAGCCACCCCACCTGCTGGCACAGGGGAGTGGGTGCTTGGTGGCCGGACTGCCAGCTCATCCTCCTTGCTCCAGGCACCAGCTGGATAGCTTGGAAGCCTGCTTGCACCTTGTGAGCCTGAGCCAAAGCCCTCAGAAGGCCACACTAGGGAGTCATGACCCTGGCAGCCCCAGCTCCTGCCTCCATCCTGCACCACTGCAAGGCTCCCATGCCAGAACACAGAATGCACTGTGGAATGAATCATGGAAGGGTTTGGCTTGGAAGTGACCTTAAAGATCATCTAGTTCCAACACCCCTGCATGGGCAGGGACACCTGCCACCAGACCAGGTTGCTCCAAGCCCCATCCAACCTGCCCTTGAACACTTCCAGGGAGGGGGCAGCCACAATCTCCCTGGGAAGCATCTTCTCTCTGGAAGTGGCTCAGCCAAACCCCACTGCTCCCAAAAATCCAGCTGGGTGCAGAGCCAGGGGGCTGCTCAGCCAGCCCCAGCTCTCAGGGGGTGCCCCCTTCACGCAGCCTGGCACAGGGACCCCCCCCCAGCTGCTCTCCCTGCTGCCGCACAACGATTTCCATATATTAAAGATCAGAAGATCCATCAGCTTGGGAGCAGACAGGTTGAGGCTGGGAGCTGCCTTCCCCCTGCCAGCCCAGACAGCGCTCCCAGGGGACTAATACCGGCATGTAAATATTAGATACTTTTGTCTCCTCTGAGACCAATTACACAAATCGTGGCAGCTCCCGCAGGACTCTCCGCTTCTACTTACTGTATCATCATTAACAGCTTATTAGAGAACAGCTGCTCAAAGAAGAGGAGGGAAAAAAAAACCCAACACAAAACACAGGAGGAGAGATGACAAGATGTGCACAAAGGAGGACAGGCTGGGAAGGGTGACCTCCACCCTGCCCCAGCACCCAGGGACACCCACACCCATCCCTGCAATGCTACCAGTGTACCCAGCCCGCTCTCTGCAACCCCAGCAGTGGAACCAGTCCAAAAACAGTCCCAGGATCCACTACGGGCTTTCTGGGAGGTGCCAGAGGGATGGTCCTTGGGGGTGTCAGACCGTGTGGTGGCTGGGGACAAGGGCAAGGTGGCTGCAGGACCTCCAGAGAAAGCAGGAACCAGAACAAAGCCAGCAAAGCAGCCTGGCACCTCCCAGTTAGGGGCATATAAGGGCTGGAAGGTCCCTTTGAGCCTGGGAAGCAGATTATTCCTCAGCCTCTGGGTGCCTGTCACCCGAAATCCTCCCTGAGTGGCAAGAGGGGACAGGTCTCACAGCAATGGGACAAGTGGGATGTAGTCCTACTAGCAGGGCTGGGGGCTGCCCAGGGTGATGCATTACTGAGGGTAACAGTACAGAGGGTACACACAAGGCTTGGGACAAACCCCCCAGCACAGGTCAGCCCTTCCCAAGGAGGCAGCACTCCCTCAACCAACCCCAGCATCACTAAAATGTGCAGCCAATTCGGCCCCAGATGCTCCTCACCCTCCTCCCGGTCCCCTGCAGGCAACGCTGGCCAGGGCAGGAGGACAAGGGTGGTTTTTTAGGGCCCCTCCAAGGGGTGAAGCCCCAGGTGCAATTAGGCAGCATCAATCACAGCCCTAGCATCACTAACGATGCCTCTTGCAGCCACCGAGCGCAGCCGGGGTCCCCAGCGGGGTGACGGTGGGTGCCAGCTCGGGGTGCCCACGTGCAGGTGGCCCTGTCGGGAGCCGTGTCCCCAGGAGGATGTCACGACATGCTTCTGGTGCTCCCTAGCGTCAGCCAGCATTAATGCATTGCCGGCACCGCGCGGCAGCACGGCCGGACGCCCGCACGGGCAGGGACGCCTGGCACGGCCACCAGACCCCCCCAGGGGACACGGCCACCAGCTGCACCTCGTCCCTGCATAGGTGGCTTTGCAAGGCAGATGTCCCGTGCCGTGGCGGTGGGGGAGGAAGGGCAGATGTCCCATGCGAGGGGGGGGAAAGCAACGCAACCCCCCTGCACGGGGGCAGATGCTTTGCAGAGGGGGACCTGTGAGGAGCGGGGGCTCCCTGGGGGTTTTTGGGGGACGGCAACACAAGCAGAGAGGTAGCAGCTTCTCGTCTGATTGCTAATTATCCTCGTTATTCCGTGTCAGACACTTTATGAAGCACCGGAGTGATTTGCTCTCTCGCTCTGTAATTAGGCACGTCGCAATTACCATCTAATTCAAGTTCAAGCTCTGCGCCCTCGCGACCTTCCTGGCCTCAGCACCATGTCCCTGCCTGCCTCTCTGGGGGCCCTCACACGTCCCTCCCCCAGTGCCTGCCTGTCCTGCCTGCTGGAGGGGGCAGGGGCACCACATCCCTGCCTGGCAGGAGGGGAGGGCACAGAACAGCACACCTCCCACCTCCCCCCAAATAATCCACAGCTAAATGGGATGACCAAAGCCTCAAGCCAGGTCTCAAGTCCCCCTGCAGGGACAGGAGGGTGACAGCCCCCTGTTCTCAAGCATCATTGAATACATCAGATTTTGGCATAGCCACAGCAGAACCGGGGTCAGGGCTGAGCCCACAGACCCTGTCCACACCCAGCTCCAGGCCAGCTGCCACCTCGAACCCATCCAGGGTCGTTTTAGATCCCACAGGACCTACGCAAGCACTCCTAGCACGTCCAGGTCCCACCCTCAGCACCCTTTCCTGAGGGGGACAACAGCCTAGGAACAACCACAGAGCAGAAACACCACTGCATGGAAAAAAACAGACCTAAGAAGGCAGGAGCCCAGGCGAGCAGCAGCTCCCATGGCTTCCCAGCATGGCACTGCCTTGCTTGGGGGGTGTCTTCTCCCGGCCTGGCCCGTTTGCTCCGGGAAGAGCCGCAGCTCCTTCAGGAGCAGCCTCCCAGCAGCAGCGGGCACGGCGCCGTGCCAGGCTCTGCCGCTGCACCCAGCGGCACCCGAGTCACTGCAGCAGGATGCCCTCCCTCTCCCAGCAGCTAATTAATCCTCCTGCTCAGGCAGAGCTCATTAGGGCTGGTGCAACGCGGGGCTGCTCAGCCTGCCCGGCACAGCCGCCCTTCCCGGCGGAGAGCAAGGTCACCACAAGGGGCCAACGGCGCTGGCACCACCAGGCTCACCCTGAGCTCCCCTGCAGGCTGATCCTATTCTCTTTGCTCAAGCTTATACCACAGGAAAAAAACAGAAGGGAAAAAAAAAAAAAAGGGGAACTGGAGGGGGAAAATGGGGGATGGGC
>NW_009953796.1:58469-59073 GCF_000747805.2 Chaetura pelagica
GTGCAAGCCCTCACCCCAAGGGGTGATGCTGCACCCCAAAGAGCAGAGCCCGCCCCACAGGGAAGGGCTGTGGAAGATGGGGTGGCATCCGTGGGACTGCCATTCCCACAAGCCAGGGGCACCCCCACCCCAGATTATAGCCTTCCTCAGATCACAGTATTAAATGATCACCTTCAGAAGACCCGAAGCCCCATCTGCCTCATCCTGTCCCCCTCTAGCATAACCCCCCCCCGAGTGTACACCCTGGATATGGGGAGCAGAGTCACCCAGGTGCCAGCCCAGGGAGGGGGTCGAAAGAGAAGCCACGGGGCAAGCCCCCCCAGCAAGGTACCACCGGGTTAGGAGCAGGCAGGGAGACAATATAGGGACTATGAGGCCTCCTCACCGCCAGATGTGTGTTAATAAGGCAGCTGCCCCCTAAGCTAATAAGGTCACTTACTGGCTCCAGCAAGACGAGAAAACAAGCAGGGGCTTGGCTGCGGTACAGCCTGACTTGGCACTCACTGAGCGCCGGCTTCCTGAATTCTTGCTGCTTCCAGAGAGGCGCAACGGGGTGGAAAAAAGCAGATCAACACTCTCCCCCCTCAAAAATAGAAAAGTTATC
>NW_009953796.1:59458-62804 GCF_000747805.2 Chaetura pelagica
CCCCAAAGGGCACCCCGGCCCCCGGTTGCCTTCCCATGGCAGGATTAGGAGCTGACAAGGTGTCCGACAAGGGGGGGACGCAGGTATCCCCCGCCTCTCTGTGGTCGGGGAGCACCGGGAGGGTCCCCCCAACGCTGGGGAGGTGGGTGACACGGTGCTGGGGTGATGGGTACAGCAGGGAAGAGACCTGCGGGGCTGCAGGGGTGGGGATGGGTAAGAGGGTGGCCAGGCAGCCCTGCTGGTGCCGGGGTGATGGGTAAACACGTCTATCCCAGCCGTGTAACGTCACGGCCGCAGCGGGAACCGGCTCTCCCGCATCCCCGGCGGGCGTGGGATATTTCGGGATGCTCCAACAAGCCCTTCCTGCAGCATTAAATAGGGGGGAAGGGATGTTCCTCCTCCCAACCTCCCCGGCTGCCGGCTCCCGGCTCTGCAAAGCCCCAAGGTTGCTGCTGCTGCGTCTGTTCCCTGGGGCTTCGGCACACAAGGCTGAGATTAAACAGGCACCAGCAGCGGGAGTGAGAGGAGTTGCTCCAAAGTGTCGCATCCCGCAGGAACGGCTCCAAGGGCAGAGCGGGAGCCAGGTGTGCATTTGCCTTCCCTCCCATCAGGGGACCCGTGTTTATCCTGTGCAGCTGAGCTGACAGCAACCCCTGCACCACACCGCGGCTCCCCCAGCACACACGGACCCTCCCCGCAGCCAGGAGGGGGGAAACAACCTCAGCAAAGCAGGATGAGGTGGTGCAAAGCCCCAGGGGCTGGCAGGGGTGTGGTACAAGAGGAATATCCCTACGGTATCCCGTGGGAGGTGGGGGGAGAATACTGTAGCACCCAAGGCACCCCCTAAAACCTCCCCTCACCCAAGGGTCAGCTCACAGCATGACCCTCACACCTTCCCAAAGGCTGGGGGTTTCCCTCCAGGCACCCCAGTCCAAGCTGGACTTCAGAACAGGAAGAACCTCTGCAAAGCCCCAAGGTTGCTGCTGCTGCGTCTGTTCCCTGGGGCTTCGGCACACAAGGCTGAGATTAAACAGGCACCAGCAGCGGGAGTGAGAGGAGTTGCTCCAAAGTGTCGCATCCCGCAGGAACGGCTCCAAGGGCAGAGCGGGAGCCAGGTGTGCATTTGCCTTCCCTCCCATCAGGGGACCCGTGTTTATCCTGTGCAGCTGAGCTGACAGCAACCCCTGCACCACACCGCGGCTCCCCCAGCACACACGGACCCTCCCCGCAGCCAGGAGGGGGGAAACAACCTCAGCAAAGCAGGATGAGGTGGTGCAGAGCCCCAGGGGCTGGCAGGGGTGTGGTACAAGAGGAATATCCCTACGGTATCCCGTGGGAGGTGGGGGGAGAATACTGTAGCACCCAAGGCACCCCCTAAAACCTCCCCTCACCCAAGGGTCAGCTCACAGCATGACCCTCACACCTTCCCAAAGGCTGGGGGTTTCCCTCCAGGCACCCCAGTCCAAGCTGGACTTCAGAACAGGAAGAACAAACAGCCCCCAGCCCTGCAGGGACCAAGTGCCCCCCTGGATGCTGCTCCCAGGGGAGCTCTGCATCCTTCTCTCCTGCCAGGTGCTCTCAGAGAAAGCAACACACTCCATCCCAGCACCACCCAGGAGGGATGTGCTGTGCCAAAGCTCCCAGGGGAGGTTGCTGCTCTGGCTCCCCTGGAGAAACATCCTCAGGAACACACACAACATCATCCTGAGCTGCCCCAGACCCTGTATTTGCACTGCACAGGCAGCGGGGCTTTTTTGAGGGTGTGCTTTTTTGTTTTCTTTTAAGACCAGGATCTCCTACATACCATTTAGCAGCCAGGAGTTCAGAGGGAGCAAAGCTCAGTGCTTTAAAAAGACACCTCGTTTGCCAAGAAATAATCCCAAGGAACGAAAAAAAAAACAACAAACCAACATTAAAAAAACCCTAGACTCAGAAGATAATTAACTCCACAAAGCAGCAACTCCAAGTAGCTCAAATCTTTGCTTTAACTACCAAGCCTCTTCTCCAAAGGCTTATTTCTTGATGTCTACAACACAACGGCACCAGCACATGGAGGCCTGGGGATTTTATTAGCACCACCCTCCTCCAAACCCTACTGGCAGATTTGCCCCCCCCCCAGTACGAGGCTCACTGGCTCAGCCAGGCACGGTGTGGGGTCTGGCCCCACCCGAGCCCCCAGATCTTTGAGCAAAGTTGCAACAGGATCACTCTCCATCCCTGCAACAGGACATCAAGGATGTGGGGCTCCACCTCCAGCTGCCACGGGAGAGGGGGTACAGGAGCTGGAGAGAGGGCAAACGGATGCTCCCACCCCACAAAACCCTTCAGCACCCTCCCCAGCAAGGGAGGAGCTGCCTTCCAGTGTCCCCCTCCTGCAGACAAACCAAATGAAAAGGAGAGGGCAGCCAACCCTGGGGGTGCATTTCAGCCCCTCCATTCCCTCTCCCACCTCTGGGGCTTGGCAGGAGGGATGCTCCACCAGGACCTGGCACGGGTCATCCTGGTAGCATCACCCCCTGCCCATTCCTGCCACTCACTCGACAGGGAAGGGAATAAAAGAGAGAAGAGCTGAGAAAAAGCAGTGTGGAGCCAGCCCTTCCCACTGTTGCTCCCCCCCCAGCATCCCCCTTCCCCTCCCGACCGTGAAAAGCTAACGTCTCCCTGCGCCCCTCCAGCCAGGGGATGGGAATGTGGAAGCAATTGCACTTGGCAAGGCAGCAACAGTGAGTCAAAAACAGTTGTTTGGCTTGTCAGCCACCCAGGCCCTGCAGCACTCTTGTTTTCCTTTGCCTGCCTTAACCCCTTCCAGCCTGGCCCCTCTCCCACAGCCCCCAGCCCCACGGTGGAGAGGGGTCAGACACCAGGGAATAGACTCACCCCACTGCCCAGGTCCTAGCAAGAGGATGATGGGCAATTCCCTGAGGTGGAAACCAGCCATGCACCAAACCTGCTGTGCTGCTGGGAGGTACAGGGCAAAGGGACACACATCCCCAGGCCACCAAGGAGCAGGATGCTCACTGTTCCCAGAGCATCCCACATGCTCACCCCAGGAGATGCAGAGAAGTCCTTTTGCCTGCAAAGGAGAACATCCCAGTTGTCCCTTGGCAGGCCAAGGGGACATGGCCACATGTGAGGGGGACCCTGTGCTGTCCTAGGGTGGCCAGACCCCACCCTGCCACCCCCCCAGAAGCCAGCCTGGTGGCACAGAGCTATTTAAATCTCTGAGCAGAGCCTCCCCTGTCCCATTTACAACAGTTTAGCACATCCCAGGCTGCTCCCTCCCACCTCCTCCAGCCCCTTCCCTGCTGGCCATATGGCAGTGAGGCCAGAAATGCATCCAGAGACA
>NW_009953796.1:70280-73873 GCF_000747805.2 Chaetura pelagica
CCCTGCTGCCGGCTCCCGGCTCTGCAAAGCCCCAAGGTTGCTGCTGCTGCGTCTGTTCCCTGGGGCTTCGGCACACAAGGCTGAGATTAAACAGGCACCAGCAGCGGGAGTGAGAGGAGTTGCTCCAAAGTGTCGCATCCCGCAGGAACGGCTCCAAGGGCAGAGCGGGAGCCAGGTGTGCATTTGCCTTCCCTCCCATCAGGGGACCCGTGTTTATCCTGTGCAGCTGAGCTGACAGCAACCCCTGCACCACACCGCGGCTCCCCCAGCACACACGGACCCTCCCCGCAGCCAGGAGGGGGGAAACAACCTCAGCAAAGCAGGATGAGGTGGTGCAAAGCCCCAGGGGCTGGCAGGGGTGTGGTACAAGAGGAATATCCCTACGGTATCCCGTGGGAGGTGGGGGGAGAATACTGTAGCACCCAAGGCACCCCCTAAAACCTCCCCTCACCCAAGGGTCAGCTCACAGCATGACCCTCACACCTTCCCAAAGGCTGGGGGTTTCCCTCCAGGCACCCCAGTCCAAGCTGGACTTCAGAACAGGAAGAACAAACAGCCCCCAGCCCTGCAGGGACCAAGTGCCCCCCTGGATGCTGCTCCCAGGGGAGCTCTGCATCCTTCTCTCCTGCCAGGTGCTCTCAGAGAAAGCAACACACTCCATCCCAGCACCACCCAGGAGGGATGTGCTGTGCCAAAGCTCCCAGGGGAGGTTGCTGCTCTGGCTCCCCTGGAGAAACATCCTCAGGAACACACACAACATCATCCTGAGCTGCCCCAGACCCTGTATTTGCACTGCACAGGCAGCGGGGCTTTTTTGAGGGTGTGCTTTTTTGTTTTCTTTTAAGACCAGGATCTCCTACATACCATTTAGCAGCCAGGAGTTCAGAGGGAGCAAAGCTCAGTGCTTTAAAAAGACACCTCGTTTGCCAAGAAATAATCCCAAGGAACGAAAAAAAAAACAACAAACCAACATTAAAAAAACCCTAGACTCAGAAGATAATTAACTCCACAAAGCAGCAACTCCAAGTAGCTCAAATCTTTGCTTTAACTACCAAGCCTCTTCTCCAAAGGCTTATTTCTTGATGTCTACAACACAACGGCACCAGCACATGGAGGCCTGGGGATTTTATTAGCACCACCCTCCTCCAAACCATACTGGCAGATTTGCCCCCCCCCCAGTACGAGGCTCACTGGCTCAGCCAGGCACGGTGTGGGGTCTGGCCCACCCGAGCCCCCAGATCTTTGAGCAAAGTTGCAACAGGATCACTCTCCATCCCTGCAACAGGACATCAAGGATGTGGGGCTCCACCTCCAGCTGCCACGGGAGAGGGGGTACAGGAGCTGGAGAGAGGGCAAACAGATGCTCCCACCCCACAAAACCCTTCAGCACCCTCCCCAGCAAGGGAGGAGCTGCCTTCCAGTGTCCCCCTCCTGCAGACAAACCAAATGAAAAGGAGAGGGCAGCCAACCCTGGGGGTGCATTTCAGCCCCTCCATTCCCTCTCCCACCTCTGGGGCTTGGCAGGAGGGATGCTCCACCAGGACCTGGCACTGCTCATCCTGGTAGCATCACCCCCTGCCCATTCCTGCCACTCACTCGACAGGGAAGGGAATAAAAGAGAGAAGAGCTGAGAAAAAGCAGTTTGCAGCCAGCCCTTCCCACTGTTGCTCCCCCCCCAGCATCCCCCTTCCCCTCCCGACCGTGAAAAGCTAACGTCTCCCTGCGCCCCTCCAGCCAGGGGATGGGAATGTGGAAGCAATTGCACTTGGCAAGGCAGCAACAGTGAGTCAAAAACAGTTGTTTGGCTTGTCAGCCACCCAGGCCCTGCAGCACTCTTGTTTTCCTTTGCCTGCCTTTCCCCTTTCCAGCCTGGCCCCTCTCCCACAGCCCCCAGCCCCACAGTGGAGAGGGGTCAGACACCAGGGAATAGACTCACCCCACTGCCCAGGTCCTAGCAAGAGGATGATGGGCAATTCCCCGAGGTGGAAACCAGCCATGCACCAAACCTGCTGTGCTGCTGGGAGGTACAGGGCAAAGGGACACACATCCCCAGGCCACCAAGGAGCAGGATGCTCACTGTTCCCAGAGCATCCCACATGCTCACCCCAGGAGATGCAGAGAAGTCCTTTTGCCTGCAAAGGAGAACATCCCAGTTGTCCCTTGGCAGGCCAAGGGGACATGGCCACATGTGAGGGGGACCCTGTGCTGTCCTAGGGTGGCCAGACCCCACCCTGCCACCCCCCCAGAAGCCAGCCTGGTGGCACAGAGCTATTTAAATCTCTGAGCAGAGCCTCCCCTGTCCCATTTACAACAGTTTAGCACATCCCAGGCTGCTTCCTACCACCTCCTCCAGCCCCTTCCCTGCTGGCCATATGGCAGTGAGGCCAGAAATGCATCCAGAGACATCATGTGCTGCATTGGGGTCTCTTCTTCATCCCCAGGTCAACTCCCTCACACCTCAAGACAGGAGACCCAGGCCAAGCACTCAACATCCCCCCATCTGGCCCCATCACACACTGCTGGGACCCTGTCTCAATCCAGGGGCAGGGTGGGGGGACACCATGACCTGTCCACCCCTTCCCCACCATGGAGGGATGGCCACCCAAGTCCAGGCATCCCTTTGGACACCCAGCCAGGACCCCCACCTGGGGACCAGAGAAGAAGATGACAAAGAGGGAGCCCAGAAAGGAGGCTCCTCCCTCTCCCCATTGGAGCTCCCTCCCTGCAGCCCCCCTGGTACATAAGAGCCAGGTCAAGGGGAAGAGTTAAACCCTCCTGAGTGATTTGTGGAGGAAAAAGAGGAGGACCAGCCCGCCCAGGAGAGACAAAGCAAGATGCTAGAGCCAAGAGATGAAGGCGAGGATGTGATAAGAGAGGGAGCCGGGGTGTGTGCGCTGGAGCCAGGGAGAGGGGAGGAGGAGGAGGAGAGGTGGGTGATGACCAAAGTCATTGAACATTTTTTGGCACGCCTACCCCCCGAGTATCCTGGCCGTTGGCCCAGCTCGGAGCTGAACTTAAACAAACTCCTGTTGCAGCCATCTGCTTGATTTTAAAATAAATCAAACAATCTGTTGAGCCGTGGGTGATCAAATTTCCATCTGTGCGGACGCCTGCTCGCCTCCTCGGAGCCTCCGCTTGCCTCTACCAGCCAAACACTCCTGGCAGCATGTGGCCTCCCTAATTCCTCCAGGAAAGGGAGAAACCGGACCTCCCCCCAGCACCCCGGCCCCCTCCCAGCCCTTCCCCACCACCCTCCTAACTCAAACCAAGTGCTATTTTTACAGCCGCCCACCGAAAAGAGACCTACTCCGGGTTTCAGTGGGAGGAAAACAGGCCTGGAGGGGAGATCCCAAGAGGTCTCAAGCTTCTCCATCACTGCCCATGCCAGGGACAGGGCTGGGGGGTTTCTCATCCTGTCCCCATCCATCCTACAGGTCCAAGGGAATGAAAAGGAAAAGGGCAGCAGCTGTGGGCAGCAGGACCCTGCCCACCCCGGTGCTGGTGACCGTGACACAGAGGCCATAAGCTGGCCAGAAATAGCAGCTGTGAAGCCAGCAGCACGTGGCTGGCCCCCGGGTAGGGGCACCGGGGGG
>NW_009953796.1:74585-75843 GCF_000747805.2 Chaetura pelagica
CAAGCACTCCTGGCAGCATGTGGCCTCCCTAATTCCTCCAGGAAAGGGAGAAACCGGACCTCCCCCCAGCACCCCGGCCCCCTCCCAGCCCTTCCCCACCACCCTCCTAACTCAAACCAAGTGCTATTTTTACAGCCGCCCACCGAAAAGAGACCTACTCCGGGTTTCAGTGGGAGGAAAACAGGCCTGGAGGGGAGATCCCAAGAGGTCTCAAGCTTCTCCATCACTGCCCATGCCAGGGACAGGGCTGGGGGGTTTCTCATCCTGTCCCCATCCATCCTACAGGTCCAAGGGAATGAAAAGGAAAAGGGCAGCAGCTGTGGGCAGCAGGACCCTGCCCGCCCCGGTGCTGGTGACCGTGACACAGAGGCCATAAGCTGGCCAGAAATAGCAGCTGTGAAGCCAGCAGCACGTGGCTGTCCCCAGGATAGGGACACTGGGTGCATGTCACCTCCAGGTGCCCAGGGGTGCCCAGCCCTGAGCCATCCTGCTTGGCTGTCTCCTCCAGGCAGCCTGCCAGCCCTCAAGCCCACCCAAAATTACTCCATTCTGAGCATGTCCTCTGGGAGAAGGAAATCCAAGGGGAGTCAGAACAAGCACTTGTACTTGCCCTGAGGTCCCTAAGGTGCCCAAAAGAGGGGTAGCATCACCTTCGTCCACTGTGTCTTTGGGTGCTGCAAGACCCCAGCCCACCCTCCAATGCCCTGGATCAACTCAGCCACTGGCTCCACATACAGGGACCCACGAGGGAGACTGCACCCACCCTATCCATGGCCCCTAACACCCTGAGATCAGCCTGGTCCCTTCTCTAAGCCAGGGTCAAACCTCCTGGCATCACCCAGGCCTTGTCCTCCTTTCCCTGGAGCTCCTCCATCCACTCTGAGCAGAGGGTGCTGTGCATGGGGCCAGAAACAGGGCAGGGAGTTTGAGGGAACACAACCCACAGCAAAGGGACCAAGAAGGAAGAAAACATTGTACAGGAAGGAGAATAGGGTACAAAAAGGGATGAAGCAGGGTTAGGGGCTCACTAGACCCCAGCAGCTCTGGAGCAGGAAGGTCATTTTGCCCATGAGCAAGGATGGGAGGAAGGAGGTGAGACACAGCAGGATTTATTCCTCAAGGGCTGCAAATACACGGGGGATGCATTGTCAAAAGCCCCCATGGCATTGGGGAAGCAGCAGCAAGGAAGAGGAGGTGCCCAGAACCCATGCACAGCCCTGCCAGGAGCCCGAGCCAGTGGCTGGGGTTGAAGGGACAA
>NW_009953796.1:76365-77020 GCF_000747805.2 Chaetura pelagica
TGCCAGGGACAGGGCTGGGGGGTTTCTCATCCTGTCCCCATCCATCCTACAGGTCCAAGGGAATGAAAAGGAAAAGGGCAGCAGCTGTGGGCAGCAGGACCCTGCCCGCCCCGGTGCTGGTGACCGTGACACAGAGGCCATAAGCTGGCCAGAAATAGCAGCTGTGAAGCCAGCAGCACGTGGCTGTCCCCAGGATAGGGACACTGGGTGCATGTCACCTCCAGGTGCCCAGGGGTGCCCAGCCCTGAGCCATCCTGCTTCGCTGTCTCCTCCAGGCAGCCTGCCAGCCCTCAAGCCCACCCAAAATTACTCCATTCTGAGCATGTCCTCTGGGAGAAGGAAATCCAAGGGGAGTCAGAACAAGCACTTGTACTTGCCCTGAGGTCCCTAAGGTGCCCAAAAGAGGGGTAGCATCACCTTCGTCCACTGTGTCTTTGGGTGCTGCAAGACCCCAGCCCACCCTCCAATGCCCTGGATCAACTCAGCCACTGGCTCCACATACAGGGACCCACGAGGGAGACTGCACCCACCCTATCCATGGCCCCTAACACCCTGAGATCAGCCTGGTCCCTTCTCTAAGCCAGGGTCAAACCTCCTGGCATCACCCAGGCCTTGTCCTCCTTTCCCTGGAGCTCCTCCATCCACTCTGAGCAGC
>NW_009953796.1:77361-77883 GCF_000747805.2 Chaetura pelagica
GCCAGTGGCTGGGCTGCAGGAGAAACCTCAACTCACAGGGATGCTGCCAAACCAAGGAGCAAGCTTGCCAAGCCACTCACTGCTGGAAATAATGGGGAGCTGGGGGGGGGAATCTGAGACCAGGATGGCCCCCACCCTGCCTCAGCCCTACATCTTTCCTAATGCCAGCTCTTGGAAAGGAGCCACAGGCAGCAAAGGGGTTATACAGTCCCAAGCACGATGCCAGGCCCTGAGGATGCAGGATCAGGCCAGAGAGCATGAGGCTGGGGGATCAGCAGGGGAAAAGCAGCTGGAATCAAGTGATGCAGCAGCTCGTGTGACCCCAGTGCCACACACCCTGGGGACAGCCCTGTGGGATAACCAGTTCATGGGGGAGTCTGAGTCCCCAGTCTGCTGCTCAGGGTGTAGCCAAGACAGGGGTTTCCCCAAAAGCCACCCCTGCTTTGCAGCAGCTGCATGGAGTCAAATCCCAACAGGATACACAGCAGGGAGTAGGTTACACAGCACAAGCAATGGAGGGAA
>NW_009953796.1:78594-79985 GCF_000747805.2 Chaetura pelagica
GGAAAGAGGGGAAAAAAAATAAAAACAACCAGCAAAGCCCTTTTTGGAAGAGGAAAGAACTGACAGGACCTGGCTGAGAAGCAGGAGAAAGCCCAGATTTCCCAGTTACTGTGCAGATGTTCTGGACTGAAAACAGAAGACGGCAGGAGTGAATTCATCTCCCCCTTCCAGAGCCACCGCAGCCAGGGCATCTGGACTCTGTCCACAGGCAGGAGAGGTGGCTTCTCCCTGGATCCTGCACTGGGAACACCAGGGCGTGCCGAGCCCCCTGGGGTGTCACCTGTGCCTGAAAGCCAGGGCAGCAGCAGCCAGGGCTCTGACCCACACCAGGCTGACCTTGGCATGATCACTCACGGGAAAGCTGAAGGGCCTTGTCTTCACTGTTTTCACTTTGGGATAACTCATGCTGCCTGCTCTGAGGATCCAGGGGGGAGAGATGGAAAAGAAGAAAACGCAGCTGTTTCAGCAGTGAAGACAGGGAGGGAGGGTGGGAGACATACACACACACACACATTTATCCTTGGCCAGGGTAATAACTGAAATCACTAGCACTTGATCTTCACTCAGTGCAAAGCCTCCCAGCCGACTGAAGCCAGCCTGCTTCCAGAAACAGGCTGCAAGCAGATGGGAGGTGATGGTGGCAATTTGCTGCTCACCCCACACCCAGCCCCCCGAGAGGCTGGGTGCAGCTGTCTGTCTGTCTGTCCACCCAGCCCTGCCTGGCTCTGCCCGCCCCATCACGGCTGCAAACCACGGAGCCAGAGGCTGACGCCTTGGCTGTCACCAAAGTGTTCCCAGCTCCAGTGTCCCTGCCAGAGACCGCAGTGTCCTTGTGTCTGGCTCCCTAGGGACTGAGGAGGCTGCTGGTGGCTCCCTGGAGCTGTCAGCTGACGTGCTCTCCCTCTCCAAGGGGGGCAAAGCAGAGGGTGGGGGACACACACACACAATAAAAACCATTTTGGAGGGTCAAAGCCATCAGCACTGGGCTGTGGCAGAGCTGGGCTGTGCTGTGGGTCACACAGGGACAGGCACCCAGTCCCAGCTGGGGCTCAAAGGGGCGAGAGGTCCCCACAATGGAAGTCTCCAGCCACAAAAGGAGCAGGTGCTGGGGGGGACGGCCTTGAGGGGTGTCACAGAGAAGCAGGCAGCCCTGGGGACCACCCGAGCTTTGCATTAAGTCAGCGCTGGCATCCTCCATGGCTGAAAACCCCCACCAGCCTAAAAGGAGCAGGTTCTGGGGGGGACGGCCTTGAGGGGTGTCACAGAGAAGCAGGCAGCCCTGGGGACCACCCGAGCTTTGCATTAAGTCAGCGCTGGCATCCTCCACGGCTGGAAACCCCCACCACACTCCTGACCTCTGGCCACAGCAGGCCGCCTCCCGTCCCCCCAGC
>NW_009953796.1:82388-84721 GCF_000747805.2 Chaetura pelagica
GGGGACCCCCCGAGCTTTGCATTAAGTCAGCGCTGGCTTCCTCCACGGCTGGAAACCCCCACCACACTCCTGACCTCTGGCCACAGCAGGCAGCTGCCTGTCCCCACAGCAAAGGGGGGACACTCCTGGCTGCAAGGTCACCCATCCCCCCTAAAGACCTGCCTGCACATCCCAGCTGGGTGTCAGCCTTGTTTTACCTCTAAACTAGAAGTCAAAAATTCACAGAGGAGGTGTTGGGAGAGAGCACGGATTTGCCAACCACTCCCAAGACCTGGCACCCCACTGCTCACCCCTGCCAACCACAGCAGCACCTGGCTCTCCCTGGGCACTGGGCACACCAGGAGGAGTGATGCCATGGCCAGCAATGCCAGAAGCCAGCAGGAAGAGGCCACACTGGGGCCAGACGGTGATTTCCTGAGTTTGTGTGCAAGGGCTTGAATAACCCTGGGTAAACCCTGCGGCGGGTGCCCCTCACAACCAGGAATGGCCCGTCCAGCACCACTGCTTGCCTGCAGGCACTGAAACACAGCACCTCAGCAGCCCTCTGGCCAGAGGGAGCTCCTCCACCTGCAGCACAACAGCACAGACACCCTCACCCCTGGTTTGCACGTGCGGTGCTTGCCCTGCACAGGTCACAGCACGCTCGGCACAGACACTGCAGGCTGGCAGGTTGGAGAGGGAAAGCTGGGGCAGCTGCTGCTCCAAGCACACCAGCTCCACAGGTAAACAGATGACTTCAGCCTCCCGAGAGCTCCTAAAGCCCAGCAGCACTGGCACTAATGTGGAAGGGGAAGAAAAATAAAGGAAAAATAAAACAGGGAGAAGTGGCATCGTATTCATGCCAGGCTGCGAAGTGCACCCAGGTAATGTCACCATCCTCCTCCCAGCCCAGGGGAAAAACTCCATCCCCTTCCATTCTGCTCTGCTACAGAAGATCCAAAAGCAGGGAAGGGAGAAGTCACGGCAGGGCCAGGCCAGCTGCATGAGGCTGTTCATCCATCCTCACTGCAGCACTGCCAGGGCCACCCCAGCCCCGCAGCACCAGCTGCTCAGTCTGTAGCAGCAGCAAAGCAGGACCTGCCCAGAGCAGCCAGGCTGGCACCTCTCGGGGCTCCAGCACCCCCTCCATGGCACGGGGAGGGGGAACCAAGCTCTGGCACTGGGGGCGATGCCTTTTGCAAAGAGGAGTGGCAAGGAAGGAGAAGCACTGCATCCCTGGCAGCCGGGCTGGCACCGGCCGGGCCCGGGCAGCCGGGGGGCGGAAGGCACGTCCCAGGCACCGCTGCCACCCGCCTTGGTGACAAGGGGACCCGGGGCTGTCAGAGCCCTGGGCTGGGGCCCAGGAGGATTGTGCCGCTGGAAGGTCTCCCATCACCAGCTGCTCAGGGTGGAGGAAAGGCTGGAACAGCTGGGAGGCTGCCATGGTCGGCCAAGCTCCAGTGGCTCCTTCTCAAGCTGCCCAACGCATCAGAATGCTCCTGCCTCACCACCCTCCCCGGATTTGTCTCTGCAAAGTTCCCCTCAAGCCTCTAGCCTGGCAGTCCCCAAGTCCCTCCAGATCCTGCTGCCCAGCAGCAGGACTGGCAGCCCCCGGAGCCTCAGGGAGCCCCCTGCTCTGAGCAGCACGTGCCAAAGGTGCTGACAGGGAGCAGAGACCCCCTCCCCAAAAAAAACCCACCACAGGAACAAACCGAGTGAGGTACACACAGGCTTCAGCTGTGCCCTGTGCCCAGGAGGTCTCAAAACCTGCTCTGGAGATGGAGACATCTCCTTGGCCCAATCTCAGCTGCCAAGGACAAGAACAGCAGGGGTGTTGGCACAGGGCCTGGCACGTTGGGGGGCACAGGACAGTGAAAAGCTGGCTCCTGCTATTACCAACGTAGCTGTGAAACCAGGCACCCATGCTGCTGCTGCTGCTGCGGAGGGTCCTCCTCGCTGGGAAGCAGCCGAAGAGCATCCCAGGCTGCCCTCTGTGACCGAGCTTCCCGGATGGCCGAGAAAGGCCAAGTGTCTGGACAAAACATCTGTCCATGTGCAGCAGCCAGAGCCGGCCGTCCCGCTGCCCCTGTCCTCCACACAGCTCCCAGCCAGGGGAGGCTGCTGCAAGATGCATTCACAAAAGGCATTTTCACTGCAGGGGACCAGAACAAGCAGGTCCTTCTCCCCTGGTGGGTGGGGGGATATCTGGGGGGGTGCAGGCAGGGTTTCTGGGGCAGCACACGTTTCAGGCCAGTGATTTTTGGCAGGTGCCTGCAGGACAGAGGCAGCGCTCGAGCTGCCAGCCCTCCACTGCTGCTTTTGGGCAAGGCAGAGAGAGGAGAAGGGGGGGGGAG
>NW_009953796.1:87465-92734 GCF_000747805.2 Chaetura pelagica
GGGGGGTCATAAAAAATAAATATATATAGCAGCCAGCTGGTGAGCTGTGGAGTCAGCACAAGGTCTGGAGGACACGGCGGCTGGCAGCGGTGCAGGAGCCCTGGTATTTTGGACAGCTGGTACAGCAAGGTCAGCCTGGCCAAAGCAAAAAGCCCTTTCCTCCCCCCTTCAATACAGATGAAGGACACAAACCCCTGGCCAGAGACCTCAGGGGGGACAAGCCACCAGCCCATGGAACGACTCTGAAACAACCCAAGTGGCAAGTGAGGCTGAGGAGGGATGGAAGGGTGCGGGTTTCCAGCCTGGCTGGGTACATACCAAACCCTCCCTGACCTCATTGGCAGGAAAAAGCAAGCAGCATATTTTCCTCATGTTGTTTCTTTGTTTGCCATCTGGGAATATGATCCCACGGGAGGCCATGCCCCAAGACATGAAGTCATATCACGATTATATTGCCACCTCCATGCTGGGATTGAGATCTCATCTGAAAATGCCAGAGCCAGTCAGTGCCAGCCCCAGCAACTGCTGCAGAGGAAGCTGCTCTGCTGAAGGACAACACAAGCCTGGCTAAAAACATCTTTACATAGATAGCAAAACAGGTTTATCCCCATTGTTGGGTTAAAATACCTTGGCCTGATCTTATTCTGCGTCTGCTGGAATTAGCCACGGAAAAAATCAGCACAAGCACAGAGATGACCACCAAAGACACCTCAAGCTGGAAGCCTAAAAACTGGGATGAATGAGACCACCTCTGCTCCTCGTTTGTGTCTAAGGGATGAGCAGGAGGACAATGCAGCCTCTGCCACCCCTCCAGAGCCTACACATGAAACCTGGGCTGGGGACACACGGAGGAGCCGCTAACTTGGTCGGGAAAGTCCAACCACCCAAAACACTACCAGAGGGTTTTCAGTTTGCTTCAACTTAAGAAAAGGTGCAAAATAAGCCAGAGGTCCTGCCTGTCTGGCCACAATCTAGGACCCTTCCTGCACAGGTTCTTATTTGTCTGGCTGTGATACAACCAAATATCCCCACTCTCACAGGGAACACAGCCTCGTGCAACACAGGAGGAGGGTCAAGAATCACCCTCCACCTCCTGTGTTTACTTCCCTGGCATTCAAGTGTTTCTGCTGTTGCTCAGCTTCACCAGGACAAGGCTTAGTCAAGAACACAACAACTCCATGACGTTTGCCCAAAACCTTTTCCAAAAGGCAGAAAGAAAATGCCCACCAACAGCTGCCAGCTCGACAGCACAATTTGGAAATGCAGCATGACCTTTGGAGCTCATAACCTGAAAAAAGGGGCCAAGTCCCCAGCTGAGCTAACAACATTGCTGCCAAGCAGTGACTGCAGCAAACTCAGGCCCATGAGTCTGACTGTGCCCTGCCAGACCCAGACCCATGCAGCAAGACCCAGGTGTACCTGGCAAAGCAGGAACAGGACACAGAAAACACCAGGCAATGCTTGGAAAGCAGCCTGAGGGCACAGCAGCAAGTTCTGCGTCCTCCCAAGGAGCTGGATGGCACCAGCTGCAAATTTTGCAGGATGCCCCACAGCACCCCGGGCAAACTTGAACAGTTTGATAGTGGGATTTGAAAGCTTTCCACAAACCTGAATGTATTTGCAGAAAGTTGCATGAAGGGGGGAAAAAAAACCCAACAGAGCTCACTTTTACAGGTACGAAACCGCAGCGAGAGTGGCGGCAGGCGAAGATGGGAAAAGTCAGAAAGGCCAGGGAAGCTTTTCCCAGTGCTGGCAGAGAGCTGGGATCAGAGCAAGCACAGAAAACCCTAGCAGAGAGGAGCACAGGCAGCCCTTGACCTGGGAGCACCGGCCAGGCAGAGCTTCTCCCCTTTGGAGACCAACTCAGCAGGCAGGGCCGGGGCCACAGGTCAGCATTGCCTCTGGACACTGGCCAAGCCCCTCAGCTTTATGGGTTATTCAAACTAGGCCCCTGTCCCTCTGCACTCCAGGGAACTGGTGGGTTCCTCTGGATCAGGAGGATGAGATGACCTAGCTGGTGGCAGCAGCCACCCCAAGCTCAGAAGCCCTGCACCCACGGGTGCCTAGATCTGCACAGGTCCCCTCACAAGCAGCACCGCTGGGAAGAAGACGCACACACCTGCACACCTTGGGAAGGACCAAGGGTGACAAGCCTTACCATAGCTCAGCATTGTCATTTTTTTCTTGGCAGGAGAACCCAAACCCAGCCCCAGAAGCCAACACCCACAGAGCTTCTGCAGCAGCCCCCCTGCTCTCAGAGCTTACCTTCAGAAGTCCCTCCTGCAGCAGGCACCACCACATCTCCACTGAGCATCACCTGCCACACTCCTCCCAAGCACCCAAAATATCAGAGACTCCGCCCTCCTGATGAGGCTCAATTAGTTAATGAGTTCCCTCGTTAGCACCTCCAAATTGTTACAGAGGGGGCCTGAGCCCCAGCTTGCTCTTACTGCCCTGCTAAGAGACGGGGAGTGTCTGGTGGCATTTCATGTATTTATTTACCCGGTGCCTCACACTTTGAGCCATCTGGATCAAGCCCTTGCAGGCAGGACAGCAGCAAAGCTGCAGTCAACCCTGAGTGTGTGGAAAAGCAGAACATACAAAAACATAATGAAGTCCCAGAGAGGAGATGATTTTAACCTCTCGGCTCATTCCCTCCTGCTTGGTTCCACCTGAACAGGGACCTGGGTGTCACACAAGGGTGAAAGGCTCATCTGGGGTCATTTCCAGCAGACAGAGTGGCAGAAGTAGGGTACAGTTGGATTAGCCAAGGACCCTACCCAAGCATGGAGCCATGTTTTAAATAGGCTTGATGTCTGTGAGCTCTCAACCTGATGGGAAGAGTGTGGAGATGGTGAGGGAAAAGGCAAGAGGACCTCTGGGCCAGCCAGAGACACCATTAAGGACATGGCAGAGCCCTGGACCAGGCAGCTCAGCCTTGAGTCCTGTCACCCTGCCCCTTGTAGCAGCCCCTTAATTTGCTCATTAGCAAACCCAGGGAACAAGAGGGAGGAACTGAATAGCATCCCTGCCCGGGGACACCCTCTGTGTCCTCCTCCTCCTCCCCCTCTGCCTTTCATAGCCCCACACAAAAGCTTTTCAGAGCTGCTCGGGACAGAGAGGGGCTGCAGGCAGGAGCCCAAGTGGGAGTCTGGGGCTGGGGTCAGCGGGGACAAATGAGGACTGGGGCACCTGAGAAATGCTGGGCTCTGGGGGGGGCACTGAAGAATCCTGAGGGAAGCACCCCCTGAGCACCCAACACTGGCAACCCAGCTGGGACAGACCTGTCCCTAATGTTCCCATGATATGGCCTGGGGACACTAATGAGGCAGAGGCATGAAACCCCCTGGCTGGGGATATGTGGATGCTGCTCCCACCCAGGCTCTGCTGGAGCATCACCCCAGCATCACCCCCTGGGTTTGCACCACGGGATGCTTGCCTGACTCCCAAGCCCTCCACAACCACTGGCCAGCACAGGCTGAATGCCACCAGCACCTTGCAAGTGCCAATAGACTGGGGGACAGACAGGGAGGCAGCACGGGCATCACAACCCACGCAGCCCCAGCACCACCTCCAACATCCAGAAAAGTCTCCACCACCTCGGACCCCTCCGCACACGGCAAGTTGTGCTGGCTGGAAGCAGATATCCACGTGGGCAAGCCTGAAAAGAAATCATCTGCACCCACAAATGACCTGCAAGGATGTGGGGACCATCTGGCTCAGGCCGACGGAGCCCGGGGGAAACCACCCGAAAGCAGCAGCTTCCTGAGGATTCCCATCACCAGAGCCAACCTCCTGCACCATCCTGGCTCTCTCCGTGCCGACGCCACGTGTGCCAACCCTGCAGCTCCTGCCCGGTGGGTTTCCAAGCAGTGCCCCCCCCCCAGCTCGGGAGCTGGGGCAGCTGAAGGGAAGATTAGATTTGTAACCAGCCAAGGGAGAGCGACCGGAGAGAAAAGGAGCGCTGTCTTGGAAGGGCTGGTTTACATTTCTAAAGAAAATGCCAACGCTCGGGAGAGCCGCAGGGTTCTGGCTATGAACAAGAGCTGAAAGGCTTTGAAAAGGAACTGGGGATTTAGGATGCTGGCATTTTACAGAGCCCGGTGTGGGGCCTGGTTTGCAGATACAGAGCAGCAGCTCTCCAGAACGCCCCTGCCAGCTGGGAATTTGGGGGTAAAAGCAGTTATTTCCCCATCCCACAAGAAAGGCCAGGTTGCAGCTAGTGACCCTGTGCTCTGTCGTGCTGCTTTTCTAAGTGATGCCCCCCAAAGCGCCCCGTGTAACCCCACCAAGAGGCACAGAAGAGAGCAGCCTGGGAACCTGGCAGCACCCAGGCAATGACACCCATCAGGGCTGTGACGGTGGCTCGGGGAGCACAGGGGGCTGGGGGTGCAGGGGGACAGTGCCTGGGGGGCCCTCACTGCAGGATAACCAGCACCGGTGGGGGGCACAAGCCCCCACACCAGTCCCCTGGCTTCAGGAAGGGTGAGGGGAAACCCTTTGAGTTGCCTTATGAAACTGGAGATAACCTGGGAAGTTGGTGGAGGCCTCACACTCCTTCAAGCTTCCCGAGGATGCTGCAGCAGGACAAGCACCCCCACACACACCCCCTCTGGCACCTCAGACCACCCTGGCCAGCGAGAAGTGTGGGATCAGGATCTCCTCCCCGAAGGGCTGCGAGCGAGCAGGCGCCAACACCACAGACACACACTCCTGCGACAGGGCAGGTCTTGGCTCTCCCTACCTCTTGGAAGGGTTTTTATCTGTTCCTTCGCAGCTTGACAGCTCCAAAAGTTCATTGCTAAAGGCACCCCATCCATTAGCGTTCGCCCCCAGGGACCAGACCCAAAAGGAGAGCATCCATCTATGTCACTGCTCCACCTCCTCCTCCACGCCAGAGCTGGGAAACGCTGGGAGGGGAGGGACGGGGTCCGGGCCAACCGCCTTACCTTGGGGAGAAGAGCCGGGGGTGCCGCTGCCAGCAGCTCTGGGGGGGTCGTGCTCTTGCCAGCCAGGACCACGGCACCGCACTCGGCGCAGGCCCCGATGGTCAGCTGCTTCCCATCATCCACCAGCAGGCTGTTGGCCACGCGGAGGGTGTAGAGGAAGACGGGGAGCCTGGCTACTTGAACCGCTTTTAATCCAAGGCACCGCTTCTTCTCCTGCCGGCAGAAGAAGCAGACGAAGGTCTCCACTTTGTACTGCCGGGACCAGGCGCTGCTGGGGTGGTGGGAGTTACTGCCCTCGTGCTGCTGCCACCTCCCCCGCC
>NW_009953796.1:92775-93296 GCF_000747805.2 Chaetura pelagica
GCGGGGTGGCCAGCCAAGCTGCCGGGGTCACCGGCAGAGAAGACCTGGTGGTACCTCCCCAAGAAGCTCTGCACTGAGGTGATGAGCTCCTCGTTGTGGCACGCCCTGTACATGGCCCACAGGTCCTGCAGGACCCCGAAGCACTTGCGGCAGCTGCTCACCTCCCAGTGCTTGTTCAGCCCCCGGGCACTGGGCGGGCAAGGCAGGAGGCTGAGGAAGGGGAAATGCATGGTGCTCTTGGCGTTGCCATTGGTGATCTTGGCTGCCACCGGCCTCGCCTCCTTGCCGCACTCCTCCCCGCACAGGTAGCAAGCCTCAGGTACCAGGGGGGTGCCTGCCCCCTCCTCCTGCAGCCCTCGCCGGCCCTTGGCGGGCATGGCCCCGGCGTTGAGGGGCACCACGTAGAGCCGCTGGAGCACGGGGACGTTGGCCAACTCAAAGCTTTGCCACTGCTGCATGAGGGAGGCGAAGCAGCAGGGACACACCAGGGTGCTGCCGGTGGGCGAGAGGGGCTGGGCACC
>NW_009953796.1:94972-96394 GCF_000747805.2 Chaetura pelagica
ACCCCGGCGCGGGGGTACGACGGGACCCCACGCAGGGGAGGTAAAGGGGGTGGTGTGTGTGTGTGTGTGTGGGGGGGGTGTATTTAAAAACCCACCCCACCCAGGGGGTTTATAACCGACCCCACGCGGGGAGTCGCGCACCGCACATCCCCTTCCCCGCTTGGATCCCTTCCCCTCCATCCCCGCTGGCTCACCCGCAGCCCCCTCCCCACGCCGCGGCCGTGCTAAAGCAGCCCCTTCCTCCGCAGAGCTGCGTGGAAAGGCACCGTGTCCACGTCCACGCCGGCAGGACGGAGCTCACGGGAGCTTTGCCGAAAGCACCAGCCACATCCCTTTACAGCCCTGCCACCAGCCATTAACTCAGCGTCCCGACCCACCGCTCAGCCCCAGTCATTTATTTCACATTTTAAAAAGTCCTGCTGCTGTTCCAGTTCAATACCAGATTCTATTTCCCGCTCGGTCCTAAAATGCTGCATCGCTTTGCTGCTCACTGGTAAATAGCTGATGTGTTCCCAGCCGGGGCTGGCCGGGTTTCAGCGACGCATGCAATAATCCCGGTGTACCCTTACCTGCCTTGCAGCCTGCGATAAGATTTAGTGCTTGTGAAGCACTTTGCTGTCCTTGGACAATAGGCACCGCGGAAGTGCAAACTGTACCGAGGGCCAGCCACAATTAAACCTGACTTATTAACTGCCCCGAGCATCTAGTCAGCATACCCACCAGCTTGGCACGGCCCCCCTCTGATAAAATATATATACCCTCGCCCCAGTGCCCGCAAGGTTCTTGCCCTTGGGGCACCCCAGCTGAGTCCCCCTTGGGTTGGCCGGCCCTTGATGTCATCTCCCACCCAGTCCAGGGGGTGACAGTGTCTGGTGCTCCCTCGGCAACTGGCTGTGAGATCAAACAGATTGTGTGACATCAGCTGGAGCACGGGCAGGGGGCAGGAGGGCTCTTCGGGGACCCGGATCCAGTTTCCACGCAGATGGCTCCGGCAGTAAAGAAGCAGGAGGGGGAGATGACACACAAAGCGGGGAACACGATACCTTGGGAGAACTGGCTCTGCAGGGCTTTTTTTCAGGGCTTTCCAGAAGGCAGCAGGGCCTTGTTATATCGCATTTATTTATAGGCCTGGTGTGCACCGAGGGCGTTGGGAGCGTCGGGGTGGACATGACTCAGATGTTCTCTGAAGGTGCACGTGGTGTCTCGGTGTCACCCCTTTTCCCGGAGAGGATGGGGCCATCCCGATGGGCTAAGTTCCCTGACCCTGGGCAGCGGCATCAGAGAGCAGAGAATGCTTCACCCCAGCTGTGCGTTCTTTCCCCCCGCTGCCTCTGGGTTTTCCCCAGGAAGCAAGATCTCCGGCTGCCCCCGGACTGCCCGGCCAGAGCTCCCCGGGGAGATGCGGCCGCTGGCTCCGGCCCC
>NW_009953796.1:96854-97905 GCF_000747805.2 Chaetura pelagica
CCCCCCCCCGCACCCCGCCGGGATAACCCCCCGGAGCCGCTTCCCGGGCCTTTGGCTGCTCACGGACAGAGCAGCTCATTTATCATCCTGTGCCGCCCCGGCCCTGCGGTTGCTGTTTGCAACAGAGAAGCTGGGAGGGAGAGAAAATTTCTCAAGTCGGGCCTCGGCAAGAACTGGAAACACATGCCCTGGCGGCAACAGCCTCCCCCGGGCCGCGCGGGGATCCAGGCGAGCCCAGCACAGGATTTTCCACCACAGCTCGGGCCGGCGTGCGACCCTCCTGCCGGATCCCGGGTTTCAGAGCTGCCCAAGAGCTGGGGATGGTGACACCTCCGAGCTTGGACCCGTGGGGATGGCGGGATGCGGCGCAGCTGGAGCGGGATGCAGCACAGGATGGCTCCTCTCTCGAGTTTGACGGCCACAACGCAGGTTTGGGAAGCAAGGATCCTCACTGCGCCCATCTTAGACCTCCCTGCTGGCTTGTCACGCAGAACCGTCCCCTTTGCACAAAGGTGAGCCCCAGGGACAGATGTCCCTTGCAAGGCAGGGGCTGGACAGCAGCAGGATGTGGTGCCAGTTGTGCAAGGTGCTGTACAAACAGCCCCGGGCAGCCTCACAGTGCCCTGCTCCCCCCAGCCTGCACCAGGCAGGGGCTCAGGATGGACTTGTGAGCAGACTGCCTGATGCTGGGGCCATCCCCATCTCCATCCCCATCTCCACCTCCACCCCTATGCCCACAACTCTCTCCCCATCACTCCATCCCCATCTCCATCCCCATCTCCACCTCCACCCCTATGCCCACAACTCTCTCCCCATCACTCCATCCCCATCTCCATCCCCATCTCCACCTCCACCCCTATGCCCACAACTCTCTCCCCATCACTCCATCCCCATCTCCAGTCCCATCTCTAGCCCCAATGCTGTCCCTGTCCCCATCCCTCGGGCACTGCAGGATGGTGCCCAGCAGCACCCACTTCCCAGCACGCCAGCGAAGTCCCACTGCACCCTCACGAGCAGGCACGTGCTGCAGATCCTCCCCCCCCCCCCCCCG
>NW_009953796.1:99076-106102 GCF_000747805.2 Chaetura pelagica
CCGGGGGGGAGGGCGGGAGGCGGCGCAGCTGGAGCGGGATGCAGCACAGGATGGCTCCTCTCTCGAGTTTGACGGCCACAACGCAGGTTTGGGAAGCAAGGATCCTCACTGCGCCCATCTTAGACCTCCCTGCTGGCTTGTCAGGCAGAACCGTCCCCTTTGCACAAAGGTGAGCCCCAGGGACAGATGTCCCTTGCAAGGCAGGGGCTGGACAGCAGCAGGAAGTGGTGCCCGTTGTGCAAGGTGCTGTACAAACAGCCCCGGGCAGCCTCACAGTGCCCTGCTCCCCCCAGCCTGCACCAGGCAGGGGCTCAGGATGGACTTGTGAGCAGACTGCCTGATGCTGGGGCCATCCCCATCTCCATCCCCATCTCCACCTCCACCCCTATGCCCACAACTCTCTCCCCATCACTCCATCCCCATCTCCATCCCCATCTCCACCTCCACCCCTATGCCCACAACTCTCTCCCCATCACTCCATCCCCATCTCCAGTCCCATCTCTAGCCCCAATGCTGTCCCTGTCCCCATCCCTCGGGCACTGCAGGATGGTGCCCAGCAGCACCCACTTCCCAGCACGCCAGCGAAGTCCCACTGCACCCTCACGAGCAGGCACGTGCTGCAGATCCTCCCCCCCCCCCATCCAGCGGGACCGGGAGGTTAATATGGAAATTACCAACTGCTTATTCCTTCCAGCTGTTGCTGTGAGTCATCAAGTGCCTTAAAGAGCATTTCAAACAACACAGTGCCTTCGAGACAGCGTGACTGCTCCCCCAGCCAACCCCTCCGGATAATCCTCCGCGGGGTCTGCTGTTTGAAAAGGGAATATTTCTCCAAGGAGGCAATTCCCAGCCGCTCAGGCTGAGGAGGCAGAACAGCCACCCGACCAGGTTCCCACCTCTGCCCCTGGGCTCCCGGCCTCCTGCTGGAGAGCAAACCCAGGGCAGCACGCTGGGCAGCTCAGCCCTGCCAGCATCCCTCTTCCGAACCCAAGAGGGGACATAGAAATGCCACCACACACACACGAGTGACAACCAGCACTATACCACCCAGGGAAACTGAGGCACAGGACAGTCAGCCTGAGCACCGCAGTGTCACCTGCCTGAGGTGAGGTTGGCAGGACACGGCTGCAGCCTGCTAGGGCACTGGCCTGGGGTTCAGCAACCTTGAACTTTGCCCTCAACAGCTGCATTTTCCTCCTTTAGCTCATTTTCTTTTTTCTGTTTCAAAAAGGCTGATCTCTGCGCTCGGCTGGTGCTGATTTTTCAGATGGCAAAGATAGGGCTGGTTCATGGAAATAGTTGGGATACACTGCTGCTTTAATTGCTTTGAATTTTTTACTTTCTTAATTGATTTTTTTTGTTTGTTTGTTTCTATTCCTTTTGTTGGAAAAGCCCAGCTGAGCTTTCTCCTGCTTGTAAACTATTTGCCCCAGTCTTTCTCGTGGCCGTGCAGGTGAGTTGAAGGTGCTCCCAGTCAAGCCTGGTGCCAGCAGGAACATTCATCCCTGCACAGCTTGGAACCTGAAATATAATAAATATATAGATGACCCCAGAAAAGCTGTGTGCAGGTGACATGGAGCTGTAGGGTGAGTAGAGGGGAAGGGGACACAGCAATCCTGCACCAAAACCAGAGGTGTGTGCTGGAGCAGGGGCTCTGCAGAGAGGGAGGATGCAGGGTGGTCCATCCCTGGGAGGAAAGGAGGGATGCTGCTGGGCAGGATGGAGAACAGTGGCTCTGGGGGAGAGGAGAGGGCCACCAACAGCCACTGCAGCCCTGCAGGGACATGCTGCAGCTCAGCTGGAGCCGCTCAAGTGCTTTGGGAGATGCTGCAACAAAGAGGTTGTGACAGCCAGAGGACAAAGCCATCACTTTGTCCCCTGCAAAGCGGGGACGTGCTCAGTGCCTGGCCCGGTGGTGGCTGCTGACTTGGTCCGAGCAGGAGCCCCAGGGCCAGCCTGGAGGTGCACAGAAGTGTGCCCACACGTGTGGGAGTGCAGGGCCAGGCGTGGAAGTGAAGCCCTAGCACCCTCAGCCTCTGCTCCAAGTCCCTGCCTGGGCTTCCAGCAGCAGTAACCTCGGATCACACCTCCCAGCTCTCACCCCCAGAGGGGCCGGGTGCTGATTCACCCCGTGGCAGCCTGCCCTGAGAGGCAGGAGGTAGCCACGTCCCCTGCAGGGCACAAGGGCCGGGTTGCTGGGGTTTTTGTGGGTTTTTGGTTGGGTGTTTTGGGGGGTTTTTTTAGTTGGTTTTTTTTTTTCTTTTCCTTTCCAGAACGAGCTGCTCTGCAAATGCCAAGTGCTGATGCCAAAGGGCCGTGTCAACAAGGAAGAATGAGTGTGGCTGTTAGAAGCTGCCTTTCAAAAAAGGGTGGGGAGGAGGGGCAGAAGAGGGGGCAAAAAAAAAAAAAAAAAGGAAGAAACAGTTTATCAGTGCAAATAGGAACAGTTTGCACAGCAGTAAAAACCCAGGAGCAGCAGCTGAGCAGGGACTCTGCACCCTGTGTTTGGCAACCCAAGCCCATCCCAACGACCTGGCACCCCTTTCCGCAGGCAGCACAAAGCGTTTTCCAAGCTGGGAGTGTTTTCCAAGCCCATTCTGCTCCCACTCGGCCCCTGAGCCCTGGTGCAGGGAGCTGTGGTGGGGCCGTGCGTGGCATCAGCCCCTCGGCACGCAGCCTGGCAGGTCGAGGTCCTGCCATGTGAGTGCCAGGAGCTATTTCTAGGCAAGTCCTGGATGGGAGAGAAGGAGCCTCTCACATGACGCTGAAGATGCAATGGGAAGATGTGGTCTCTGGTTTCAGCTTTCTATTCCCAGCCCCTTATTCACCAGTTGAAGATGCCATCTGCCCCGCTGGGCAGCCGTGGGGAGCTGGGGCTTGATCCATGGCTGGTGGAGCTCTAAAAAAGCCCTAAGAAATTAGATGCTTTCATTCCCCCAGGAAGCAGGCAGAAGTTATGGCTCCTGGGCAGCCAAAAATTCCCCTCCCTTGGCGTTGTGTATCCATCCTGCCAGTGCCTGGTACCTCGGATGTCAAACCTACCCAGTGCCTGAGATGCCCAAGTTTTCCTGCATGGGAGAAGGCAACACGAGCTGTACACATACAGCAGGAAAGCTAAACAGAGGCTGGATCTTTCTCCAAAATCATACTGCAAGTCTTTCTGAAGTTAATTTAAAAAAATAATACTCTAGCTTACTATTTTGGAAGCACACCTTGGGGTTTCCTGAGCCTGGATTTTACTCCCACACCAGCACCTACCTCACACCCCCCACAATTTTTGTGCTCCTCTCAAAAGCAACATTAGGAGGAGGTCAAAGCTCCGTGAAAGGCCTGGGTTTTAAGTATTCTTCTCCCCACAGCCCCCACCCCCAAAAAAAAATTGGTCAAAATGGAGATGTTCCCACAGAAATTGGTATTTCCCGATGGAAAAACATTCCATCAGCAAAACGCTGACCCGCTCCGGTTACAGCCTGGTCATGGCGATGAGGCAACGCAGCTGGGAAAGGAATTAAAAGGGAGCTGGAGAGCTGCTTGGCTTCACCACGGCCCCGGCTGCAAGGATCCTGCTTCTCCCTGGTGCTTCCTGGCAGCGGGAGGCAGATGGGCTGGGAGGATCCCAGCGCCGGGCTCTCAGCACTGGTCACCCATCGTCACCCCAGCCCTGCTGGCACCTCGTGGTGTCTCACCAGGGTGTGAACACCCGCTGTTCCTGCTCCCCAAAAGCTGAGCATGGCTTATCGGGAGCTCAGGTTGAGCCAAAGGTACCAGATGTCCCCAAGGATGAAGCTCTGCAAACAAACAAAGCCTGGCCTGTGCTCCCTCTTGGGAACATCTTGCAGGATTTAGCAAGCTGCGGGAGGAGATTAGCAGGCCAAGGGCTGGGAGCTCAGCAGGTTCACCACCGGGAGATCAAGGACTGTCGCCCGTGTCTTCCCTCTAAGAATTGGTGGAAGTGCTTGTTTGGGAGGTTCTCCTGTGCCTTGGGGTGGCCAAGTGATGGACGGAGTTTGTTTTCATTCTTTTTTTTTTTTTTTGAAGGCAGGTTGATAAATGCAAGCTGGAGCAGAGCAGGAATCAATCATCCCTTCTGCAGCCAAAGGGTGAGAGGAGAAGCTTCTGTTCTGGAAAGAATGTTGTTGGCAAGAAGCGGGCAGAAGCCTGTGGCCACCCAGTGGCAGGGGGGGGGCCCGCACGTACAAAGGGGCCGTGTCAACAAGGAAGAATGAGTGTGGCTGTTAGAAGCTGCCATTAAAAAAAGGGTGGGGAGGAGGGGCAGAAGAGGGGGCAAAAAAAAAAAAAAAAAAGGAAGAAACAGTTTATCAGTGCAAATAGGAACAGTTTGCACAGCAGTAAAAACCCAGGAGCAGCAGCTGAGCAGGGACTCTGCACCCTGTGTTTGGCAACCCAAGCCCATCCCAACGACCTGGCACCCCTTTCCGCAGGCAGCACAAAGCGTTTTCCAAGCTGGGAGTGTTTTCCAAGCCCATTCTGCTCACACCCGGCCCCTGAGCCCTGGTGCAGGGAGCTGTGGTGGGACTGTGCGTGGCATCAGCCCCTCGGCACGCAGCCTGGCAGGTCGAGGTCCTGCCATGTGAGTGCCAGGAGCTATTTCTAGGCAAGTCCTGGATGGGAGAGAAGGAGCCTCTCACATGACGCTGAAGATGCAATGGGAAGATGTGGTCTCTGGTTTCAGCTTTCTATTCCCAGCCCCTTATTCACCAGTTGAAGATGCCATCTGCCCCGCTGGGCAGCCGTGGGGAGCTGGGGCTTGATCCATGGCTGGTGGAGCTCTAAAAAAGCCCTAAGAAATTAGATGCTTTCATTCCCCCAGGAAGCAGGCAGAAGTTATGGCTCCTGGGCAGCCAAAAATTCCCCTCCCTTGGCGTTGTGTATCCATCCTGCCAGTGCCTGGTACCTCGGATGTCAAACCTACCCAGTGCCTGAGATGCCCAAGTTTTCCTGCATGGGAGAAGGCAACACGAGCTGTACACATACAGCAGGAAAGCTAAACAGAGGCTGGATCTTTCTCCAAAATCATACTGCAAGTCTTTCTGAAGTTAATTTAAAAAAATAATACTCTAGCTTACTATTTTGGAAGCACACCTTGGGGTTTCCTGAGCCTGGATTTTACTCCCACACCAGCACCTACCTCACACCCCCCACAATTTTTGTGCTCCTCTCAAAAGCAACATTAGGAGGAGGTCAAAGCTCCGTGAAAGGCCTGGGTTTTAAGTATTCTTCTCCCCACAGCCCCCACCCCCAAAAAAAAATTGGTCAAAATGGAGATGTTCCCACAGAAATTGGTATTTCCCGATGGAAAAACATTCCATCAGCAAAATGCTGACCCGCTCCGGTTACAGCCTGGTCATGGCGATGAGGCAACGCAGCTGGGAAAGGAATTAAAAGGGAGCTGGAGAGCTGCTTGGCTTCACCACGGCCCCGGCTGCAAGGATCCTGCTTCTCCCTGGTGCTTCCTGGCAGCGGGAGGCAGATGGGCTGGGAGGATCCCAGCGCCGGGCTCTCAGCACTGGTCACCCATCGTCACCCCAGCCCTGCTGGCACCTCGTGGTGTCTCACCAGGGTGTGAACACCCGCTGTTCCTGCTCCCCAAAAGCTGAGCATGGCTTATCGGGAGCTCAGGTTGAGCCAAAGGTACCAGATGTCCCCAAGGATGAAGCTCTGCAAACAAACAAAGCCTGGCCTGTGCTCCCTCTTGGGAACATCTTGCAGGATTTAGCAAGCTGCGGGAGGAGATTAGCAGGCCGAGGGCTGGGAGCTCAGCAGGTTCACCACCGGGAGATCAAGGACTGTCGCCCGTGTCTTCCCTCTAAGAATTGGTGGAAGTGCTTGTTTGGGAGGTTCTCCTGTGCCTTGGGGTGGCCAAGTGATGGACGGAGTTTGTTTTCATTCTTTTTTTTTTTTTTTGAAGGCAGGTTGATAAATGCAAGCTGGAGCAGAGCAGGAATCAATCATCCCTTCTGCAGCCAAAGGGTGAGAGGAGAAGCTTCTGTTCTGGAAAGAATGTTGTTGGCAAGAAGCGGGCAGAAGCCTGTGGCCACCCAGTGGCAGGTGCAGCCCATGCAGGGTCTGGCCTCGCTGTAGTGAGCACCAGGGTATGGGAAAGATGCTGGCTATGCAGGTGACACGGACACTCATCCCCACTTCCCTGGACTCACCTTCCCTGCATGATGCTGGATCCCATCATCCGTGACGGGCGCATCCCCTTGGACACAGGACATAGCTGGCACACCTGGGGAAACTGAGGCAAAGGGGCTAATGTGCAGGATTGTGGGCCCAGACCTCCCAAATTCTCATAACCTCCAGCCCATCCCTTCCCTGTACTGAGCCCTTCTGCCCCAAGGCCTGTCACAAAATACCACCAGCCCCCAGAGACCCCTCCCCAGCCTTTGCTGTCCCCTGTCCAGCCCATCCAGTCGAAGCGCATCCCTGTGTCCTGCTAATCCCTTTCCTAATAAAATGTGAGTTTCCAGCAGAGATTCATGCCCTCCAGCTGCACAGATGTTCTCAGCAGTCCCTTCCCTGGGGACCTTCCTGCTCCTCCAGCCATGGAGAGTTTAATGGGTAGCATGGTTAGACTCAGGAGCACAGATGATGAGGAGGACACCAAACCTCTCGACCTATGCCCAGATTGTCTCCTGGGCAAACAACGCCCCTTTCCCGGGAGGAATTGTGCCTGCCTGCCTTCCCCCCTCTGCTAAACACATCCATCCCAAGGGATGTGCTTGCCCTGCCAGCTGAGATGAAGCCTGAACCCAGCAGACAAAAGTGCCTTCATCCAGGGGGCCTCTGCGCATGCCTGGCCCCAAACCAGGGCGCACCAGGGATGGGGTCCCCATCCCTGACCTCTCTCCGTTCCTCCCTGCTCCTGCCTCTGCTGTAAATCAATGCCAGCACCATGAACTAAAAGCGAGTTTATCTGAAAGTCTTTTCCAAAAACATACTTTAAAAAAATGCAGCTTCATCGGAAAGCCTTTTTTTTTGGGGGGGGGGGAGGGTTGGGGCGGG
>NW_009953796.1:106159-109331 GCF_000747805.2 Chaetura pelagica
ACCCCCCCCCCCCCTCAGCTCCCAGCGGCTGGGAAATGCTGATGACATGACACCTTCCAGCATTCTTCAAGGTCAAGAGGGGAGGGAGGGAAATGAAAGGGGAGAGGGCTTTTTTTTTTTGGCTTTTTTTGTTGTTGTTGCTGGTGCTGTTAGCGCGGGTTATTGCTGCGCTCAGGCATTTCCCTTTGATGCTCGCTCCTTGTTACACAAGATGTTGCAGGCTCCCCGCGCTGCCCAGCCAGGCCCTACACTCCCAAAGGCATTTTGGCACCAGCGCTGCTTGGGCTGGGCTTAAACCCAACTGGGATTTAACCTTCTGCCCATCCCGAGGAGCTTTGCATTTGACCCGCCTCAGGCTGCCCCATCCTCCAGGACCTCCCCCCCTCCTCGGCCGTGCCAGCCTCCTGGTACCTGTTCAAATCCAGGCGAGGCAAAAGCTGCCTCTGCAGCATTTCCCTGTGGCTCTGGCACAGGGGTTCCCCCCTGCAGAAAGCCCCGGTCCCCCTCGGCAGGCCCCGAGCACTGCAGCCAGCTGATAGGGACACGCAGCATCCTCCGGGATCCCCTGCCGCAGGACTTCTCCTCCGGCAAACGCAACTTGGCACCTCTCTCCTCGGGATCCAGCAAATCTCTGCTAATCCTCCTGCTCCCGGCTGCCAAATCCTTCTCCTCCTCCCTCCCCCCAGCCAAGGTGCTGAGCTCTTCCAGGCAAGTTGAGCGCAGCCATTAATCCCTCACCATGGGGAACCTCCCTGCTTGATGCAGGGGAAGATGCTCCATCCCTCCAGTTTCGGGTGATGCCCCAACTCTGAGCTGACCTGGAGCAGCCAGTTCCAGGCACTGTGTCCCTGCAGGTGGATGCTTCTGCTCTCCTGCCTTCCCAAGCCACATTGGAAGGAAGGTCAGGGATGATCCAAGCAGAGATGCAGTAGGAAGTGAAGCAGAGGCTGGCAGGGGCAGGGAGGAGGAAGCAAAGCAGGGATGATGGGGTCTCTGTGTCTGCACGCAGGCATGGGGTGATGTTCTACCTGGTCCCCTGGGAGCCCTGGTGCATTGCTCCCCTCCTCACCTCTGTGCTCAGCCAAGCTCTTGCTGGAATGGTGATCCCTGAGACAGCCAAGGACTCTCAAGAATCATTTTCAGGAGCAGACACGAGCAAAACTGCCTGCGCTGGGGACATCGTTGCCTCCTTTACACAATGTTTTGGGCCAGTGTGGTGAAGAAGCTTGTTGGCTCTGCTGGATCAGGCCAGGGCTGATGGAGCCCTCCCTTTTGCTGTGGGAATTTGTGGGACTTTGCAGAGTCCCACTGGGATATCCAGGGCCACAAGCACGGGGTCTTGCCACGGGAGCCTGGCTTGGAAAGGAGCAGCTGGGGGGGAGGGGGTCCCAGGTCACCCCAGCATCCATGCAGGCTGCAGGTTCCCCTGGAAGCTGGTGTGTGGCCGCATCCTGCTCCAAGGGCTGCGGGAGGAAATCCTGGAAGGCCATCTTACAATGCAGCCCTTCCTGTCCCCAAAGGAACGCCGAGCACGGAAAAGGCACCGTGGGCTGACGGCACCAGCTGGCCCCAGGGGGGTGCAAGTCCTACCCCTTGGCACCTTGCTGCCCAGCCCACCTGGGGCTTGCTTCCCCCTGGCTCCCAGCCAGCAGAGCAGCTTTAGGATTGAAAACAAGAATCAGAAATACAATAGGAGCAGAGGGGTGCTTGCCCAGGTCCACACTGGAGGCAGAGACACAGGCAGAGCACTGCAAGACGGGGGGAAGATGCTGTGGCAGGGAATGCTCCTCTGCATGGCCCAGCTCCTCCGTTTCCCCTCTCAGCAACATCCCACCTGCACAGCCAAGGACACGTCTCATTAACAGCAAGAAAGACACTGAGGTGCTGGAGCGTGTCCAGAGAAGGGCAATAGAGCTGAGGAGGGGTCTGGAGCACAAACCTCATGAGGAGCAGCTGAAGGAAGTGGGGGTGTTCAGCCTGGAGAAAAGGAGGCTGAGGGGAGACCTTCTGGCTCCCTGTAACTTCCTGAAAGGAGGTTGGAGTGAGAGGAGTCAATCTCTTCTCTCAAGGAACAAGCAATGGGGCAAAGGGAAATGGCCTCAGGTTGTGCCAGGGGAGGTTTAGCTTGGGTATTGGGAACAACTCCTTCCCTGAAAGGGTTGTCAGGCTGTGGCACAGGCTGCCCAGGGCAGTGTTGGAGTCCCCATCCCTGGAGGGATTTCAAAGCCACATAGAAGTGGTGCTGAGGGACATGGGTTAGTGGTGGCCTTGGCAGGGCTGGGCTCCATGATCTTAAAGGTTTTTCTAACCAAAACAATCCCCTGATTCCAATGTTACCAAGTCACACACACCCCCCCCCAAGCCACAAGCAGCCCTTTGGCTCCTGCCAGCCCCACAACACCCCTCAGCCCCCCATTTGCTGTGCCAGGAGGCAGGGTGGCAGCAGGTCACGTCCCAGGGCTGCCCGTGCCACAGGGACAGGCTGGGCACGGGGCTCCCGGGTGATTGTTCCCGGTTGTTTTGCAGCGGGGAGGCCGCGGGGCCAGCTGGCTGCCGCCAGCCTGGAACAGCCTGCCCTATTTTAAACCGCTTGCACAAGGAGTCAGCAGCTCCAGCGCGGATTTTTTCCGAACTTTATTTGTCCAAATGCTCCGCAGGGGGAGAGAGAGAGAGAGAGGAGAGAGAAGGAGAGAGGGAGGGAGAACAGGAAGGGGGGAGAGCAGCTCCTGCCTTGCTCTGCTGCCAGCTGCTCACCTGCTCCAGTGGTGGTCTGGGATGCTGGTGAGGATGCTGCGTGCAATGCCCACCAGCCAGAGCTCCTCAACCCTATATCCCACAGGATCAGTGCTACAGGCAAGGAGACAGAGCACCAAAGCCATTATTCTCCTTTAAAGGGCAGCAAATACCTGTCCAGGGGCCAAGTTATGGCCCTCACAAGCATCCCCAGCAAGGGGGAGCAGCTCTACTGCACATATGGGAAGACCCACTGGGAAGCTGGCATAAAATCCCAGCTGGACCCTGGTGACAAATACCAGTGGAGCTCAGACACCCAGAAAACCATCCTGCATCCATGGTGGTCCCAGCACCATCAAATCCCCCATGCCCAGAGCCATCTCACTGAGGCTGCCACAACACATGAAAACACTGGGTTTGCAGTGATAAAACATTGACA
>NW_009953796.1:110420-118039 GCF_000747805.2 Chaetura pelagica
CTCTTTCCCCCCTCCCCATCTGACCACATCTGCTGCAATATTCCCTAAGGTCCTGTAGCACCCAGTGACCCCAAAACACAGAGCAACACTCACAGGGAAGCCCTTCTCCATGACAAAAGCTTCCATATTCACAACACAACCAGGGCATCCATCACCCACATAGTTTTTCCATCCCGTTTTCTTTAGACTAAGCTGCTTACTAAACCTCTCTGTGAAATGGTGACTCCCACCCTCGGCTAAGGTGAGCTCAGAAAAGACCCCTTCCAGGTCTCTTGTCTGAAATCCAGCACCTCTGGCAAGGGTCAGCAGCCAAAGTGATATAAAACACCATTTCCTAACCCCTCTGGTGGGAAAACACTGAGGAATGGAGAGGGATGACTACGGTTTAAAAACATTTCATTGTACTCCAAAGTTGTTGGTTGTTTCTTTTCTTTAACTTTAGTTTTCCCCAAAGAAGTGGGAGTTGTTCTGGACAGAGATAAATTGCCTTTTCCAGTGTTAGCAGACCCTGGATAAGGACCCTGCTCCTGCTTGGGGGAACCTGGCCAAGGATGAGGGTCCCAGAGCAACCTAAGCAGCAGTTTTGTAACCACTAAACCACCCAGCTCACAGAATCTACATCTTGGGCTTTAAGCTGTTGGCTGAAGGCCCTTTTGAGCTTTTCAGTTCGAAGAACAGCTCAACTCTTGGAAGAAAAGGGTGGGGGGGGGAAGAAGTTATCAGCTGTTGAGTGCTAGCTGGATGCGAGAGCCGCCGAGCTGCGCGCCGGCCGGGTGGACGGCTGGGGAGCTCCAGGGATGTCAGATTGGCTGAAGGCAACATGTTTATGGCCCTGGCTGGAAGCCCTTCTGAGAAACCCATCGCCATGATTTACGGCGCTTCCGATGTATACGCAGCCATTCCTCTTCCACTGACCAGCCTGAAAAGAAAACATCTGTGATACGTCCAAGTCAGCCAGAGGGACGAGGAGCATAAATAGGCGTGTGTGCTGGAGGGCAGGGTGACATGAGCCCCAGCATGTCCCTGCACCCCGGGCTGGCAGGAGCTGCTGGCAGCCAGTCCCACTCAAGGACACCCAGGTCCTGCCTGCTGCCCTTCCCAGGGCTCTTCCTTCCAATGGAGGAGCAGAGAGGTACTAAACCATGCTTCAAACAAACAGGCTGCCTTTCCCACCAGAGCAACTCTTGGGGGATGGAGCCCAGCTCTGTTTAATGCTGGATTTACCCCAGCGAGTCCAGAGCATGGGTGGGAGCACAGCCAGCAGCCCTGGCTCCGCTGATCCGTCCCACCCAGCCAAATCCAACACCCACAGCAGCATCCCAGATGCAGAGAGGTGGTCAGAAAGGTCTGGGCTGCTGGGGTGTCTTCCTACCATCCATGGGACCCACAGAAACCTCTGGTGCAGTGTCACAGCATCGCACTGAAGCCACATCCCCAGGCTGCTGACCCTCAGCTGGGACCCCAGGGGACGTGGCAGCCACAGGGGGTGATCACAGCTGAGCACAACTCTGCCCTGGCTGCTGCCAAGCTGGTTTTCTTTTTTGTTTTTTTTTTTACTTTTATGAGCCCAATTTAATAGGAAGGAAAGAGCCTTTAATGGAAGTGATTGGCAGCCAACTCCTGGGAAGCCTGGAACCCTAATTTGGTGCTTGGGAGCTTGAAGACCCTGCAAGATGCTCAGTGGGGGACAACAGCATCACCCTCAGCTCTTCCCTCACCAGTGATCCCAGTACCTTCCTACAAAGCATCAGCTGCAGCCATGACTTGGCTTTCCCAGCCCATGCATGGGTGCACGACCCAAGTGGCTTCACCTTCACTCCAAGGCAGAGGGATTTGGACATGGGTGCTCCCAGCTCTGTGACCCTCTGCTAGATTCAGCCACCAATTTCTCCCCTGTTCCCAGGCCAGGGTGCATTACACCCCCACTGCAAATACCAACAGCCCCCAGGGACAAACCCACTGCAATCCCAGTCCCCAGGTTGGGTGCAGGCAGGTCCATCTGCCTCCCAGCAAAGCTCCCTCTCCTTCACCATCAAACGAGTGGCCAGGAGCAGGCAGGAATTGTCCCTAGGGCTGCAAGGTGGTCCCCAAAGTAGCCTTTGAGCACTAAATGCCTCTATTCTCTTCCCAGCGCTCACCCCATTACACACACGTGCGTTTCCATCACCACTTTCTTAAAATGATAAGTCAGATTTGGGAGGGGAATGGGGGGAAATAAAAAGCACCCTCAGGCAAGGAACACCAGCAAGCCCCTTCTCCCCCTCCCACCCCCAGGATTTATGAATGAAAACACGCTGCTCCTTGGCACTGCAAATTTCCTCGATGCACGCGGGCAAGGGGGGGGTGGAGGGGGTGGAAATCCTGGAATTATGAGGCTCCAGCACCAATTAGGGCTGTTTACATTGACGTAAAGTCTGGGTGAAGTCCCCACCCCTGCTCCCAGCATATTTATGAAATTACTCCTGCTGACACTGACAAATGCAGGAGGGAAAGTCCCAGAGAACACGGATCCAGCTCAGCGCTACGTGGGGTTTTTTCAGACCAGTGCCAAGACAGCCGGTTCCTATAAAAAATCAGCCCAGATTCCCCCAGCCACCCCCACCCCAAAGCAGGGCAGAAGGGACCCCCAGACCTCAAGCCATCCCTTCCTGCTCAGAACCACCAGCATCTCCCAGAGGCTCCTGGAGAGAGAGGAAAAGGCAGCATCACACCCAGGACTGGATGCGTGGGTAAACCCTCCACATTTTAGAAACGCCTGGATAAACGTGTTCCAAGCTCCCCCTCCCCAGTGTAGGGATGTTGGGCTGGGACAGAGTGGCTGCAGAAAGGGGGATACTCAGGGGGCCCCACTCTCCCCCATCACTCACTGCTGCTGTACTGAAGCAGGGTGTCCCAAGCTCTGGCAGCACTGGATAGTCCATGGAAAAGAAATAGCAACTTTATAGCTGAAAAAATCCCCAGGAAAGCCTTATTCTCCTTCTTTTTTTAATCCCCCATAAAGGGAAACTCTCTGAACCTGCTCCCCACCACCCACGCAGCAGCCCAGACGCAGAGCAGGGCGCCGACACGGGCGCGTTGGAGGCAGAGCCTCGAGTGAGGGAGGTTGGCCAAGCCAAGATGTTCCCACTAACGGCGCCTGGCCCGGGAACGTGCCAGGGACTGAGCAGGATGTGTGTGCAGAGGGGGACGAGGCAGCCGGTGCGTGGCAGGGGGGGGAAGGATGCAGAGCAGTGCCAGATGCTGCTGCAGCCGAGGTCGGGAGGGCTGCAAATAGCTCCGGAGGGAAGGAATTGAGGCCTGATCCAGCCAAGCACACGGGAACAGCGGGGCTGGTGCCCAGCACATCCGAGGGGGTTTGGGGAAGGGTCTGGGGCAAGCCAGCAGCAGGTGAGGTTCAACGCTGATGAGGAGGACTCCTGAAAAGATGGAATGAGTGATTCCAGGCTCATGAGAAGGCAAAAAACCCCTCGGGGAGGAGATGTAAGCGTGGCGGCAGAGGGATCAGTGCGACGCGCTCACTGCGCGGGGAGAGGCACAGCCAGAGGGAAGGAAAGGTGATGGCAGGAGCAGGGAAAGGGGAACAGGCAGCTCTACCACCCAGCATTTCCAGCTGCTCCTTCCTGCAGCAAAGCCAAGTGCAGAAAAGCAAGGGCTGGGAGGAAAAGGAGAAGAAACCCTTGGGCCATGGGGTTAAGAGGACCAGAAGAGTTGCAGAGGAAACATTAAGCTGGGAAAGTCAGGCCACAGAAAGCAAATTACTTCCCTTTCCTCCCCTTCAGCACTAACCTGGGGAACTCCTTGCTGCTGTACTGCAGCAAAGCTAGAAGCTCAACAGGATTATAATCCTGGACCAATTCCTTTCTCCAACAAAAATACACTATTAGGAAGTTATATGGACAGCAAGCAACTCTGCATACAGTGGTTGTGATAAAAAGCAAGGAAATAGGAGCACATCTCAGGCTGTTGAGCCATAATGCAGTCAGATCTGAAGATGAGATTTCCCTGCTGATACCCAACCACTGGAAAAAAGAGAAGATTTGCTCAACTTGATAAGAAGAGAGGGGCCTGGGAGCAGGTTTTTGCAGCCCGTGGGCTCATCAGAGCAGTGCCTGGGCAGTTCCTAATGTGACACCCAGAGCACCACGTCCCCCTGTCTCACAGAGCTCTTATTTGTTAACAGATTATCAATCAGAAACTATTTCACAGAGGCTGCAAAACAACACATTTCCCATCTGGCAAAACCACTCACTTCTGCTTCAGCAGCCCAACACCAAAGCCAACAGCCTGTGCCAGGGGGAATAAAGGGAACTTCCCCCTTCCCACCAACCCCATGGTAAAAAGCAGAACTTCCAGCAGCTAAAATTAAAAATGGCAAATCCCCTTTCATCTCCTCAGCATTATTTTTACCCAGTGTCCCAGCACAGGGACAGAACTGCCATTTCAAAGATTAGACTTGATCTTCAAGAGCTGGGAAAAGCTCAGCAGTGTCTGGGAGTCATCTTGGAGTGAAAAAGTAGCAGAGATGAGTCACTTTCATTTTATTGTGAATTAACTCAGGGGTTGGACCTGCTGGGTTTGGTGCAGCTGGAGTTTTTGCTGCAGGAAAGGGCTCAGGTGTTGCTTACCCTGGGTAAAATAATGCAGGTTTTTTTCAGGAGCAAAACAAGCCTCTGGCAGGGAAAGCAGCCCCTTCCCATCACTGCTTCCCCAGCTTATCCAGGGAAATTTCCTCTGGTGTCTGCTCCAATTCAGGCTACTGAGGACCAGCAGCTGCCAGAGATGGGTGCAGGGGGAAGGAGCTGCATCCCCATCCTCCCGTGCCAGGGCAAAACCTCCATCACAGGATAAAAAAAGGGAAGAAAAGGGAAACATGGGAGCAAGGGCATCAGGATTTTGGGAGCTGGGACCTAGATGGGCTGATGACATCTGCCTGACAGGGCTTTGAGCTGGGGCCCTGGGTATTCCCACAACAATAAAGCCATGGAAAGGGGAGGATGGGGGAGGAATCCCTTTTGTTTCCCAGGCCAGTGGCTGGAGGAGCTCCTGTTACAGCAAAACCACTAATATCATTGCTGGAACACTAATTACACAGCAGTGGTGATGGGGGAGGGCTCAGCCCTTGTTTTACTTCTTTTTCCCCGCTAAATAAATAAGGAAGGTGCAGCCCTGGAGCAGGGAAGTCATGGCACATGTGCCCCATTAGCTCCTGGTAATGATCTTATTTGTATGAAAGCCTGGCCTGGGATGAGCACAGCCCAGGCAGGCCTTGGCTTTGATCCAGAGGGGAGGCAGGGGAAGAGGCTCCTGGCCAGCCAGGATGATGCTGAAAGCCACGTCTACCTAAGTGTGAAGGGAGAAATACCTGCCCCCTCTTTCACATTCCCCTGTGGGCACTGGAAAATGGGAATTTCCTCTTCCTAGAGGGGGATTTAAACTCACCCCCTCTTTCCTAAATGGAGTAGTGGGTTCTCCCCCACCCCAGAAGCTCCATCTCGCCCTGCAAAGCCACACTCAGACCTGACCACGATGCCAAACACCTGCTGTGGTCCCTCCTCAAACCCTTGGGGCAGCTGGGGTTAAAAAAAAACACCACCACATTTTGAGGGCTGCCACCCACACCCAAAAGCTCTGAGCAGCACCTCTGCTCCCAGAGCACACACGGGTGCAAGGAGCTGCCTCATTTCCCCACCTCTGCTCCCTGTATCCAGGCTGGGAGCAAAACACCAGAGCAAAAGCAGAAAATATTTGCTATTTTCCTCTGCAAAAGCCACATCGTGAAGGGAGATGTCTTGGGTTTCTCTGCCTGCACAGTGGGGCTGTGCCATCCTGCTGCCCATCATCACACAAACAAAAGCATGGATAATTTGGCTGCCAACCCTGGGTTTTGTCTCCAGCCCTGCTGGGGAGGGGATGTGGGGCAGCCTGGAGGTGCAGCAGCAAACAAACCTCACTGCTTTACCACCCTTCCCATGGATTGGCCACAGGTGCAGGACTTGCCGTTATAAACACAACGGGGAAAAATAATGAATCAAGGGAGCTTCTTGCCCTGTCTCCCGGTTGAAACAAAGGAGCAGCAACCCAGAGGAGCTCTGGGAAGGTTGGCACCAGCTGGGATACCCTGATGACTTTGTGCCCTGCTGGGAGGAGAGGCTGGGGAGGACTGGCTCTGCCTCCAGCTGATCCTGCTCCAGCCCTGGTGGAAAACCCAACCAAACCCAAAAGCTCCCATGTGCTCTGTCAGGGCAGCCCCAGCTCCAGTTTCCATGCCTGGCTGGAGCTGGCAGTAGCAAAGAGCCAATAACTGGGTCAAAGCACCCGCGTGTGCAGGCAGAGCTGGGGAGGCTGGGGCAGAAGGCTCAGAGCTGCCCACGTCCCAGCCCAGCAGGCCAGGCACGGACACGCTCCCAGCTCACACCCAGGAGAGGAGGTCGAAGCTGCTCGTGGAAAAACAAACTGTGTCTCCAGCCAAGCTGCCCACCCCAGCTCTGTGCTGCCAGCAGCAGACAGGGACTCCTTGTTCTGCCTGGGGCCGGGAGATAAATCCCCACACAGGCCCTGCACTTTGCACAGCTCCTTCTCTCCCTGCCCCACCTCTACTGGTGCTGCCAGATCCGGAGGGACCCACAGATAGTTCCAGCCCCGTGCTGGGACACGAGCAGCTCCCACCAAGCATCCCCAGGGCTGTGCACAGGGTGAGCTGTCCTCTCTAGGTCCCCAAGCCCCTGTGAAGGCTCCAGCCGGCTGTCACAGCCCTAAGCAGATGGCACAGCATGGAGAGATGGCACAGGCAGCACCAGCTCCATCTCAGTCCTCTCTGCCAGAGACATTTCACCCCCCAAGCAGGGATGCATTTTTCCCCATCTCTTTAAGCATGGCAGCAGGGCACAGAGCACTGCCACCCCCTTTTGTGGGCGTTTCCCCCTCCTTTATAGGGGGTTCGAGAGCTTTTTTTTTCCCCCTCTTCCACAACCCGGGATGGTTTTGTGAATGGGCTGCTTCTGCCAGGGGAGGGGGGAGAGGGGGGAGGGGGGAGAGGGAAGGGAGCAGATGGGGAGGGGGCTGGGGGCTAAAGGCCAGCCCTGCTTGAAGGTTACCCCGGGCAGGGAAACACGAGATGCAAAAGACCTTGCAAAAAGGGGCAGACCCGTCCTTACAGCCCCTCACCACCACTAAAAGAACACCCCTACCCTGGCACCCGTCACTTTTTTGCCCCCCCCCCAGGCAGCCGGTGGGTGCAGGTTGGGCACCAGTCCCTGCTCTGCTGGCTTTCCAGGGCAGGAGCAGCCCAGACCATCCTCTTCGGGCAGTGGTTCAATTCTGCCTCAGCTTCACAGAAACCTCCGGGCCAAGCTCCGAGCCCAAATACGGCGGCACTTTGGTCTCCTGCCGGTGCCCCCGAGCCCTCCCCGAAAGCGGGGAGGGGGCAGGAGAGGGGCAGGTTTGCACCCCAGGGGTCCCAAGTCCCATCCCCAGCTCAGCTGCACATCCACACCCCCGGGCACTACCCTTTCCATCCTTCCCACCTCTCGCTGCTCCCTCGGGCATCCCCTCATCTTGCAGAAGGGATGCCAAGGAGACTCCGGGGCCGGGGGGGGAGGGATGCAAAGCAGAAAAACCCC
>NW_009953796.1:118274-120463 GCF_000747805.2 Chaetura pelagica
GAGAGGCAAACAAGGCCCCCTGGCAAAGGGAGCCTGTCACCGCTGATGGATGGCGTGGCTGGAGCCAGGGAGCCGGGATGTGTCTGCTCGGGGGCTCAGCCAACCACCTGGATGCCACCAACAAGCTCCTCGCCAGCCAGGAGGCTGCTGGGGCTCTGCAAGGGCTTCCCAGGCCAGGGGACAACCGGGAGAGAAAACCTTCTCCAGGGGGGGTGGATTCAAAGGTGGAAGAACCACCTTTCCTCAGAGCAAACAGCTGGATTGGGGACACAGCACCTGGGGTGAGGGGGGGGGCACAGGGCCACCCCAAGCCCCACACTGGCTGTGCCAGTGACCAGTGGGCTCAGAGGGGTGGCTGGTGGGTGGCAGACTGGGAGCTCCACTCGCTGAGCACCCAGAATTAATCCTCTCCATCCTATGTGGCTTCCTACAGAAGGTATCAGTGCTGCTCTTGATTAGAGAAAAGCTTCCCATATTACAGGCTTTTGGCTCCAGGGAGGAACAACTTGGCCAGTTGCAATTATTAAGACATTTAAAGTGCATTTAACCCAGGAGCCCTTATTTTCCCCTTTCAGTGTAACCACTAATTCCTCCTAAATGGTCTGCTCTGCTCTCCCAACCAGACAAAGGCTTTAATGTTCGCCTGAAAAGGCTTATGGCACAGGCACTGCACACCCGGGGAAGGAGAGAGAAATGAAAGGCTGGTGCAGCCTCCAAGAAGAAAGCAAAGGCAAGACCAAAGCTGAGCAGGGCTGGGAGCCCACCAAGAGGTGCAGGACCAGGGCTGGGAGTCCATGGAGGGGTACAAGGCCCGGGTAGGACCAGCCTGGAGCCAAGCAAGCTGAAAGCAGAGGGACGTAGCTCAGCAGGACACAGAGGCAGTAGAAAAGGTTTGTGCTGCTGGAAGAAGCATTTCAGCCTCAGGAGAGCATGGCCAAAGCCACCCCTGGCTTAATGCAGAGGCAAAAGATGATCCTGGGGAGCCAAGGAGGGACATCACCCACCATCCCCAACCCCTCAGACATCACGGGGATGCTCAGCCCTCCCACCCTGACCACGTCTCGTTTGGGTGACCATCTAGCTGCTGGAGCTGAGGGAGCTCACCCTGCTGCTTTGGAGGTCCTGGTGCACAGCCAGCAATCCCCCAGGACACCAGCCCCTGGCCACCCTGGAAGCCACACAAACCCAGAGCTCACCTGTGAGCTTTGTGCTTTCATCCAGAGCCAGGGGTTGATCTGCCTCTTTGCCAGGCACTATTGGAGCCTCCTCAGGCAAGAGCTGCAGGAGTTCAGGCCTGGAGGCAACTGATTTGTGCCAGGGAGGAACCTGGGGCCACAGCCTATGGTAACACCACCACGTCCTTGCCTGCCAAGCAGCCTCACCAAGTGCTCCCCATCCAAGAAAAAAAACAACAGTTGTGCTCTAGGAGAAGCCTGGCTGAGCACAACCAGCATCCTCATCCCTTCCTCAGTGCCTAAAATCCCAGCTTGGATTTATCACTTCCAAAGGGGTCTGAGTCCCCAGCTGCTCACATCCCCTCACATTTCTTTGCACTTAATTCCTCCTGGAGTGAGGGACTCCCAGAGCAAGGGCTTATTTCCCCCTCCCATCCCATCCCTCCTGCAGGCTCCCATTCCCAGCTGAAGTTTTCCCTGCTCCCCAACCCGATGGGTAAAACAGATGCAGCAGCAGATGCAAAAGTCATCGGCTCCTTCGGGGCGGGGAAAGAGACAGGCCAAAAAAAGCAGAGCAGGATGGGCAAAGGGAAAACAGATTTATTTTTCTGGCAGTGGGGTGAGCAGCAGGCAGCTCTCAGAGCTGGTGTGAGCCCGGCTGTGCCGGATCCAGGCCTTTTCCCTGGGGTTTATTTCCCAAACAACAACAACAAATTGGTTGCAGATTCCAAGGCGGGTGGGGAAATAAAAGGAAATCAAACCAAAATCCTTTGACTGCAGAGATTAAAGGGGATCAGAGGCCAAACACACAGTCAGCACCCAGCTCCTACCACTCACATGATGGAGGCTGCTTTGCATTCAGGCTGTAATTAAACAGCTGCGTTTTCTTTAAAGTACAATTTAGAGTTTGTTCAAACACCAGTTTTGCAGAGTATCACGGGATTTCAAATGCACAGACTTGAAAAAAAACCCCAACAAACAACAAACCAACCCTACACACACACACACCCCCCC
>NW_009953796.1:121088-128953 GCF_000747805.2 Chaetura pelagica
CCCCCATATTTAAGTGGCCTTGAATCTGTGACCAGGGAAGGAGAATATCTGGGGGGGGAAATGAAAATTAAAAAAAATAAAGATGAATATTCATCACTTTGGCAGCAAAGATGTGCAAACCTGGCTGGGGCTGCCAGCCCTGCAGCTGGAGGAGAGGAGAGGCAGGGGGGGCAGGGTTAAGGCTCCAACCAGCCCCTCCATGAAGAGCTGTGCGGGTTTAATGGTTTAACATTAACCCGAGCGTGACGGGAGCTCAGCCCAACTGTCTCACCCAGGGCTCCCACTCCCCGGGCAGGGTAAAACCAGACACCGAGCCCAGGCAGCTCCAGCAACCCCTCGGAGAAACCAAACGAGGTGCCAAGAGCCCCTTGGCACAGCCAGAGGGTCCAGGCAGGGCTGGGAGGCAGGGCTGGGTTTGCAGCAGGTAGTGCTGCCCGGCTGGGCACATAGTCAATACTTAATTTGAGGTTTAGCCTTTCAACCATTTCCCATTCATTTCAGTAAATGGATTGGACTCCCACAGCTGCGGGAAGATCAAAAGCCCCCCCTTGCAGGATGGCAGGTCCAGGCTCTTCCATCCCAGCAGCTCAGGGCGTTAATGGGAAGTCAATACAAGGGCTGATGACTGCTCTGGGTCTGACCTTCGTGCCAGCCCAGGTATTGAGCTGTTTGTGAGGGGAAATTGTGACTTCAGCCTCCTGGCTGGTTCAGGAGGCTGATTGCAGAGGGGCTGGCAGCTGAGGATTGGGGCTGGTGGTTCACATGGAATGGTTTGAGTTGCCAGGGACCTTAAAGATCATCCAGTCCCAACCCCCCTGCATGGGCAGGGACACCTCCCACCAGCCCAGGTTGCTCCAAGCCCCATCCAACCTGCCCTTCAGCACTGCCAGGGATGGGGCAGCCACAGCTTCTCTGGGCAACCTGGGCCAGGGTTCCACCACCCTCACAGAAATTTCTTCCTCATGTCTCATCTAAATCTCCACTCTTTCAGTTTGAAACCATGCCCCCCTCATCTTACAGCTCCCTGCCCTTGTACAACATCCCTCTCAAGCTTTTCTGGAGCCCCTTCAGGCACTAGAAGGTGCTCCAGGGCATTCCCAAAGCCTCCTCTTCTCCAGTCTGAACCACCCCAACTTTCTCCACCTGTCTCCATAGCAGAGGTGCTCTGAGCATCTTTATGGCCTCCTCTGGATTCACTCCAACAATTCTATGTCCTTCCATTGTTAGTGACTCCAGAACTAGACACAGCACTACAAGAGGGGAAGATCCTCAACAACACAGAGGGGAAGAATCCCCTCCCTTGACCTGCTGGCCACAAATCCACTCTGTGTTTCAGCCTCCAACACAGAGCTGTGACCACCTCCTAGGCCTCCTCCAGCACCCCTCCAAGGGTTGCTCCACCACACACCACCCTGCTGCCCTGCACACATGAGCACCTACAAGCCATGCCCTCCCAAAGCACCAAGACTTCAGCCTGGGCTTCAAGGCAGCCCCCAACCTTCTTTCATGAGTATCATACTGGTGCTTACCTGACATCACTTCCACCTGAGGGTTGCATGATGCAGAAACCACAGCAGCTCTGCCAACATAAGATACCATCAACCCTCCAAGACAGTGCCAGGAGAAGAACCAGGGCAGCTCTCCCTGCTATATAGCCCACCAGGAAGCCTGATGATGGGTTAATGAGCCTCACCTTGGAGCCCATCAACGGGATGATGGTTCCCACCCTGGAGCCCATCAATGGGATGATGGTTCCCACCTTGGAGCCTATCAACTGGGGGACAATTCCCATCTTGGAGTGTATCAATGGGAGAATGATCCCCGCCTTGGAGCCCATACATGGGGTGAGGAACCCCCTCTTGGACCCCAGCAATGGGGTGATGATTCCCACCTTGGAGCCCAGTGATGGTGGGGGATTGTCACCCCATTGACAGGCTCCAAGGTGGGAGTCATCACCCCACTGGTGGGGTCACCAGGCCAAGCATGAACCCCCCCACTTGGCACAGCAGATGATGACAAAAGCCCGTTTCTGCAGGGAGGGACAGACACACTCCCCCTGCTGTGATGGGATCACCAAGGACCTCACTGTCCCCTGCAGCCCCCTTGGAAGGGGGGTGGGTTTTTGGGAGGGCTGGTTGCAAAGGTCACTGTTGCCCTCTGCTGGTCCGTGGACAGGGAAAGCCGGGACAGCCCGGGGCCTGGCACCCCGGCTGCTGGGGACCCGGCTGTCCCTCGCTGCCACACGTGTGCTGAATGTGCCCGTGCTCAGCCCAACTGATGTGCGTGCTGATCGACCTCCCTTTCCAGGGAAGAGGCTTCCTGGTCTCAGGGCCGTGTTGTCTCTCACATCACCACGGGCTTGAGCCTGCAGAGACACTTGAGCAAGCTGGGTGACAGGTCCCATGCAGGAAATAAGCCAAATCTCCATTCCCAGGGGACTGCAACCCACCTGCCCTGCTGCAGGGCCCCCAGGGCCACCCTGCCTCTTACCCCATCTCCATCCACCCCCCCAGGCACCAGGTCTCCACCCCAACAGGTAACTCCTCTTTCCTTCTCTCCAAGTTCAGTAATTTTCCCTCTGCCAAACAGATCAGCAGGGGAGACCCAGAGGCTGCTGACCAGAAGGCAAAGTTCTCAGCTTGTGTTAAATCCAACGGTGTTGTTGCAGTTCCCAGCCAAAACTTCCCTGCCATGGGCACCAGGGATGCTGAGCCAGAGCCTGCCTGGTGATTCCTGGCTTCTGGCCATGCAACAGCCTCAAAAATCTCCTAAGCACACAGGGAGGAGGGATGCTTGGGGAGCAGTGGGGAAGGGACATGCCTCAGGATCCCTTGGGACCCTGGTTATGTATGTGGCAGCAGCTGTAGGGGCTGGGGATGGGCACACCTGTGGGTCTCAGGTGAACCAAGGTTCTTGTGTGTGCACGGTACCTCCTGCCATCTGTGCCCTGGGCTGTGCTGAGCCCCAGGAGCCCTCAGGGCCAAGCCTACAGGGAGATGCCCCAAATAAGCTTCCCTTCCCAAAACAGGAGCAAGAAACACCACCCAGGTGTCCTATACCCTGGTCCTGCACCATGCTTGGCAATAAGCATGAAGAAAGCATCCAGCTCACTGGGGAAGGGGAAAATCTGTAGGGTCAAGACAGACATGATGACAGAGCAAGACAGGGTGTTGCCTTGGGCGTGGTGGAAGGAAAAGAGAGCTTGGATGGAGGGAGGTGGAGAGTGGGGCTGTTTTCCCCTGCAAAGCAGCTGCCTGCTGGGCTGAAGGTCAAGGAGCAAGTCAGCTTTTAATTGGAAAGGAGCACAGCGGTCGTGCTGTGCCTACCCGTGTGATGGTGCCACAGCAGCTGTCCTGCAGCTTCTCTCCCCAGATACACCCACTTTTTGTGCCTCCCAGCAGCAGCAGCAGCAGCAGCCCCCCCTTCCCAAGGAGAGCCCTGCGTGGGGACACACGGTCCCACCCGCATCCCTGTCCCGGGGGGAGAGCAGAGGGAGAAGCAGCCAGCTCTCCTGCTACCTCCCAGCAAGAGCCAAAGGTGGAGGAGAAAGACCCTGTTTGGGTTTGGCTTTTAAGGACACATGCAGAAACCAGAGTTTCCTAGAAACTTTGCATCTGCTGGAGCTCGGATGCTGCTCTGACAGACACTGTATGGGATCCATACGTTACCACGTGCAACTGGAGCCAAGAGCTGTGGGATCTGTGGGGCCTCGTCAGGAAAAAGCACCAAAGCCCAAGAGGTTCCCAGGCAGCTCCAACCAGGCTGCAACCTCCTTCCTCCCCCACGTCTTGCTCCCAGCAGAAAGGCCCTTTTCATCCCCACCTGGCAGGTAGCTGTGGTGGGGACAGCTGCTGGCTCTGGCTGCAGTGGTGTTCCCCAGGGATGATGGCTTCAAGCAGTGCCTCCCACCAGTAACACCAGCACCCTGCACTGGAGAAGGGCAACAGGGAGCCTGGAGGAGCAAGCACAGCTCCTGGCAGCCTTGGCCAGGCATGGGCCAGCTGGACTTGTGGTTTCAGAGCCTCAGCAGTTCATCTGATAGATGGACTTTGCTGCTTGGGAAGTGTGTGGTCAAGGAGAATGGTAGCCAGCCAAGGGGGAAGTGGAAAAGAAGGTTCCTTGCCTGTGCTGAGGAACATCACGGCTCAAATTCCCAGCCCAGTGGTGCCAGCAATCCCAGCCAACCCCCTGTGAAGCTCATGGGCAGCACGGTGGCCAGCACACAGAGGTCCTTGGCTGGTTCTGCACCCTGGCAGCTTCTTCCACGCAGAAGATGGCCAATCTCAGGTGGACCTCCAGGTGAAGCAGACCAGGCCAACACCCAGAGCCTTGGGCTGTGAGGGGCTTTGGCAGGGAGTTATCCCAAGTGCAGGATTACAGGCAGGCCGAGGGAAAAGAGTGGTTGAGACCACAAGCCCCTAACAGGGTCCTAAGCAAATAGGTCCCAGATGTGGGCCTTCCCACCAGGAAGCCATAAACACACACCCACCATAAAGGGAGCTGCAAGTTCTCTGCAGCAGCTGCCTGTGCTGGGAGGGACCTGCTCCCTCCTGCTCTCCCTGGGCAGAGATGCCTGTTTGTATGATGCACTGGGGAGAAAACAAGCCAAGTGTTGGACCTTGCCTGAGATGACAACCCACCTCTGCTTCTCCGAGTGCTTTGGGGTGGAAAGGGGGAGAAATTGCACCTTCTCCCTGGTGCCAACTCATGGCACATGGCACCTGGAGGTGAGTGGGTCTTCTGGATGCTCTGGTTGGCATCATCAGCTGGGTGATCTCCAGGTCTGGGTCTGCTCCAACCACGCTGTCTGTGGACCTGCTCCTGCTCACGTGTGCTCTGCCTTTTGATCAACATCCCCTTTCCTTGTAGATGGAGAGGCTGGACTTGAAGGTCATGGAGGCCTTGAAGCTCTACAGCACCCACCTGAAGCAGACTGGGGTAAGTCCTGTTGAGGCTGCTCTACCCAGGACACAACTCCAGAAGACAAAAAGCTGCTCTGGGAAGGGCACAGATGAGACCAAGCTACAGGCCTGAAGTGAGCTGTGTCCCTCAGCATCCTCGTGGTCCAGGATGCAGCCAGAAGGAAAACTGCTGCTCCTGCATCGAGCTGAATGGCTCCTGTACCATGATGATGGTTCCTGCCTGGAAAATGCCTCCTCTAAATTAATACCCACGTCTTTTCCACTTTGGTGAGACAGATCTGCTGCCCACAGGCGTGGCAGGAACTAAAGACCAAAAGCCAGGAATGGGAATTGCCCCTTTCCCTAGACCTCAGTGGGGTTAAACCTCCCACACACACACACAGTTATTCCTGTCAGCTCTGCTTTCCTGCATGGTCCCACATGGACCATTTGTGTGTCAGGGTGTTGGGAGACACTAACTCACTGCCACTGCCTCCAAGGGACCTACTCCTGATTTACACCAGGGCCAAGGGGCAGCTCTGAGTGTCACCACCAAGCAGCAGGAAGCTCAGGGATTAAGGCTGACATGCATCACCCCCGAGGGACAAGGAGAAGCTGGCCCTGCAGTTTCCCATGGGAAGAGGGGGAGGAGCACGGGGGGGGGTGTGTGTATGTGAAGGGAGAGTCATTAAGCAGCTCCTTACCCTGGGAATAATTAATCTGCAAAGCCCTGGGCTGCATTGCCCTCTCCACGTTCCCATTTCCAAGGGAAAGCAGGCTCCTGTCTCCTAGCAAGGGGCTGCCCACGTGCCACCTACGGGGTCCTTGAGAGCACAAGGGGGACCCCCTTGGCCCCCCAGCAGCAAGCCAAGCCCCATGCTGGCCTCCTCAGTGGGCAGCCTTTGCAAGTTGCTGTGGTTTTCATCTTGGTGCTGCAGAAATGTGGGCAGGTCTCCAGCCCACTGATCTGTTTTGCATTTTGGCTGGGTTGGTTTTTAGCTGCTTCTGCATCCAGGGCAGAGGCAGGAGCAAGGCTTGCCTGTCCCCACCAGCTCTGCCCCTCCTGTGGGGTCTCTGTGCCCTCACATCCAAGCTCTCTGCTTTTCTCCAGGCTTTATGAGCACGGATTGGTGCAGCATCAGCAGATTCCACTCCACCAGCCCCAGGCCTTGGGCATCATCCCGAGGGTCCTGCTTTGGTTTTGGAGGCACATCCCAGTCCCTTATTGCTCAGGCAAAGCCCAGGAAGCAGCTCCCACTGCAGGTGGTGACACAGGATGGAGGAGGATGAAGGGGGAGGGAACGTGCATCCTGCAGGAAACCTTCCTGGGGACAAAACACTGGTCCAGAAAGTGGCTACTGAGTCCAACAGCTGAGCAAGACGTTGGCCTGGAGCCCTGAGCAACCCGGGGGGCTTGGTGTAAGGGTGTCTTTGAGCTGTGCTCCCCCCTGCAGCTCCTGCCACCTGCAGCAGCCCCTTCCCCAGCCCTGGCCTTTGATCTGCCTCCAGCTCCCAGCTCTCCCCAGCTTTTGCTGCCCGGGTTTCTCTCGGCAGGGATTTTCCAGACCACCTGGGTAGCAGCGTTTCTGCCGTGGGAACGCGCAGCACCTCCTGAAGTCAAACCTTGGGTCTGCCCCCATCCCCGGCCTGCTCTCCTCCGCCAAGCCAGGCCCCTAAAAAGAAGCAGAATTTCCAGAGCAATCCCTTTTCCCCAACCCTTCCAGGCTGCCGGCTCCAGAGGGGCCCACGCTGAGGGTTTGCAGCAGCTTTTTATTCCGATGTGCAAACACCAGCAGCTCTCAAGCTGCTCTTCAGCCAGGACTGGCAGGGCTTCATCAACCCAGGGGCTCAGGAAGCTTCACCAGCTCGACCTGCCTTATTTACCAGGAACACATTTCCCTCCCGTGCAAGCCCAAGCACCTCCAGCCCTGGCAAACTCCATCACTCCAAAGGGAAGGGCTGTAGTGGCCACCAGCTGCTTGCTGGGTGTCAACCCATGTCCAAGGAGAGCCAGCCCCCGGTGGCTTCACCCCTCCTCCTTCCCTTGCAGGCTGTTTTTCTCCCCCCTCTCCTCCTTCCATCAAGCAGCAAATATGCTTTCAGAGCACTAAGACGGCTGTTCAGCCTTTGGAACAAATGTTCTCTGCCAGGCTTCGAGCACAGGGGTGGAGGGGGGACTCACACTGATTTAATGACAGTGATTTAAGCAATTTGATCCATTTTTATGGTGCATTTACAGTTAGGGGAAAGGGTAAAAAAAAAAAGAGAGAGAGAGAGAGAGAGAGAAACACAGGAGTGGAATGGAGGCAGAGAGGTTGGGGAATGCACCCCAGTAGGCACTGGGAGGGGGGCAGAGGCTGATGCAAGCTGTTCCCCTTGCTGCTCTGCCAAGGCAAAACACTCAGCAGCCTCCTGTGTCGGGCTCTGGAATCTGGTTGGTGTCTGCACCGGCTCCCCGGGCTCACCAGGGAGGTGCTGCAAAGCCTGCAGGGATGGGGAGACCCGAGGGAGGGCTGATCCTGCAGGGAAGGCAGCTCCTTGGGTCAGGTGGTTCCAGGGGCTGTGGGTTCAGGACAGGGCTGCACCCTCTTTCCTTGGGAAAATGCAGCAGGGGCTTATCCAAGGCACAGCTCTCATCCTCCTGCCTCCTTTGAGGGTTCCCACTTTGCCATCACTCCGAGATCCCGTCCACTCCTCAGTGCCAGCAGCTGTGGGGGCTGCAGATCAGCCTTTGGGGTGCTGAGGAAGGAACTGCCCCTATAAACGCACCGTATCCACTTGCAGCAGAGGCAAAACCAGAGCCTGAGCAGAGCTCAGCACAACACCAGCCCCAGGGAGCCCTTTCCCCCTGCTGAGCTGAGACCTGGCCTTCTTGTTGCATGTGTCCTGCACTGCTTCAGCCTGGCCCCATTCCCACTCTGCAGCTTTCCCACCACCCAGATGAGGGTTGTGCCAGTGCATCCC
>NW_009953796.1:128976-133371 GCF_000747805.2 Chaetura pelagica
CCCCCCTGAGCTCTCTGCAGGGAGCTGCTACCCCTGTGGAAATGCTGCTGACCCCTTTTGCCCTGTCCTTCTCTTCCAGCTGGGATTGATCCCTACTAAATCAAGGATGCACCACCTCAGACATCCCTGCCATCCCTCACAGCCTCAGAAGGTGGGAAAAAAAAATCAATGGGCAAACACTGCTCCTCCATCAAGAAAAGACCCTGGGGATGCTCAGTGTGACAACAGCCAGCTGGCAAGCTCAGCTCTGTGGGAAAAGAAAGAAATCCTGTGCTAAATCCTAAGGGATCCCTCCTGGAGGACCCCTCTGCAGTGGCTTTGTGGGACCAGGGCTGGCTGGTCATCATACTTGGCCCAAAACCTCACTGCTCCACAGCACAGCTGCCCCCAAACCTCACTTTATCCCACTCCTGGTTGTGCAAAGGTGGGATAAAATCCTTGCAGGGGAACAAGGTTTTCCCAGATCTGCTTTGAATCGAGCGCTGCTGATAGCCAGGCAGGAAAGCAATGGGCTGTAATTAAATCAGCCATTCATTTAGCAGCCTCTCCTGGTGCCTTCAGTCCATGCCTTCCCTGCTGTGACCATCCTCACAGGCAAGGATCTGTCCTTGGGAGCACCTCAAGGGCTTGGTGGAAGGTAAAACACAGCTGGGCCTTGTCCCGCTCTCCCAGCTGGAAAGCAAAGCACGTAGTGCTGTAGGAAAACCAATGGGAACCATTAGCTGGGGGGAAAAAAGTCCTTCCAAGAGAGTAAATCTAGCTTTAACATCAATAAACAGAGGGGAGCAGCCGCTGCCAAATCCCCTCTGTGACAAGCTGTGAACTGTGTCCTCCTGCTCCAGGAGGGTTTGGTGCTGCTGGTCCCTCACCGCGGCTGCTGCGTCTGGTGAGCAGAGCAAGGGCTGCCCCAAAATGTGGGTCTCAACTCCTAATACTTCACCCCTCTGCTCCAGCCTGCTGCAAGCCCTTGGAACAGGGTGCTGCAGGTCCCTGGCACCATTGGAGCCACCATCCTACCATGATGCTGTGCAGGCACCCGGCAGTTACCCCTGGTTTCCCTGGCTTGTTGCCCTCTGCATCCCATGGGAATGAGGTGGGGGGGTTCTGCTGGGTGGAGAAAGGGGCACCTGGGGACAGCAGAGCAACATGGGGGCTCCCAAAGAGGGTCTTGTCATCCCACACCCCCCTGGGGAAATTGGGATGGAAAGGGATGATGGAGAATCCAACTTACTGCCCCATTGGTTGTTGCCACAGCCAGGAAAACTCTTCTTGCAGGCCCATGGGGATCTCCTGCTTATTTTTGTAGTGGTTTTAATTATTATTATTATTATTAAAATATCAAGGCTCACCTGGAGGGTTCTAGTGCCTCACAGATCTGTAAGAGCTGGGCTTTGAATTCACCCCAAAAGGCTGCACTTCAAGGGCCAGGGGTGACACTGACACCTCCACAGACCTGGGGACACACGGGAGAGCTGCGACCCCAGCTGATTGCCATTCATTCCCCCCAAGCAACAGAAAAGAGCAACAACAACAACAAAAAAAGAGAGGGAAAAAAGAATTCCAAGAAACAAACAAAATAAATCTTCCCCTCTGAGCCAAAACAGAGAGAAAATAGCCAGGGACCTTGGCCGGGAAGCTGTTTATTATAGTCATGGGATCCGCTGCCAATTGCAGCAGTCGGACAATTTTCCTTTTCCAGCCCATAAATAGCCACCCTTTCAGTTGGGCAGCCCCAGGGAGGGAAGGAGGGAGCTGCTCTCCCCAGAAAACACCCCGACCTTCCTGGAAAGCCCCCCCTCGGGGGCCAGCGGGAGGATTTGCTTTGGCAAAGGGACGAGGCAGGAATCACCTGCAAAGCCGAAATCCGGAGCGCGAACGAAGCCCCGAGTCCTGCCCGGGGCTGGGGGATGCTCTGCTGGGTGCAGCTGCCCTTCCTCTTTGTTTAGAGAGGATTAAAAATGTAAAAAAGAAATAGAAAAAGAAAAGAACTAAAGCTCAGGAGAGCACCAGTGATTGGCACACCTGCCTGTGGCACAACCCAGCAGCTGCTCCCCCTTTGCCCCCATCTCCAGCCGGTTCCCCGGGAAAAGGGCAGGTGGTGCTCGCTGGGGTCTGGTCCCCCCACGGGCCCCAGGGATGGGTGGGGATCATCCCCTTCTCCCCTTCCCTGTGAAGACAAAGGCGCTGGGGACAGGCAGGCTCCCTCCAGCACGTGGCCTTTTGTCTATCAATTAAAAACCAACAGAAAATAAGACCCGGGAGGCGCCCACCTGCTGCGGCCTCGCTCGGCGGGAAGGAATCTGTGGGCTGCAACATCAGATCCATGTGGGATGTGAGAAAACGCTCCCACGGGGCCATGGAACCTCCCCCTGAAAGCTTGGGGGGGAACAGTCCTCTGTGGTGCAGCAGCCGGGCTCTAGCTCTCATCTCTCTGTGGTTTCACAGCCAGGCTGCTGCTCCTCGCTTCCCTCCGTGCCTGCCATCCTTCTGCTCCCAAGTGAGGGACAAGGGGATGGGGACCTCCTGGGTCTCAACCTCCACCCTTTGCTGCCCCTAGGAGCCTCTGGGTGCCCAAAAAACACACTCATGGTGATGTTTTACCTTCTGCACCTTGCCAACGTCATTGTTACCTGCTGCAGGTGACAACTGCGGCCACCAGGCTGATGGCAGTGAAGAGCTGGAGAGGGTGAAGGGCAGCTCAGTGAGGCAGAAAAGCACTCGATGGAAGTACACCTGGATGTCTGGAAGCACCAAGACTTTGCTGAGCATGGAGCACCACTCAACACCATCAAGGGGCTCACGGCATTCCCGAGACTGCTGAGCCTCCATGCAGGAGGGGACCCACTCCCCCAGGAGGTACCCAAAGCCCAGGAGATGCTCAGTCCCCTCTCCTCAACACAGAAACCCATTGGGAAATCACACCCCCTTTACACAGCACCTGCAACTCCTTGGCCAAGATGTGCCACAGAAAGACACCTGTGATTCTAAGGCCTTTTCCTTCACCACGTTGCCCATTTCTCTGCATCCCTGGAGCCAGAGCTCCCATAGCCTCACAGACCCTGCCAGGTAAGGTCACAGAGGGCTTTTGCCCGAGACCCCAGGAACTCTGTTCCCTGCTTTGCAGAGGAAAAATTAAATTTTCATTCAAATTTTCACTTTGGCAGCAGAGACAGCAGCTCAATTTCCTCCTGCTGCTTTGAAGCCTTCACTTTGCATGGGAGAGGTGCACAGCTGAGAGCTTTCAATTATAAAGCACAAACATATAAATGCAGGAACAGTCAGGTGTATGGATTTTAAGCCTAAAAATATATATTAAAAAAAAACAAACCAACAAACCAACCACAAAATGAGGGGTGTTCAGGAGAACAAACTGTCCCAGGAGAGAGTCTGTTGCTTAGCTGGGTGAAGCAGGGGCAGCCACATCCTCACTGGATCACGAAGGATCATGCATGTGCTTGGTCCAATGGCAATGCCAACAGCATAGGATGTGGAGCTCAGCCCTTCCCTCCCCAAAAATCAGCTCTGTAGGTCTGGCTAGGAGGTGCCAAGGCTTAACACAAGGCCAGGTATGGGGGCGTGTGTGTCTCCCAAAGCACCCAGGAGCCAGCACAGTCACCCACCCACATCCATCGGGAAGACAGAGGCTGTCAGCTGGGTGATGGTGACATGCAGCAGGTCCTGAGCCTGCCACCAAAGCAGGCAGGGGTTTGCCCATCACCACAGTGGTATCCAGGTGGAGCCAGACTCAGGGGGACACTGATGTGCTTCATGGTGGGGACAGATCCGGGTTCATCTTCTGCCTTTCCCCATCTTCTCTCACCCCCGTGGAAAAGCCAGGGAGATGTGGGAGCTGAGGTCTTGCAGCCAGCTCGCCCTGGGGCTGCAGTACAAAGAGCTTGGACTCCTCTCTAGCTGCTCCAGTGGTGCAAAACCACCTTGGGGCTTGATCCTGCCAGCCTGCCAGGAGCCAGCCCTGCCTGCAGCAAGGCATCATTCCAGGATGGAACCAGCCACTGCAGGAAGCAGGGATGCCACCTGGTAGTTGGGGATGTGCCTCCCAGGACCTCATCACAGCCTGGCACACAGCACGTGCCATGGGGTCCTGTTCTCCAAACCAAACCCCTCTGGAAAGTGGGAGGCCACAGGGGCCATGCCTGGCTCCCTGGGGCAGGGGGGATCAACCCCCACTTCCCAAGGGCAGGCACCCGGGCTCCCGTCCTGCGTCTGGGGGCTGCCCAGCAGCAACCCTGCAAGCCATCCTGCATCCGATGCTGGCTCCTTCTCAGGCCTTTCCCCAGCCCTTGCTGGTGTTTGGGGGGGGCTACTGAGGGCCCCCCCGGCCCGGCCAGCTGCTCTGCACACCGAGGGGCCGGCGGCAGGCGCTGGCCTGGCTGG
>NW_009953796.1:133857-138922 GCF_000747805.2 Chaetura pelagica
ACCCAAACAACAAGGGGGAAAAAAAAATGTTAAATAATATTTTTTAAAAAGGAAGGAGAAAAAAAAGCCCCAACAACCCAGGCGCTGCACAGAGGTTATCCGGGGGACAGAGCAAATAATTGGCGAGGCGAACAATGCATTTTAATTAAACCTCTGCAGGAAACGAGGGGAGGGAATCAAGTTAATTGCACGGAGCGGGAGCAGGAGATTAAAAATGCTCTTCGCTCAGAAGATGGTGGCTCCCATCCGCCTGTGCCGAGCAAAACAAGGCCACCTGGGGCGGCGGTGGTGGCAGGGCTGTCCCTCGGGGCTGCTGCCGGGGGACGTGCAGCTCTGCAGGGGCATCAGGCTGCTCCCCGGTACCCAGGGATGGAGAGCATCCTGCCGTGGGGAGGGGGCGGGGGGAGCCCGGCTGGGGGAGCAGCTTCTGGGAAGTCCTTCAGGGATGGGGGGCACCGCTTGTGGCTGCTGGAGCAGGAGCAGGGGGACGTGTCCTAGCCCGGGACGTGTCCTAGCACCTTCTCCCTTCTCCCTGCCCGTGCTGCCCCCTGCCCCTCTGCTCAGGGCTCAGCCCAGCCTGTGCCTGGCACTCTCCCACTGCTCCAGGCAAAACCATCAGCCTTTTTTCTTTTTCCTGCCCTGGATACTTGAGATTTCAGACTGTTCCAAGCAGAGAGAGCCGTTTTCCTCAACTATTCCCTTTTCTCATCTTCCATCTTTTGCTCAAGCCCTCGCCTTCCCAGCAGCCTTACCCCCTTCCCTCCATCACCAGCCCAGAGCAGCTCCAGCTCAGCTACCCCAGCTCCTCTTCCCTCCTACCCCAGAGAGGAGAGGGGGGGGAAAAAACCATCACGTACTCCAGGATGCAGGAAAACCGGAGCAGGAGCCGAGCACCCCAGGCTTGGCACCAGGCGCAGGGAATTGCTGCCAGCCCCCCGGGCATCCACCACCCCGGCGTCCGGGGCAGGAGGCACCAACCTCTGCTCCGAGGTAATTTGTGAAGCTCCCTGCCCTCCACCCTGCTAATTAGCCCCAGCCCAGCCCTCCGCCTGCCAGGAGAACAGCAATCAGCCCCGCTGCTCGCCTGCTAGGAACAATCTCCCTCCTTCCCTCGCCTGCATAAATTTCCCAGGCTGTGGTTTTTTTCAGCCTCTGATCCCACGTAGCTTTTATTCACCCGAGAAGTCCCACTGGGGGCAAGGAAATTACTCCAGCGAGCAAAATTACCCGCGCACGGGATGCACGTACAGGGCACAACGCGAGGGCTTGGGGGTTGGTTGGTTTGTGTTGGGTTTTTTTTATTGTGTGCACAGCAGCAAAACCAAAATAAATCCACCGAGGGAGCTCAAGGCCAAGCCTTGCTCCTGACCACGGGTAAGAGCCGGGCAGATTATAGCCATTATAAACCAGAAAGAGACGTGGACTTTCAGCCCCACAAAACCTCAGGCTGGAGTTGGCGGGGGGAGAACAATTCCCAGTCCCGGGCACGCTCCAAAACCAAAGCACATGGCAAAATACTTTGTGTCCTGGGAGGCACAAGCTGTCCCTCCGGGCTGGCGGTGCCACCAGCGTGAGCAGGAGGCTGGGACAGGCTGTCCCTGCCACAGCCGGGCTGGCTCTGCAGCAGGACACAGGCAGCATTGTACCCGGAGTAGGAGGCTTTTCGTGCTGGAGATTGAATTGCAGGTCATCCCCTCCCGTGCACAAACGCTGCCCTGATGGGAAACGAGAGCTTGGCCCAGATCATCTGCCTTTTTTCGTTTTTTTCCCCCCTGCAGCTGCAGGAGGACAGGCAGAAAAACCCCAGGGCTCTGCTGAAACGCTCACCCCTGCTGCACAGACCAGCTTTCCACCCCAGCAGCCGCCAGGAACCGGCCAGAAAAACGCTGCTGCTTTAGCACAAGCTCAAAATACATCTTGAGACGGAGGGAATCGTCCAGTATTGTCACCTCAAACCTTGAGTCTGAGCCAGGAGGTGCAGCCCACCACACAGAGAGGTGGCTGCTGGAGGTCCAGGCTGCTTTTATTCAATAACAACGCCTGTAATGACTGCATCAGAGCTCAGCACCTCTCAGGAACAGAGGGGAACGGGGGGGGCCAATCCAGGGGAGTGCATCCCAGGCCCCCCCTCCCAGACCTCCCTCCCATTGCTTCATCACCCACGAGGCTGCCTTTGGGTTATTAACTGCAGTGAGGCTGCTGGGGCTGCGGGAGGGTCCCGGCTGGGAGCAGAGCTGTGGGCACATCAGGCTCAGCGTGCAGCGCCGCGGGGACGGGGACATTTGGCAGCTGCCTGCAGAGAAGGTGCCTGAAGTGCTGTTTGCTGTGGGAACATGAGTCAGAGCTCCCCGGCGTCTCCCTCCTGCTCATTTGCTCAGCACGTCAAACATTGGCCCTGCACAGTTGCACCAAGACACGTGTTATTCAAGAGGGTTTTGGTCGTGGTGTTGTTTTGTTGGGGGTTTTTTTATTGTTGTTGGCTTTTGTTTTCCTTTTTTCCCCCCCTCTCCTTTCTGCTGGCAGTGACAGCTTATCAAAAACAACAAACAAGGAAAACCACAGTGCCATCTTGGGTAACTTGGCCTCCCAGCTAAACATGTTCAAGCATCCTTTTCCTTGCCTGCCTGGGGACAGCTCCTCTCCAGGCATCCCCTCTGCGGGGAGCAGGAGGGGCTGGATGCCAAAACTCAGAGGCAAAAGCAACCACCCCCATGGGACTGCAATGGGGAAAGGTCATTTCAGACCCATTTCCAGCGTGGTCTGAGTGACAACAAAGCCAGGAGCCTGCGGGCAGTGAGCAGTGGCCCTGCCTGTCCCTCCTGTCCCCTGCCCTGTCAAAGCATCCTGCCTGGCAGCAGCACAAGCAGCAGCAGGAGGGGCCAGCCAAGGAAAAACAGCTCAGTTTTGCCTCCCTTCAGCAAGGAAGCAGCTTTGCTGGCTGCCAGCCCCACAGCAACCCCCTGGGGACCTCAGCCTTTTCTTTTTTTTGTGCCACAGCCCTGGGTTTCTTATATGCAGGGCTTCTCACACCCTGACTGCCTGATCCCCAGGAAGGAGAAGGTGTTTATCCCTAAAAAAAAATGAACAGCTAGATAAAGGCTGGAGAAGGTGACCTTGTGCTGAGGTGACACAAGAGGCCTTGCATCCCTCCTGGCCCCCCCAGGGTTTCTGTCCCACGGTTGCAGCTAAAAATGTCCTGTTTCACCAGGGAGCAGCAGAATTGGCTCATAAAACACGAGCTGAGGGATGTGGCTGGAGCAGATGAGCCACCCACACTGTGTGCTGACGGATGAGCCCAGCGTGTTGCAGGGAGGAGCACATGCCTCCACCCTGCTTGTAAGAAGAAAATCACCCTTCCATCTCCACTTGCATTCCCAGTTTGGACACACGCAAGGCTTTAGTCCTTTGCAAGAGCTTTCAAGGATCAGGGCTGGGATTTCTTACTGGTGAGGGCTCTGGACGCCGTGGCTCCCCCCTGAGCCACCTGCTCCCACATCCTCATCCTGTCATGGGGCTTTGCAGGAAGCAACAATGAATGGAAAAGCCCAAGGGCTGGAATAAACCTGCAGAGGCTTTCACAGAGCTGTCAGAAATAGCAGCAGGAGCCAAGGGGCCGAGGCTGATGCTGCACTTTGCACAAGAAGACATGCACCAAAGATCCACCAAGATGCATTTGCTGCACCAAGGAAGTATCCTTGAGCATCATCCCCAACCAGCTTCAGAGGGATCTGCTGGGACAGAAAGCATGCTGGCAGGAAAGGACTGGGATTTTCCAGCTTATCCAGCCTTTACAAATCCTACTTTTCTTGCAGAGAGGCAAGTTAGACTGAGCTAAGAGTGCTCCCAGCTGAGATCTTGGGGGAACCAGCAGGGGAAAATCGGTGCTTGGATGAACACTTGATGAAAATAATTCAACCAAGACACCACCATGCACCTCCCTGGCTGGCCAAGGAGCTGCAGTGACCTTGCCCAAACTCAGTGCCTCGGGTTGAAAGTGCAGCTTGAGAGGATGTGACTCACATCTGGGATGTGGCCACACAGGACAGATGTGTTTCGTTACTGTCCAGTATCTGTTTTGCTGCTGTGACTCAGCCTTCCCTTCAAGCCCCTCTGAAAAAGGAGCCCAAGTGCATCTCTACCCAGCAGCATCCCCGTGCTGCTGGGAAACAGATTTGGGAAGTTAAGGCTCCTGCAAGGGAGAAAAAAACCCCAAACAAATAATAAAAACCATAATCAAAGTCATGCTTCCCTATGGGAAACTTCCAATTTCAATTGTAAATCATTCAGGGAAGGATAAAATGAATTGCTTTCATAGTGGGATCTATCTCTGTGTTTAGAGATTTAAAAGCAAAACATCCCTTCCCTGTGGAAGGACATCAATGAGTGCCCTGTATATTTTCTTAGGTACTTACCACAGGACAAAGGGAAACATCTGCTGGAGATGCTCGGTGTCTGGAGGGAGGAATAAGGGGATTTCAACAGGTGTCCATCCTATAATCCCTAGGAAATTCAGCAGCAATTAGTGGAGAGAGCCCCCCTGTATTAGACATCAGAGAATGGAAGGAGGGGAGCACTGCTGCCAGCTGAGCACAGCACAGGACTTCTGTGGGTCTCCTGAAAAACCAAGACCTGCCCCCCCCATCCCCACACCCCCGTGTCTGGGGCAGTGTGTGTGTGTGTGTGTGTGTGTGTGTGTTCCACCAACCACCCCCACTTTTTCCACCCTCACCCTTCATTATTCACCCACCGGTGCCCTGTGGTAACACACCCAGGACACCAAACCAAGGACAATCCATGGTGGCTTTCCAAGCCCAGCCAGGGCTCAGGGGACACAGGGGCTCAAACCTGAGTGCCCCCAGGACTGTGCCAGGAACTCCCTTCACACCCCTGTTGCTTTTTTTTTTTCCCTCCTGAAGTGAAAGCAGATGGAACCACATCTGCCAGGAATATTTCTTTTCTTTGTTTCCAGGCACATCCTGGCTCTGAAGGCACCAACAGCGGCTCCTTGTGCTCCAACACCCGCGCGGGATGCGGGGCCGGAGCCGTGCGGGACCCCGGGGACCCG
>NW_009953796.1:139346-142203 GCF_000747805.2 Chaetura pelagica
GGCGGGAGCTGCAGCCTCTCCTGCTGCACAGATACATACATATATATGAAAAAAAAAAGCCCCAGGAGTGGGTCCCCATAAATCAGGAGCTGGTTACCGAGGGAGAGAACTCCCCTCCCTCCTGCTCCACACGCTGTGGCACAAATTATGGCCCCAACTTCCCTGTCGCTCAGTGATGAACATCTGAAAAGGCTGTGACAGCTGAGAAAAGGGATGATTTAACAGCCATAAATCCAGCCAGCTTAGAGGTGTTTTTACAAGCAAACCCATCTTGAATCCCCTCTGTTATGAATACTTATCACTCCCAGACACTACTACAATGGAAAGATTTTTAACAGCTTTAATAGAGATGCAATAAAACCCCCAGAGCCCAGAGAGCAAACGTCCTTTTCATCCCTCGAGGGAGGGAGAGGGCACTGGGAGCTGCTTGCTGCACTCAGGCTTGAAGAACCAGAGCTGGAGCAGCCACCAGGCCACAGCTAACCCCTGGGTTTAATGGATGGTGGCATCAGCTTTCCTAAAGCTGTTGCACGGAGGGTGTAATTAATACCCCACAGGGAGGGATGGGGAGACAGGCTGTGACCTTCCTCCCCCAGTGCTGCTCTTACCTTTGCCAGGGCTCCTCTCCTGCTGCAGTTCCCCAAATCCCAGCTGGTCTAGCCCACCTTTGGGGATTTAAAAGGAGGGTGGTCTCAGCTGGGCCAAAGACCCTCCAGGGTGGGGTGTCATCCCCAGCTGCCCCTCACCTCCTTTAATGCACCTCATTTCTCCCACGTGAAAGGCTAAACAGGCTCCATGCCCACCCCCCATGAGGACAGTGACACCAGACCACCCAGCTGGGGGTTATGGGTCTGCCTCCCTCTTGCTGTGGGTGCTGCCCCTGTGACAGCCTCCCCACACCATCCTGCAAGCACAGGCTGCACCCAGTGCTGAGCAAATACCTAAGGAACAAGCACCTCCTTTCTTATACACACAAGCTTATCAGGCCAGGCCAGAAGTAATTCATAGGGCAGAGGGAACAAAAGCTACCCCAGGGCAGGTGGCTTCTAGTTTTCCAGAGCTGATCCACCTGTATCCATGTAAAACACCAGGTAAGGTGTCCATGCACGGGCTGTGGAGCTGATGGGTTTCCCTCCTCTGATGGTGAAGCTGTGCAGGGCTCCAAGGAGGGTCATTTAAAAATTTCCCAAGAGGAAAGTGGCTGTGAAACCCTTCTCCTGGGCCATCCAGAAACCAGCACTGCAGGGAACAGGCTCAGCTTGGCCACACAGAGACCTGAGGAGATATGATCTCTGAAGCCTGGGTGGAGGATGAGACTCCCAGCCCTCTCATCTAAGGGAACATGTACAGTTTGGAGTTTTTTTAATGAGCTAATACTGAGTAATTGATTTTTAAATACAGTGAAATCAAATGTCCCGAGGCCAGAGCAGGATCCTGGTTCCACCATCAGATCAGTGGCGAGTGGCAGAGACGGAGCACACGGGGGGGAAAGGAAATGAAAATTTCAGTCTCCTTCACGTGCCCAGCTGGCTCCGGGGCAAACGCTAACGTGGCTTTAAAAGGTGCATCCGTTTTGTTAAAAAAGCAGGTCATGAAAAGGGAGAGGCTGGTGGGGGCTGAGCTGGGGAAGGCACCAGGGACCAGCAAGCATCTGATGAAAGCACAGGACCATGGCTGAGCAAGAAAGTGATTTTTAAGATCATTTATTCCCATCTCTCTCTCTCACCCCATCCTTCACACAGTCCCACTCAGGGAAGTTTTTATGGGCATTTTTTATTTTATTTTCATGACTTTTTATTTTTCTTTCTTTATTTTTTTAGAAAAATACACATGCAAATAATATAGATTTCACTGCTGAACTTCCCCCCCCCCCCTTCATGTTGGAGAAGAAAAACAAACAAACCAAAGCAAACAACGACAAAGAAACTCAGCAGAACTCTGGGAAGATCTGGGGATGCCACAGGGATGGGATGCTCCAGGATGTGGGGTTTGGTGCTGAGCTGCCTGGTGCTTGTGCTCCAGAACATCTTTTTTTTTCCATCAGAAAGGTGTTTGTCAGGGCAAGGGGCTGCCCAAGGGGACACTTTGTGCAGGTTAGTCCCCTTGGGCAGCCCCTTGCCCTGATGAAAACCTTTCCCCAATAACTGTCCAGGTTTGGGAATAGCCAAGGAAAAGCCAAAGGTGGATCAAATCCTTCCTAACAGACCCATCATGAAGCAGAGTCTGGCAGGAGCCAGAGCTCCCAAAACCTGAGCAGGGAGGGAAGCCCAGCTCAGGTAAGAACATTCTTTTGGTGCTGGGAAATGACACCAGAAACTAAGAGCTGTGTGAAAAAGAATCCTGTTCCACTATTTCATTATGGGATACAACTGACAGCACGGGGAAAAATGGACTGATGGAGACCTGGATTTATGCCTCAGGACAATGATTTTGGGGTGGGACCTTTTGGCTGTGTGGGGCTGGGGCCTTCTGTCCCCACGGGCAGTGCTGTCCCTGTGTCCCCAGCCTCTCTGCAGATGCCAAGATCCACGGGGATAAAAAAACACAGGGAAAAAAAAAAGCCCCAACAACCCAGCTGTGCTGCACACTGGGCAGCTGCCACCAAGCAGGACAGATGTGCTTGGAACAGGGTTAGTTCAGGTTGGCTGGATGATCAGCTGGAGCAAAGGGGCTGGGGGAGGAGAAGGCAGGGAGGTGCAGCCTGGGGAAGGAGGGACATTGATCTCATGCCATGGCTGCTGTGGGAAGACAGGAGGCTTTGGGAATGCTGCAAACCTATGGCAGCCCTGAGCCTGAGGATGCAGCAGGGAGTGGGTTTCTCACCATGCTCCTCTGCCTTCTCTCCCAGCATCCTTGC
>NW_009953796.1:142218-144123 GCF_000747805.2 Chaetura pelagica
CTGCTGATCCAGACTAATGACAGGGAGCAAACTGTGTTTTCTCTCTGCCCAGAGGTAAAAACCCACCCAGGCAGCACAGGGAAGGTTTCCCACGGGAAGGATTTCCCTCCAGCTCCCAAGGAGCCTTATCCTGAGGAAGGCAGCAGCACTTTGCCAGCTCTCAGAGAGCCCCCGCATTGCCCACGTCTCCAGCAGGTGGTGACATCCCTGGATGAACAACACAACCTGTTCCAGGCTGACCCAGAGCGTTTCCATCAGCTCCTGCATCCCATTGCAGCCAGCTCCTGCTTTGCCAGGACAAATCCCGGTGCTGTGAACACTCAGTGCCTCAGGACAGAGGAGATGGGTCCGGGTGAAGGCAGAGCCAGCCCCTCTCCCCCGGCAGGATGTGGCCCCAGCAGTGAGATGCAGTCCCTGCCATCACCTCCTGCATCCCTGGCCCAGCTCCAGCCCCCGTTGCAGAAGCAGCAGGAGCCCCACAGCCCTGGGTTCCTCTGGATTCACCCACAGCAGCCTCAGAGAGGCACGGAGCAGTTGGGCAGCTCAGCACCCACTGCCCTTGTGCTGTGAAACACCAAAGACCATGGGTTCCAGCTGGGGGGGTGGGGAGGGGCTGAAGACCCCACGATTCAGCTCTCAAACAAAGCAAGGGCTGCAGCCCTCACTCTCTTTTTGCTTTTCTCTTGGGTTTCTTATTTTTTTTAACACTTTTGGGACTGCCTACTTCTGAAAACAGATGCTGGAGGGTCTGGCGAGGGGTGGGGGGGGAGGCTGTTTGGCTCCTATTTCTACAGCCTGCCCTGGTGCAGCTCTAAAGTTTGCTGGATGATCATGCAGGTCTTATTGCAGCTCTGTGGTTTTTGTTGGTTTTGTGGTGTTATTTTTTTAAAGTAGCCCAGCTTCAGTTTCAAGTAGCCTCAGAGGTGGGTTTCTCTCCCTTCCCCACCTGCTCTGGCCTCCACCTCTCTGTGCTGGCCAGGTGGCTACTCAGTGGCCATCTGCTCGATGTGGTCGCTGAGGAGCTTGTATTGCTCTGCAGAGGAGAGAAAAAAGGGGTGGTGGGAGGGTGCTGAAGCATCCCCAACAGGCAGGTGGGCTCCATCCCACTGGGCCCCCGGGCAGGGGGTGTGCACATCCCCTGGGCTCATCCCTACCTTCATCCAGATTGCCAATGGTCGCCTGCTTCTTCAGGAAGTCACTGCAGAGCTTCTTGTTCAGGCCAAACGCCAGCATGTTGTGAATGAAGGTGCTGAGGAAGGACAAGAGATGTTCTTGGTGAGGGAAGAGCCAGGCTGCCCTTTCTTCATCCCCCCCCCTCCTCTTCCTCTCCACAGCCCCTTGTGCCAGGCACTGGGATGATATGGGAGATCCTGCCACGCCTGGATTTGCAATGTAAGGGGCAGGAGCATCAAGCACCCTTGGTGAGACCCTGGCCCAGGCTGCCCAGGGAAGCTGTGGCTGCCCCATCCCTGGCAGTGTTGAAGAGCAGGTTGGATGGGGCTTGGAGCAACCTGGGCTGGTGGGAGGTGTCCCTGCCCATGCAGGGGATTAGCACTAGATAATCTTTAAGGTTCCTTCCAACCCAAACCAGCCTGAGATTCTGTGATCCTCTGTACCAGAAGGGATGTCCCCAGCAGGGGAGCATCTGTCAGGTGTCCCACCACAGCCTACGAGGACAGAGCAGGCTGCCAGAGGGATGGTCCCTGTGCCCTGCTCACCCCAGCTGCCCGAAGGTGATGTTCTCGTTGAAGCGCAGGCTGTCGTCACGCTCCTCCTGTGTCATGTGGCACCACTTCTCCCTGCAAGACACAAGCCCCATCTGGCACCATCACCACCCTGGGGCCCCCAACCTGTGTCCCCACCCCTCCCTGGGCTGAGGACTGGAGGGGACAGGGAGCTTCTCCC
>NW_009953796.1:144586-156186 GCF_000747805.2 Chaetura pelagica
AAGTTTGCTGGATGATCATGCAGGTCTTATTGCAGCTCTGTCTGTGGTTTTTTGTTGGTTTTGTGGTGTTATTTTTTTTTAAGTAGCCCAGCTTCAGTTTCAAGTAGCCTCAGAGGTGGGTTTCTCTCCCTTCCCCACCTGCTCTGGCCTCCACCTCTCTGTGCTGGCCAGGTGGCTACTCAGTGGCCATCTGCTCGATGTGGTCGCTGAGGAGCTTGTATTGCTCTGCAGAGGAGAGAAAAAAGGGGTGGTGGGAGGGTGCTGAAGCATCCCCAACAGGCAGGTGGGCTCCATCCCACTGGGACCCCGGGCAGGGGGTGTGCACATCCCCTGGGCTCATCCCTACCTTCATCCAGATTGCCAATGGTCGCCTGCTTCTTCAGGAAGTCACTGCAGAGCTTCTTGTTCAGGCCAAACGCCAGCATGTTGTGAATGAAGGTGCTGAGGAAGGACAAGAGATGTTCTTGGTGAGGGAAGAGCCAGGCTGCCCTTTCTTCATCCCCCCCCCTCCTCTTCCTCTCCACAGCCCCTTGTGCCAGGCACTGGGATGATGTGGGAGATCCTGCCACGCCTGGATTTGCAATGTAAGGGGCAGGAGCATCAAGCACCCTTGGTGAGACCCTGGCCCAGGCTGCCCAGGGAAGCTGTGGCTGCCCCATCCCTGGCAGTGTTGAAGAGCAGGTTGGATGGGGCTTGGAGCAACCTGGGCTGGTGGGAGGTGTCCCTGCCCATGCAGGGGATTAGCACTAGATAATCTTTAAGGTTCCTTCCAACCCAAACCAGCCTGAGATTCTGTGATCCTCTGTACCAGAAGGGATGTCCCCAGCAGGGGAGCATCTGTCAGGTGTCCCACCACAGCCTACGAGGACAGAGCAGGCTGCCAGAGGGATGGTCCCTGTGCCCTGCTCACCCCAGCTGCCCGAAGGTGATGTTCTCGTTGAAGCGCAGGCTGTCGTCACGCTCCTCCTGTGTCATGTGGCACCACTTCTCCCTGCAAGACACAAGCCCCATCTGGCACCATCACCACCCTGGGGCCCCCAACCTGTGTCCCCACCCCTCCCTGGGCTGAGGACTGGAGGGGACAGGGAGCTTCTCCAGCCACCAGCAGTGCTGGGTGAGCTCCCATAGCTGCACCAACCCGCAGAGCTCTCACCCTGGGGCAAAGCAAGAGACACCCCAAGAAAACATCTTCTTCACCCTTGGCTTTCTCCCAAAGGCCTTAGGAAATAGCACCAGCCTCTGAGATGGCATCTCTCACCTTCTCACGTCACTTGGGTGAGGAGGACAAGTGAGGAAGCAGGAGGTGGCAGCTCTTGGGGGTGCCCATTCCAGCAGGGCTCTGCTGAAGCCCCCCCAAAATTGGGGAGGTGGGGGAAGGGCACCAGGAGGGTCCCAGGCACCTCTCCCTCACCTGCAGCAGGGCTCTGACTCCCCGAGCACCAAGCAAGATGCTTCCCAAAAATACCACCCCCAGTCCAACAGCGTGGGGAGCTGCCATCCCCATGGCCTGAATTCCCCAACCTGGGAATGCTCCAGCCCCCTGGCAAAGGCACCCACAGCATTGCCTCAGGGGAAAGGGGGGGGTGTTGAAGCTCTAGGTGTTCACAACCAACACGAGGAGGTGGCAGGAGTCCCCATCCAGGTGTCTCACTTGGGAATAAAGTGTCAGGGAAGTGTCACTGCAATGCAACGCTCAGGTGGTGGCAGAGGGAGCTCAGTGCATGCACACCAAGGGCATCTACAGCTCTGGGGCAAGGCCAGCCCCTTCCCGAGAACTCAGGTGAGGTTACAGCCAAGGAGAAGAGGAGGAAAAGCAGGAAAAAGCAGGGATAGGTAGAAGAAAAAGAGTTCTATGGAAGGGAAGGAAGAGGAGACCACCAGGAGCGGAGCGCACGCTTGCAGCTTGCCAAGCAGGATGGAAGGAGCTGTGCTGGGGGGAGATGGTGGCTGGGAAGGAGGGGGTCTCGAGGTAAATCCAGGGAGGGCAGCTCAGCCCCAGTGCAGATTCGTGTTGCTGAAACTGGGACAGGATGTGGGCTCAGTCTGGTTGAGCTCACAAAGGGGACCCTCTCCCCACGCAACTCAGCCCAGAGTTGAGAAAGCTGCTGAGCTGGGACTTCAGACTCAGGGATTGAGCTGCTGGTATTTATAGGGCCCTGGAAACTTATACAATATATTTAAAGGGATATTTAGAAGAAAAAAAAAAAGGAAAAAAAGAAAAAAAAGGTGTTATTTCTCCCAGATAAAGCTTACGATGGCAAATAAAAACCATGTCCAAATCTGGAGGCTGAAATCAAATTAAGGGGCCTTGAAATCTGGGAAGCAAAACTTCACAGATCTCACTGGCCCACTTACAGAAGAACACGTTTGTAAGTGTTATTTTTTTCCTGCTTTTTTATGGTTTTTGAGAGAGGAAGGAGAAAAAAAGAGTTATCAAAGTGCCCAAGAAAAATTCACTGTGCTTCTGGCTTGTTAGTTGGGAATAACATGCCTGGAAAGGGGGGAAGTCCACATGTGGCTCCACTCAAACCCTTTGATCCTTCTACTAGCACGATGGGGCAGGCACAGGGGGCTGTGCTAACACCTCGCCTGTATTTCAGGGTGTCCAAGAAAGCCTCAGCATGGCCAGGAGCTGCAGAGAACCACGTCAGTGGGACTGGCTTGGATCACTCAGCATCACCTTCCACCTCAGCCGTTTCACCCTGCACAGTTATCCTGAGCAATGCTCTGCTGGAGCACAATTGAACTCCTCCATTTGCTGCTGCGTGCCTAAACCACACAGAAGATTTACTGCCAAGCTTCAGAGAGCCCTCATCCTCCTGCTCATGCCATCACTTCGAGTGATTTGCTCCAAGATGGGACTATCCCATGCTCCAGCAAGAAAGCAATGACTCTCCCCTGGCTCCCTGCTCAGAGCCTGGATGGACGTGGCTGCTTTTGAGCTTTGCAGCCCTGAGGACACACTCACCACGGTGACATGCAGCCCCTGTTGGCATTCTGGTTTTTATCTAGAGGTGCAGCACAAGAGTGCATTAAAAAAAAGATGAAGAACTAGAGAGAAGGGCCAGGTTCTCCAGCTGGCACAGGATCCTCACAGCAGAAGCCGGGAGCAAGCAGGAAGGACGGGAGAGGGGGATGATTTCTCAACTAAGAAACCCAGTTCATGTCCAAATCCTGCCCAGGGAACTGTTCCTGGCACAAGCCCTTGGCTTCCCCAGCAGATGGGCACTTTATTCGCACAGTAAAATATCTCAGCTTGAAACCACTCAGGTAGCTTTTTAAAAAGCCACATCAGAGAGGAGCCAATCGAGCCCTTTGAGAGGATGATGCCCATGAAATCTCTGCCCGTTCCTCCCCGGTGGAAAAGGGCCCTTCAGAGCCCCCCTGAAATGCACTGTCCCCCCTCCCCAGGGCAGGATTTTGGTCCTGAAGTGAGCATTGACCTCTGGACACTGATGCACCGAGCACAGGGACAGACACACCTCTTCTCCTCTTCCTCCCCAGCGTTCCCTCTGGAGCGGCAGCAGAAACGGGGCCGACAAAAGTGGCGCGTGAAAGATCATGCAGGACAGAGGGATGGAGGGGAAAGGAGAGAAGAAGAGATGGTAGAAGGTCGTTAGAGGCAGAAGAGGAAAGAGAGAGAAAAAGAGGAATTTAGTTCAGGTTCCTTCCCCCCATCCCCTGGCCCACCCACCCAACAGGAGATAAAACTTCCCTGATTACGCCCTGGCTGTTCCACAGGGATGGGCATGGTCATGGGCAAACCCACCACCATGGACCCTGCAGACACCTGCCATGGGCAAACACCATCCTTGGTGCTTCAAACCCAGCCCACAAGACACCAGCCCTCACCAACCAGCTCCTCCTGCCAGGGATTTTAATCCTCAGTCCAGCAAGCCACACCCCAGTTCTCCTGGTGGCTTCCAGTGTCCTCTCCAAAGGACTAAGGAGGGGTCACCATCACCTTCCAACCCCCCTGAGATGCTGGGAGTACTCCAGGCTGCAGATCCCAAAGCTCATTCATTAGTCAGGCTTGTTTCTGCAGAGGAGGCAGACTCAGCCATCGGATTAATTGAGAAAGGCACCAGGAGCAGAGAGCAGCTGCTGGTGGCTTATGTCCTTGTGAGACATTTGCTGCTGCTAATTTGGGGCTTAATCAAAGCAAATGCAGCTCTGCTTCCATTACTGGTCGATAGGTTCTTTCAGTGACTTGCTTGGGGAAAAAAAAGAAGCAATAAAGGAGAGAGCAGAGATGGATGGGTGCACAGAGCCTGGCAGAGCAGCCCGTGGTGGGAGCCAGGGCTGCAGCAGCTCAGCTGCAGCTTTGAGAGGGTTGGCTGCTTCCAGAAGTGCTGTCACTGCTCAGAAAAGGGGCTGCTTGAGTGCTCTGAGCTCAATAACCCTCACCCCCAGAGCTCAAAGCCTCAAAGCTCACCCCAGAGGAGTGGACTTGTGGCTGAGAGAGGAGTGAATTGCTCCAGCCCTTGCCACGGGTTCATGGTGGAGCAAGAGATGGGCATGAGCCTGGTGAGCATCTCACCCACCCTTGCACCTTCCCTTTGCAGGGTTTATCCTGATCCTTGTCCTCAGCTCAGTCTCCAGGCTGCACTGGCAGCAATTCCACAGCCCTCATTGGGACAACCAGGACCTAGGACATCCCCCTCCCCATCCTCTGCAGCTCCCCACAGGGCTGCACCAAACATCTTTTCCCAGATCTACTTGCAAATTAAACACCAACAGCCTGAATCCTGGCTGGGTCTTCTGAACACACCTCCAGGGCTTTTTGTTCTTGCAAAAACGATGTAAAATGAGCAGGAAAACTTACCTGCCCCCTCATCTCCAAGAGGATGCAGATCTCACCTGCCCACCCCACAGCCCAGTGGCCCCCAGCAGCTTTCTGGGGTGGAAAGCAGAGTGTTTCCCCATGGTCTGGAAAGCTTAGAGTCACTGGGAGCAACAGTGGGGGGCTGGAGGGGCCACAGCATCCCCTTCTCCCACGGGGACATGTCCTACCTGGTGGTGGGGGACCTCTTCCTGCGCTCGCAGTGCACGGCGTCGAAGAAGGCAGCGTTCCAGAACCTCAGGTTGTGCCTGCAGCGAGGGAGACCTTGGAGCCAGCCACCCCCCAGCTCCCCCAGCCTGTCCCCAAGTCCTCCCAGGGCCAAGCTCAGCCCCTTCCCAGGGGCCAGGAGATGATGCAGCTCTGCTAGATCAGGTCTGGTTTTGGGGCAGCTCCTCAGGGGGCTGCAGACACACTCTTGCTACCACGAGGGACGTGTAAAAGCCTCTTCTAGGGGCAGCAGCAGCTACAAGCACTCGTGAACCTCTGGGGGATGTGTGGGCAAGGAGACAGATACCTTCCCCCAGGAGACAAATGCTGGGCAGGACCCAGCTCACCCCGGGCAGGCTTTACCAGATCGGCTGCTGCTTGAGGTGCATGTACAGGTAGATCTTCTCTCCTTTCTTCTCCTCCTCTGGGCTCTGCACAGAAACTGTGGGGACATAGTTACATAGAATCATGGAATGGTTTGAGTTGGAAGGGACCTTAAAGACCATCCAGTTCCAACCCCCCTGCATGGGCAGGGACACCTCCCACCAGCCCAGGTTGCTCCAAGCCCCATCCAACCTGCCCTTCAACACTGCCAGGGATGGGGCAGCCACAGCTTCTCTGGGCAGCCTGGGCCAGGGTCTCACCACCCTCACAGGGAAGAATTTCTTCCTCATATCTCATCTGAATCTCTCCTCTTTCAGTTTGAAACTATCCCCCTCCATCCTATCATTCCATGCCCTTGTAAAAAGTCCCTCCCCAGCTTTTCTGTAGATCCCTGAGGTCTTCATGACTCCCACCTTCCCACCCATGCTCAGACTGCCAGCTTGGTATCCCAGCAGCCATGATGGCAAGGTCTGCAAACCAAATAGTCATCCCCAACACATCTTCAGCAGCATGGAGAGGACTTCTGGCTTCCCTTGGAGGGCAGATATTAGCTCTGATCAAGCCATGGGTGTCCCAAGAGGATGCTCATGGGACTGGACTGCTGGTTTGGTAGCACACACAGCTACCAGGGAAATTGTTGGAACACAAATGCCCAGAGGTGATGGATGCCTAAACCTCTGCAGCCTGTGCCACTGAAGACAAGATGCTACAAGATGTCCTTGTGGGACATAAAAATGATGATGGCTCCAAAGCAACATGAAGTTGTCTTTGGAGCACTTCTCTAGGAGCTAAGAGGAGACAGCATTGGTCTTTCCCACCCTTCTGCCCACCCCACAGCTCTGGCAATACCAGGCATCTCATACCACTTCCCCAGGGATGCCCTGACCATGCCTACTTCACCAGTATTGGCTCCACTCACCCATCTTCTTCAGCCTCTCCTTTGGTTTGTCCTCACCTTCGCTGCAGCACAGAAGGCAGTGTCAGCTCCCGAGAAGCCTGTCCCCCTGACAGCCCACCCAGCACAACCCTCTTCCCCTTGGCAAGGGGAGCACCTTCCTTGGGAAGACCCCCCTGGATCCCACGCCACTGCCCCCAGGACCAGAGAGCTGGCCAAGAGTCTGTGACATCCATCCCAGTCAGACCCAGCACAGAGATGATGCAGAAGACCACAAAGCAGCAGCACCATCTCCTAGAACCACGTAGCTCCATGGCTAAGGGACACAGGACCCAGAGGTGCCCCAGGACCAAAACATGAAGCATGGCACCAGGATAGAGACTGTCTAGGATAACCCCTGCCTCATGGTGGCCCTACACCCAGGAGGTTGGTCACCTTAGGACTGCAAGGCTCAGCCCACCCTGCCCACCCCATGGAGTGGTACCCACTCGCTCTTTTTGGTGGTTGGACCCTTCAGTTTGGTCTCCAGGCCCCCGAAGAAGCCCTTGACGTTCTCCGTTCTGGCCGACGTGTTTTTCAGCAGCCTCTCTGCAATGTCCTTCTTCTCTGCCAACCAGCTGTTTGCTGACTTCAGGTAGGAGTCAATGCTGCCCATGGGCTTCTCCTTGGCCTCCAAGGGCAGAGCGTGGGTCTTGCCTGCAGGGAACATGCCAGATCAGTTGGCTCTGTGGTTCTAGGCACTGCCAGTGCCTGGGGGACCTGCTCCCAGCTACAATGGAGACCAGGAGCCAGACAGAAATGGCCCAGATCCCATCCCTGTTCTTGTAGGTCTTCATCCTCCCCCAGTCTGGGATAGAAAGTCCAGCTCCCCATGGAGGAGTGACCACCACACACCAAGCAATGACACAAGGGGCTTCTGGGCTGGGGGTTTTGCACCCCATCCCAGGGTTGGGGAACACCTGGGGATCACCACATACGAATATCCCTGGCTAGAAGCAATGGCAAACCAGCACCACCATGAACTGCCACCTCAGCAAGGGTCTGAAGCAGGTTTGCACAGCTTCTGGGCCATGGAGACTCTCTTCCTCTCCATATTGGAGTCAGCCAGAAGGAGCCAAGCTTGGCCACCCATCCATCCCCCTTCCCATGCACAGAGCCCACGTCACCGCCCATCTCCAGCACAAGCAAAGCCTGAAGGTGCTGGTGCCTCTTACCCATGTAGTAGTAGGTGAAACACATGGTCATGAGGTTCTTGGCAGGGCTGAAGTCATCCATCTGGTGGCACCTGACACACAGGGGGGAGGATTTGCTGAAGACACCCACCCACCCAAGCAGCCTCGTGGCTGCTGCCCCTCCTCGAGCCGTGGCTCTGATCTCAGGGGCTTTTTCTGAGGCCCCAGATTCCAACCCCCCTTGACTTACTCAAAGAGCACGAGGGCGAAGGACTGCATCAGGCGGTAGAAGGTCTGCTCCGACACACACCGGGAGTTGCAGCGCTGGTGGCACAAAGCCCAGGGGTTAGCCCAGCTCTGGGGAGCCCAAGGGCAACCTCAGCACCACCCCCACCCAGGACCCCCCACGACAGGGGTCAGGTCTCCCTCTTGGAGGGAGCGGTTTGTCTCTCCGGGTTGTTTTTTCAGGAGGTTTGGTGGGGTTTGGTTCTCAACAAGAGAGATGGTTCCTTCTCTCCCACGGAGCAACACGCACAGATCTAACTGCCTGGAGAAGCATTTATTCACTTCTGTATCTCCCTGGACTGAAGTTCCTCCCTTTCCCTGAGTTCCTGCCGCCCAAAAATACCGCTCTGGGGTATTGTTAAATTCCCCCTGCCTGAGCCTCCTGCTCCCCAGCCTGGGCACAGGGTCCCAGCTCCTTCCTTCCCCCTTACCTGGGCGCTCACGTATCGGGCAAACCACTCCCTGCCCTTCCCGTTCTCGCCGCTGCAGAGCTCTCCAAACCTGGCCTTCTCTTCTTGGTCCAAATCCTCTCTGAGATGGGGAAAAAGGGGGAAAAAAAAACCCAAAGCAAAACAAAGAGAAATCAGCCTTAAAGTTGAGGATGTGACCAGCATCCCCTGCCCAGCCAGCACTGCCCAGGTCTCCCACCCCCCCCTCTCTGCTGTGGTGCCAGGAGCAAGGCCAAGGAAAAGGGGAAAGGGAGCATCCATTTTGCCATCCCTGGGCTTAAGCTGCTTTTTTTGATCCTCCCAAAAAAGGGAGGGAGAAAGGGAGAGCCAAGGACAGCCCGAGCAGAAACTGAGCTCCAGAGACAGGCTCTTTGCCCTGGAGCAAAACCCAACCCCTGTTGCTGATCCTCATGCTTGGTTTGCTCCATCCTGCTTGACACGCTGGGCTGCAGCCTCATGGAGCCCACAGCCCTGGGAGCTGGGGGGGATGTGGGGCTGGATGGAGGGGCCCTGCCAGGGGCTGCCCCTGGGGCAAGTGCAAGCCACTGGCATCAGGAGGAGCATCAGCAGAGATGCTCCATGGGGACAGGAGCTGGAGACCTCTGGCACAGCAAGAGCCCAGGCATGGTGAGACCTCCCCCCTGCATGGTGAGCCCTTGGACTGGGGGAGAGGGGAGAAAGGAGAGGGGAGAAAGGAGAGGGGAGAAAGGAGAGGGGAGAAAGGAGAGGGGAGAAAGGAGAGGGGAGAAAGGAGAGGGGAGAAAGGAGAGGGGAGAAAGGAGAGGGGAGAAAGGAGAGGGGAGGGAAGCTGGGGCTGAAAGATGTGCCCAAAAGGAGGGAAGCTGGGGCTGAAAGATGTGCCCAAAAGAGGGGTGCAAGTCAGAGCCCACAGCCCTTAGCTCTGCTGCTGTGTCACGGCTGGGAGCACCGAGCTACACGCGCCAAGCCTGGGGAAGGACACAAAATGATGCTCCCGAGTGGGAAAGCAGCCAGACCCCATCCCACGGGATGCCCCCTGGCAGCTGCCTCGCCGGCCCCTTCCACTCACCCCCCGCTGAAGATCTTCTCCACGTAGCTCCGGATGAACTCCCGGCGCTCACCCAGCCCCTCGTCCCGGGCCGACTCGGTGCTCTGGCCAGAGGAGAAGGACTCGTTGGAGGAGGAGCGCCGGTAGCCCCCCCAGTGCCCGGGGGAGCCCCCCATGTCATTCTCGCTGTCTGCTGACTCGGTGGCATCGCTCTCCTCCCCGGCCACGTCCCCCGTGTCCCCCAGGTGCCCGTTGCCGCTGGGGACAGCGGGGGGAGGGGGCTCTGAGGGGATGCAGGCATCGAAGTCGATGAGGTTTCCTACGGGCACATCCAGGGGGGCCTCCATGGCTCTGCCAGGGAGTGTGGTGGTGTTGGGGGGACTCAATCCTTGTCCTTTTGTCCCTCACTGGGGTGTCAGGGCCATTGCCAGCAGGATGCCTGGGAGGACGGGCTGGCTAAGGCAGGCAGGTCCTTCTTGGTTAGGTTACCAGGTTATCGCGGAACATCTGAAAGACAGGAGGAGGACACGAGTGAGGAGAGGACCCTAGGGAACCACCACCATGGATCCTGGGGAAAGAGACCAGAGGTCACCACCTACAATGTCCCCAGGATGTCCAACAGCAGCAGGAAGGGACAGGACAGGGAAACTGGGCAGAGCTGGCTGATCCCTCTCAGCCCTGTGAATTAGCAACCCCAGACAGTGCTCCTGTGCTTCCTGCACCATCCAAGGGGTCTTTTCATCCTTTAGCCCCAAAAGGAAACAATTGGACCCCAGCTCCATGTGCCACAGTTGGGATGTGACATAGAGGCATAGAATCATGGAATGGTTTGGGTTGGAAGGGACCTTAAAGATCATCTAGATCCAAACCCCCTGTATTGGCAGGGACATCTCACAGCCTGCTGGGCAAAACTGGGCCAGTGTGAGCCAGCAGCTGGCAAGCACACTGGTGTTCTTCCAGGGAACTCCCAGAGAAGCATCCCTCTCTGCCCTTCCCTCTACTCTGCTTCTGGGTCTGCCTGACCTTGTTCAGGATCATCTCCAGCGAGGAGCACCCCAGTGTTAACCAGGCACTGACTTCAACAGGGAATGGCAAACAGGGATGCTGAGCATAACAGAAACTGATGCAGGGCTCTGGACTGCAATTAGATTCATTAGTTTTGGCTTCCAATTCCATTCTATGGAATCCATAAGGCTGGAAAGGACCTTAAAGATCATCAGGTTCTACATCATGCCCTGGTCACAGCAGGACTTGCTCTTGCTCTGCAGCAGATGTGGTTTAAACATGTCCCATGTCTCCATTTCCCAGCTGTGTCAGGGGATGTGTCCCTCCTAACCTGCAGGGAAGGGGATGGTGAATTGCTACCTCCTCCTGCCCTGGACAGGACACAGTCCCAATGCAGGGGGGGGGACACAGGGGAGGTCATTGCTGCTGGAGGGACAAGGCAAAGTGCCATTTCTCAGGGCTGGCACTTTTCCATGCTGCAGCCACAGAGACCCAGCCCTTGTCTCACCCACCCCACACACGACGTACCCACCAGCACATCCAGATCCCCACAAGCCCCCAGCTCCCTTTGCCCACCCTGCAGCCAGAGCATGGGGTCTGGCACAACCCCTTGCAACGTGGCAGCTCCGGGTCCTGGCACTGCCCAGGGACAGCATCACACCCACGGGTCTGTCCCAGCAAAGCACCAGTGAGAAGTGGCAGGGCAGGCACCGGGCCAGCCGGGCAGGGCTCTGCAGAGGCACCGGGGGCAAAGCTTTGTTTCTGCCAAGGAAAACTCCCTGTGCTATAAGGGAACGGCCTGTTTCCTCCAAGGGAACTGGTCAGTCTTGTTCCCGAGTCCCTCCCACGGTGCCAACACGCAGCCAGTGGGGTCACGGCTGAGGGACACAGCCCCCTCGAGTGCCACATCCCTCAGACCACCCTAAATCCCCCAAACCTCCTCCACGAGTGCCCCCCCCCGACCATCGAGATGCACCAACCTCCTTGTTTACCCAAGCCCTGCGACTTTGAGGAGCTGCAACTCCCTCCCCCCGGCTCTGCGAGCCCCACTCGGCGGTGGATCTGCTCTGCCCTGCTCTGCTCCCGGTGCTGGCGGCAGGGACCCCCTCCCCGTGTCACCGGGGCTGCCTGAGCCCTGCCACTTTGCCGGCAGAGAAGTTACAGCCTCTGCAACTTCCTAACAATCCTTCCCCGAATACCAGGGAGGCCGTGAGCTGAGACGGGGAGGCCCAGCAGAGACCGCACACACTCGGTGCATGCCAGACTCGGCACCCAGCGCTGCACCGAGAGAGCAGGAGGAGAGACCATCTGGGGGGGGTCCCACCCCCCCCCC
>NW_009953796.1:156199-156892 GCF_000747805.2 Chaetura pelagica
GGCAGATGATGGGAACGCGGTGGGTGCTCTGGGTCTCCTCCCCTGCTGTGACTCTTTGCTTGGCCCCAGCATGGCTCTGCCAGGCTCGGGGCTGGGGAAAAAACCCACAAGCTCCTTCCCCCTCCCCAAAACCAGCCCGAACCCACCTGGCTCAGCCTTCCTAACGGAGCCATTTGCAGCCAAGAGCCCTTTCCCCCCGCTGCCATCAGACACCAGATGGCAGCTCCCTGGTTCGCCTGGACTTGAGAGAGGAGAATTAAATGGCCCTTGAATAGACCTGAGCTGCCTGAGAGCAGCTTTTCTGCCAGGCAGCAGCTTCTCCAACACTTGCCAGCAGCCCTCAGCCCCCTCCCTGCCCCAGACAGACAGACAGACACACACACAGACACACACATCCCCCCGGGACCCCCGAAATGCAGCTGTTTCTGCTGCAATCCCCATCATTCACCCGGTAAAATGTCACCTGGGGATCCCATGGGCCGGGCTGTGTTTCGGAAATGAGTTCCCCGAAAGGCAGGGGAGGGTTTTCCCTGCTCCTCGGGCACGAGGGCCACCCCCAATTCCCAGGGGAGATGCTGCTTCCAGCCCCCACTGCTGGGCTCAAGATGCAGCCAACACAGCACTGGGGGGACGAAGCCCTTTGCTGAGAGAGCCTGGAGACCCGGGGAAGGGGGGGGGGGGTTGGTGGCACCT
>NW_009953796.1:175713-190048 GCF_000747805.2 Chaetura pelagica
GGGGGGGATTCCCACGCCGAGCTCATCACACACACACACCCCCCCCCAGCTTCCCCAGCCTATCCGAGATCCATGCAAACATCCCAAATAGGAGGCAAAATGAGGTGGGATTCCCATCCAAGGGGAGCTCTGCAGCCCTGGCTGGTTTTTCAGCCTGCCTGGCACTCAGACAGACCCCTGAGGGGTTACCTGCTCTGCTCCCCCAGGATGAGCCACTCCAGGGGGAGGGGGAAATAAATTGCCACTTGAGAAAGGAGGGAGGAAATACCCAGCAGGGAGAAGAAACGGGGTGAGAGCAGCTGGTGCAGCCAGCAGTGGGGCCAGGGCAGTGCTCAGGGGAATCACTGCTCCCTGCAGGGAATTCCTGCTCACTCCGGGGCAGGGGAGCTCAGCTTCTCCCCAGCACCATCAGAGAAGCTCCAGGGGTTCCATGGCAAGAGATGGGAGAGAGGGAAGGGAAGAGAGCCCTGTCAGGGATGTCCCAGAGGGAGTGTTACATCCCTGGGTGGCAATTTCTGGGGTGCTCACAGTGACAGGGAGTCTCTGATAGAAAGAGAAGCAAACACCACGTAGAGGAGACCACCAAAGCCTCCACCTCTGCCCCTGCCAGGGCATCTCAGCCTTCCCAAAAGGACCCTTGGCCACTGCCTGCATGAACCCAACGGGCTCTCTCTGAAAAGGGGTAATCTGGGGGAGGAACAGCCCCACCCCAGCTCTGCAGCACTGCCCAGGTACTGACACACACCCTGTGACAGCCAGAGGTGGCTGGAACACCCCCGTGTCACCATGGCATCCCTGCTCCTGCTTATCTCCTGCACCAGCATTCCCCACAGGCAGGGACACAGTGATCCCTGGCCCAGCACACCCCAGAGGACCAGCAGCAATAGCCAGCCCTGCACTTGCTACTCACAAAAAAACAGGGGGAAAAAACAGGCTTGGCTGTAAAACATCAGCACCTTCCCCCTTCCAGGAGATGCCATCGGGGGTGACCCATGAGCAGCAAATTGGATAAAACCCAGGGAAATATCACAGGACACACACACCCCCCCCCAGCTTCCCCAGCCTATCCGAGATCCATGCAAACATCCCAAATAGGAGGCAAAATGAGGTGGGATTCCCATCCAAGGGGAGCTCTGCAGCCCTGGCTGGTTTTTCAGCCTGCCTGGCACTCAGACAGACCCCTGAGGGGTTACCTGCTCTGCTCCCCCAGGATGAGCCACTCCAGGGGGAGGGGGAAATAAATTGCCACTTGAGAAAGGAGGGAGGAAATACCCAGCAGGGAGAAGAAACGGGGTGAGAGCAGCTGGTGCAGCCAGCAGTGGGGCCAGGGCAGTGCTCAGGGGAATCATTGCTCCCTGCAGGGAATTCCTGCTCACTCCGGGGCAGGGGAGCTCAGCTTCTCCCCAGCACCATCAGAGAAGCTCCCGGGGTTCCATGGCAAGAGATGGGAGAGAGGGAAGGGAAGAGAGCCCTGTCAGGGATGTCCCAGAGGGAGTGTTACATCCCTGGGTGGCAATTTCTGGGGTGCTCACAGTGACAGGGAGTCTCTGATAGAAAGAGAAGCAAACACCACGTAGAGGAGACCACCAAAGCCTCCACCTCTGCCCCTGCCAGGGCATCTCAGCCTTCCCAAAAGGACCCTTGGCCACTGCCTGCATGAACCCAACGGGCTCTCTCTGAAAAGGGGTAATCTGGGGGAGGAACAGCCCCACCCCAGCTCTGCAGCACTGCCCAGGTACTGACACACACCCTGTGACAGCCAGGGGTGGCTGGAACACCCCCGTGTCACCATGGCATCCCTGCTCCTGCTTATCTCCTGCACCAGCATTCCCCACAGGCAGGGACACAGTGATCCCTGGCCCAGCACGCCCTAGAGGACCAGCAGCAATAGCCAGCCCTGCACTTGCTACTCACAAAAAACAGGGGGAAAAAACAGGCTTGGCTGTAAAACATCAGCACCTTCCCCCCTCCAGGAGATGCCATCGGGGGTGACCCATGAGCAGCAAATTGGATAAAACCCAGGGAAATATCACAGGAACTGGTGCAGAGGGGACTGCAGCATCCCCAGCACAGCCTGGGCTCACTAGGGCACCCTTGGAAGAGAGTCAAAAGCCCCCCCGGGGCTTTTCAGTCCTCTGGAGCCACACAGAGGGGTGAGAGAGATGGGGGAGGCACTCCTGCCATCAGCATCCTCATCAGGAGAGCTCAGATGGTGCCAAGGACTGCAAAACTGCTCATCCCCCCCACCAGGGGAGGCAGGGGGGATACCACCTGCTCCCCCCCAACCCATCAGCAGCAGCCCACGGAGGAAACAACACCTTTGGGGTACAAGGTCTGAGCTCAGCAGAAATCCAAGAGCATTTCTAATTGACCGTCTGCTGAGGGTGATTATTATAATTAAGCCAGGCTTCAGAAACTGCAAGTGACTTGTAAAAACACATCCCAAATCCCCAGTTTTTATACAACACGATGGTGAGGGTTTTCCTGCCCTCCCCTTGCTGGCTCTTGCTGCTGGGGCTTCCACGTGGACACCTGAGCTTTAAAGCACGACTGGCAGGTTGTGTTTTTTTGCTTGTCACTTCTGCTGTTGACCTTGGGTTTGCCCTGGAGCACGGGAGAAGGAAACCCCGGGGATGTGCCACACACAGGCTCCTGGCACCCAACCAAACCCAGCCTCCAGCACCAGGATGGAAGACGGGCTGTTTCGTGCCTGCTCCACCTCCTCTGGTAACTCACAGCCCTCCCCAGGAACGATTCACCCTAAGGAAGGAAGGAGAGGGCCTGGGAGAGCATCTGCCCAGTGACTGCCACGGCACATCACCTCTGCTGGAAGGGGCCAGGGACCAGGGCAGCCTGTCTCTGCCAGCTTTTCAGGTCGGGTTATTAACCCACATGAGATGTTTGAGACTTTCCAAGCAGATTTCCAAGTGGAAATCTCTCCAGGGTGGTAACCCCTCAAAAAACACCCTCTGTGGAGAGCTCAGTGAGATGGAGCCACCCTGCTCCCCAACTCCATCCCAGCCAAGACCCATCAAATCACAGAATCACAGCATTGTCCTGGTTGGAAAAGACCTTTAAGATCATCAAGTCCAACTATTAACCCAGCAACATCTACACAGCTTTTTAAAAGCCCCAGCTGTGGTGCTGGAGAGCTGCTTCTGCCCCCACAGCCACTGGGATACCCATCACCCCATTCCCCTTGTGGCAGCCAAGGGCTCTGGGGGTGGCTGTAGCTGTCACACATGGCAAGGACCTGTTTTCCTTCCCTGATCACAACATGACTCAACTCCAGCAGGAGGTGGGTGTCAAGCTCACATCTGCTGGGGTTGGTTCTCCAGCACCAGGAGGCAGGAGGAACAGGTGCCAAGCAGAGGCTGAGATCCCCAGCTACTCATCAACTACAGGGGGAAGCATCTCTTTTGTGGAAGCTGCTAAAGCATTGGGCAATTGTTTTGTTTGCTTCACAGCAAAAAGGAGCCCAGGAGAGTGGGGCTGGGCACAGGACAGGGTGCTGACAGCTCTGGAAAGCAGGATTTCCAAGACAGAAAGATGGGATGCAAAATCCTGCTGTAGGGAATAGGAACAGAGCAAGAGCAGGGAGAAACAAGATAACAATTCTGATAAAAGCCCCCAAAGCCCAGGTCCTTCATGCAAATACCACACGGCCAGGCTGACCCCATGGTGTGAGGGGGTGGAAAGAAAAAAGAGGGGCATGCACAAGAAAAGAGGGGCAGCTCCTCTGCTGCAGCTGGATGTGTCCCCCTGGCAGGAACATGCTCACCCTGAGCACAGCAAAAGCACAAGAGGTGGGATGGGGACAAGATGACACTTCAACCCCCCAGAACTACTTGCACAACAAGAACAATTTGCACTGGAAAGCCCCACAGCAGCAGGAAAGCCCCAAAGGATACTCACCCTCCACCACCTCCTGGGCTAAGGGATTTGGTTCAGACTCATGAGACAAGGAAGATGTCGGGTCCCTGGCTCACACTTAGCCATGCCCTCTCACAGCCCAGACCACCCTCCCATGACCACCCAGCACCCAGCTCAGGAGCTCCTGGGTGCTCACTCAGCCCCTCCAACCCAACACCCCAACGTGAACACACAACGCAACAGCCTGTTGCAACACCACGTACTGTTGTGACATGGCTGCTCAAAACCTAAATAAGCTGCTCTTCCAGACTGGCCCTTTGCAAATCCCTCCTAATCCAATCTGCTTTATGGCATTAGGTTGGACCCTCCCATCCTGAGCACCCCTGTTTGCACAATGGTTGGGAAAATCCTCCCGTTTCCTTCCTCCTGCTTGAATCTCTGATGCAGAGGTCACCAGAGTGTCCTCCTCCTCACTTCTGGAATGATTTAAGGATGAGGATTCACCTGCACACTCCTAGGTGGCACATCCTCATCAGCCTGGGCATGGGAAACCATCACTGTGTGCTGACCATAGTGGAGCTGAATGCACTGCCAAGCAGCTTCCCCTTCACTGGGTGCTTCTGTGGTTCAATACACAGGGTTTTCTCCACCTTAGCCAGACACAGCAGAAAAGCTGGAGGGGCCAAGCCCTGCACAGACATCCAGTTTACCCCAGTAAATCCCAGCTGGGATCCAGGTTAAGAAACAAACCAAAAACCAGAGCAATTTGATGCACTATTCATAGAATCACAGAAACAAAGAATGGTTTGGGATGGAAGGGACCTTAAAGATGATCTGCATGGGCAGGGACACCTCCCACTAGACCGGGTTGCTCCAAGCCCCATCCAGCCTGGCCCAGAACACTTCCAGGCCCTGACACAGAGCAGATGGCAGAGCCCACCTTCCCACTGTGGCTGAGCCCAGGGGATGCTCTGCCCTTCCCGGGGCCACCCCACAGCTGGATCCTGCATCGGGGGGACACGACTGCACCGCCAGCTGCTGCTTACACCTCCGCTGAGCAAAGCAGAGCCCGCCACGGGCTGCCAAAGACACACTCCTGCTTGATGCTTAACTTCCTCAGGGAGGAAGAAGCCTCCCGGGGTCCCCTCCGTTAGCAAACATCTGCTGCAGCACGTGTGTTGGAAGAGCCCGGCGAGGGAAGCAGGCGGCAGCGAGTCAGGGGGAAGGTGGTGTCATCACCCTCAGCCTCCCTGTCATCTGCAGAGCGCCCTAAAGTTATGGCATGGAAGAGGAAAGCAGCCAAAGCTGTTCATAGTGCCTTCCCAGGGAGCTGCAGATGGCCGGGCTGGAGCAACAGGAGTGGGGCTTCCCCTGCAGAAACGCCCCAAACGCGTTTGGCTCCATCAAACGCCGAGCACTGAAAGAGCCGGGGCCTAAAACGGGTGTTGTTTCTGCCTGCACGGCCCCAGGGCAGAGCTCCTGCAGTTCAACCATCCCCCGGGCTCTGCTCTTGGGCCCGTCCTGTCCAGCTGGGGCTGGGGGGATGAAGGGGGGTTTGATCCCTCCTGCCCGTTCGGGGCAGCCGGGATGAACCAGGAACAAACACGGGGCTGCCGGGAGTGCAAAGGTTGCACAGCTCAGCTTTCTGCTGCCGCTTGTGCAAACCTCCCCGTTTCCTGGGGCGAGGCGGTGCCAGCCCAGCCCTGCAGCCCCACGCTGGGGGAAACCCCAGGGTGCCTCCAGCAACCCCCCAAAACCCGGCTAATTAACATTGCCAGCATCCCCTGCCATCCCCACTGGACACGGGACATCACCATCCACCTCCCCAGCCAGCAGCATGTGGTGCCCAGCAGCAAGCAGGCAGGGACAGGGAGGACAAAAGACCCACTGCATTTCCAGACAGGAAATCACTCCACCCCTAAGGAACCCTATCCCTAATTGTTTTTTGCATTAAGAGCTTCCAAATTCATAACCAAGAAGAGGAGAAAAGCAATTAAATTAACCCCAGGAGCCAAGAAAGACAGCTTTGCCTCCCAGTCCTGTGGCTCTGTGCAACACACCATGCTCCTTGGGATGGGATGCCAGTCACCCCCAGGTGACTCTTCCTTAACACCCACCAAATCTACCCAAACCAAACCCATCTGACACTCGCCCACCAAAGCCACTTCCCTGGCAAATCCCATCACACTCTCCTGGAGCTCTTTGTGGGATATCATTTCCTTCCCGGTTCCAGCAGCCAGCAGTGACTCTCAGCTCTCTGTTTGTGTAAAGCTCTATCACATGCCGGGTAACAGCCCAACAAGGAATTTATAAATACAGTCTTTGGAGGCAGCAATTGTCACTCCAGCCATCTGTGACAACGTGGTGCCAGGCGCCGAGGTACCGACCCCGCGGGAAGCGCCAGGAGGAGCCTCCTCGGGGGAGCAGGGGAGATGCCACGTTTGGGACCTTACGGGAGCTGCACTTAGGGTCATCGGCCACGGCCCCAAGGGCTGGTAGTCTGAAGAAACACCCAGTTTCCAAACTACATCAGACCTGCCAACTTCTGCCACCCCACCCCACCTTCGTGCCAGCTGGGGTGCAGGCCCAGTGTTTTCTCCCAGCAGGCTCCAATGGCTTTGCCAGCTGGAATTGGCCAGCAGATGGACACCCACTCTCCAGGAGCCCTGAGGGGCTGCTCCAGCCCCAGCTCACTCCCCAGGGAGCACCCAGTTTGCTTTTTACCTTCAACCCGTGAGTGCTGGCTCCCCAAGGCTGCTCCTTCCAGCGGGTGAGAAGTGTCTGGCAGAAGGCAATGCCCTGTGTGTCCCGGCAAGCTGGGTCCAGGACGGGCACAGCCTGGTGGGACAGGGACAGTTATGCAAGTGTTTATGGTTCCTGGTGATTAATCAAAGCTACAGCTGTCAAAAAAGAGAAAGGTAAACCAGGTAGGCTGGCAATGCACCTGGTGCTTTTCCCTCTGCCTGGGTGCCCCGAGAGCTGTGCTGAGAGCTCCCCAGGGGCTGCGTGCTGAAATACGGACTGGGCAGCGCCGGGGAAGGACTGGAAAGACCTGTTGCTGCTGCTCGTGCTGCTGGAGCCAGGAGAGCAGGGGACTGGGAAGAGGTGTGGCAGAGGCCAGCGAGGTGTCACCGCCTCCCGCGCTGTCACCAACACCCCGGCACTTGGCAAAGGGTCAGAGCAACAACAGGAGCCGGCAGGGGAGGCAGGTGGATGGATCCCACTGCCCGGAGCATGAGCCCAAACCCAGGCACCCCCCATTTCCTTCTGCCTCTCCACATGGCTGGGGCTGCAGGACCCCCAGGGGCTAGAGAAGTCACCCCCAGAGTCCTGAGGCACCTGGTCCCCATCTCCCCCTGCTCTGACTGTGGCACAAAGTGCCTGCAAACCGGTTCAGCCAGAGGGGGGGAATAAAATAAAGCAGTTTTATTTCTCCCTGACATTTAATAACCTGCATTGCCCTCTGAGGGGCAGTTTCTCACCCCAAGAGCCAGCAGCATAGCTGATCTTCCTCCAGGCTGGGAACACTTTAAAGCCCAGCAGCTGCCTCATCTCCCCACCCTCCACATCAACAGCAAAAAAAAATCCCCACAGGTTCAAAAGGCACAAAACAGAAGGAAATGCTGGGAAGACCAGCCCTGGATGCTGGAGCCAGGCTGGCTCCTCTGGATCTCACTGCAAACCCTGCATCCCTGCCACCTCCTCAGGCTCCCAGCTTCACCCTGCAGCGTTTTCTGAGCTGCCCTGGTTATTTTTCAGCACCGAGATGCTAAAAGAGGAGCTGAGGCTCCAGCAAAGCATCCGACCCGTTGGATGTGACAGCCACTAGGCGAGGGGGAGAGGAGCTCAGAACTCACAGGAGGCGAGAGGAGAAATTAATGGTGCTGCAATTCCCACTGCCTCCGTCATTAGGAAAAGAAAACGCATTCGAGCATCCTCACTCGAATGCACAGTGTAATTTGTTTCAAGTTTAATATCCTGCCCCTTCCTGAGGATGGGCTGGAGCTGGGAGAAGCCTCTGGCTTGCTTGGCCGGGCTTCAGGGCAGACACAAGGCAGAGCCTTGTGCAGATCCTTCTGTAAAGGGGGGGAATAATCTCCACCTACCTGGTGTTGGTGCTGCAAGAGTCAATCGGCCACTAAACTATTACAGACGTTGTCATCCAGAGCTGCTCACTAATAAAATAGCTAATTAACTCAACATTTAACTGAAGTGTTTTACAGAGGGTGCCATTAAGGTTTTCCCCACCAAACTGCACGACTGGAACTGCCTGGTGTCCTCCTGCACGAGGCTGTGGCATCACCTTACCTGAAAGCAGATGTTTTGGGGCAGGATGGGAGAGGGACAGGGGGAATCCCAGGTTTATCTGGCACTTAATCCCCTCCTCAAGCCCTGGGCTTTGCACAGGGAGGTGGGGGTTTTCCCCAGCCTGGCTCGCAGTGTTTCCTCCTCGAGGCCTCCCTCTTGTTTGCCCAGGCAAGCGTTTCCTCCTGCCAGCACCACAGAACAGCTCCACTCAGCCCCCAACACAGCCCTGGGGGTGCAGCCTGGCTGGGCATCAGCACCACAACTCCTCCAACCCAGGAGCCACCATTAACTAAGGTACATTAGGCTCACCCCCCAAAAAACCCAAACAAACAAACAGCTACAGAGCCTCCCTTGCACCCTCTGCTTCTGGTTTTTAACCCAAGACCACGACCAGACCATCAGCTGTGCCTTGTGATGTGATTCCAGTCGGGTCTCCAGGTGCTGCAGGAATAGAGAAACAATAAAATACAGACCTGGTGGTCCCACGGCAGCAAAATCACTGGGCTTTTCCTCCCAGGCTGGAACAAGGAAGAGATAAAACACGCTTGCTCCGGAGCACAGGCAAACAGCAGCTTATCAGTGCGTTAGCAGCCACAAGGCTATTGCAGAGCTTCAGGAAAAGTATTATTCCTTTCTGCTCACGGTGAAGTTTCTATTTTTGGTGTCCCCCCTCGTCACATGGAGCTGCTGCCTTGAGCTGTGCTGGGCTGGGCAGGCAGCCCCAGGGATCCCTGCACAGCCCTTTCCTCCCTGGCTGCCCTACTCACCAGGAAAAGGGCTAAACTTTGGGCCAAAAGGAGATTGTTTTTGTTAAAGGCACAGGAGTTTCCTTGCAGGTCATCTCAGCTTGTTGGGTTTTTTGTTTTGGTTTGTTTGTTTGTTTTTTTCCCCTCCATGAAGAAGCTTATTTCATAGAATTGTGGAATGGTTTGAGTTGGAAGGGACCTTACAGAGCATCTAGGTCCAACCCCCCTGCATGGGCAGGGACACCTCCCACCAGCCCAGGCTGCTCCAAGCCCCATCCAACCTGCCCTTCAACACTGCCAGGGATGGGGCAGCCACAGCTTCCCTGGGCAACCTGGGCCAGGGTCTCACCACCCTCACAGGGAAGAATTTCCTCCTAATATCTCACCTAAATCACCCCTCTTCCAGTTTTAATCCATTCCCCCCTGCCCTCTCACTCCCTGCCCTTGTAAAAAGTCCCCTACCCAGGTTGTGTAGCCTCTTCAGGCACTGAAAGGTGCTTTAAGGTCTCCCCAGAGCCTCCTTTTCTCCAGGCTGAACAGCCCCACTCTCAGCCTGTGAAATTTCCTGGGAAATCTCCTTGGTGGAGGAAACCCAGCACACCAGCTTGCAGCAAGCTCTCTGTGGCATTGCCACCAACAGCCCAAATTTACAGCAGGAGGGACATCAGGGTGACTGAAATGCATCTAGATGCCAAAGGGCATCAGCCAAGGAGATGCTGCAAGCCTGGTGCTGCTGGGGAGGCTGTGCCAGGAGAGTGGGCTCCAGTTTGGAGGTGTTTTGATGCTGGGGAGGGTCCAGCCAGGATGACCAGAGGGTTTTGGGCTGGCATTGGTGGCCCAAGTGATGCTCAGGGGGAGATACCCCAAGAGCAGCTGCAGAAAGGCAGAACCAGACTTTGTGCTGCACTTTCCAATGACATTTTGGGGGGGTTCAGGGTGGAAAACAGTGGATTGTCTGTCCTCAGGGGGACAGAAAAACCTGCAGCTGATCTGACCTGGTGCTGGTGACAGCCCTGTGTGGTGGGTGAGGGACTGCCAGCTCCTTCTGCCAACACAGCTGTGATGCTCTCCCTCCTGCACCACATTTTCCTTGGCCAGAGAGAGCAGATACACTCATTTCATCTCTCTGCTGGTTCCCCTTTCCAGCCAGCCTTGGTTGCAGAGCTGCCACCAGGCTGCCGTGCTGCCCAAATCCAAACACTAAATACACCGAAAAAGAACATTTTTTTGATAATTGCATTCTGTGGAACTGTGGGATCTGTAATTGAGGGTGAAATTATGTCCAGGGTGCATTTCAGTACTGAAAATAGCATGATAAATTAGCTCAGCTTTTTCCTGGTTGACTCAGCTAATCCTTCAGACGCGGATGGACAGATTTGATTGTATCATCTCTCCTTGGGCTCAGTGAACACCAAGGCCAAGTCATGGCAGCTGCAGAAGATATACACAGAGCTGCTGCCTGCAATATATAACCTGCCCTTGTTTCTGGATGCACCACAGCTTGGCAGCAGAGCCGAACAGAGGTCGCTCAGGCTCCTGCCTTGATTTATGAATATGGATTTTGTTGGTTAAGCCATTAGGAGCGGTGATGAAGCAATGCAGGGTACATCCTGAACTGCAGCCTGCCTCATTTGAAGCTCTCTCTGCAGAACGTTCCCCCCGCAACGCCCGGCATGCAGGGAGGATGATATTAAGGCTTTGTCTGTAATTCCACCTTCCCACCCCTCTCCCGTGAGGAGCAACCCAGCCGCAGGCGAGGAAACAGTTGGGAGAGAGGATTGCAGAGGTCTCACACCCTTTCCCAGCAGGGGAAGCTGATTTCCTGCCCAAGAAGCTTAAAGAGAAGCATTAAATCTGCCGAGACCCCAGCGGGGCCCCTGCTCTGGCTGCTTACAGGGCTGCCCCCCCCCGCCCCCCTCACCCTTGGAAAAGGAGATTGTTTTTGTTAAAGGCACAGGAGTTTCCTTGCAGGTCATCTCAGCTTGTTGGGTTTTTTGTTTTGGTTTGTTTGTTTGTTTTTTTCCCCTCCATGAAGAAGCTTATTTCATAGAATTGTGGAATGGTTTGAGTTGGAAGGGACCTTACAGAGCATCTAGGTCCAACCCCCCTGCATGGGCAGGGACACCTCCCACCAGCCCAGGCTGCTCCAAGCCCCATCCAACCTGCCCTTCAACACTGCCAGGGATGGGGCAGCCACAGCTTCCCTGGGCAACCTGGGCCAGGGTCTCACCACCCTCACAGGGAAGAATTTCCTCCTAATATCTCACCTAAATCACCCCTCTTCCAGTTTTAATCCATTCCCCCCTGCCCTCTCACTCCCTGCCCTTGTAAAAAGTCCCCTACCCAGGTTGTGTAGCCTCTTCAGGCACTGAAAGGTGCTTTAAGGTCTCCCCAGAGCCTCCTTTTCTCCAGGCTGAACAGCCCCAACTCTCTCAGCCTGTGAAATTTCCTGGGAAATCTCCTTGGTGGAGGAAACCCAGCACACCAGCTTGCAGCAAGCTCTCTGTGGCATTGCCACCAACAGCCCAAATTTACAGCAGGAGGGACATCAGGGTGACTGAAATGCATCTAGATGCCAAAGGGCATCAGCCAAGGAGATGCTGCAAGCCTGGTGCTGCTGGGGAGGCTGTGCCAGGAGAGTGGGCTCCAGTTTGGAGGTGTTTTGATGCTGGGGAGGGTCCAGCCAGGATGACCAGAGGGTTTTGGGCTGGCATTGGTGGCCCAAGTGATGCTCAGGGGGAGATACCCCAAGAGCAGCTGCAGAAAGGCAGAACCAGACTTTGTGCTGCACTTTCCAATGACATTTTGGGGGGGTTCAGGGTGGAAAACAGTGGATTGTCTGTCCTCAGGGGGACAGAAAAACCTGCAGCTGATCTGACCTGGTGCTGGTGACAGCCCTGTGTGGTGGGTGAGGGACTGCCAGCTCCTTCTGCCAACACAGCTGTGATGCTCTCCCTCCTGCACCACATTTTCCTTGGCCAGAGAGAGCAGATACACTCATTTCATCTCTCTGCTGGTTCCCCTTTCCAGCCAGCCTTGGTTGCAGAGCTGCCACCAGGCTGCCGTGCTGCCCAAATCCAAACACTAAATACACCGAAAAAGAACATTTTTTTGATAATTGCATTCTGTGGAACTGTGGGATCTGTAATTGAGGGTGAAATTATGTCCAGGGTGCATTTCAGTACTGAAAATAGCATGATAAATTAGCTCAGCTTTTTCCTGGTTGACTCAGCTAATCCTTCAGACGCGGATGGACAGATTTGATTGTATCATCTCTCCTTGGGCTCAGTGAACACCAAGGCCAAGTCATGGCAGCTGCAGAAGATATACACAGAGCTGCTGCCTGCAATATATAACCTGCCCTTGTTTCTGGATGCACCACAGCTTGGCAGCAGAGCCGAACAGAGGTCGCTCAGGCTCCTGCCTTGATTTATGAATATGGATTTTGTTGGTTAAGCCATTAGGAGCGGTGATGAAGCAATGCAGGGTACATCCTGAACTGCAGCCTGCCTCATTTGAAGCTCTCTCTGCAGAACGTTCCCCCCGCAACGCCCGGCATGCAGGGAGGATGATATTAAGGCTTTGTCTGTAATTCCACCTTCCCACCCCTCTCCCGTGAGGAGCAACCCAGCCGCAGGCGAGGAAACAGTTGGGAGAGAGGATTGCAGAGGTCTCACACCCTTTCCCAGCAGGGGAAGCTGATTTCCTGCCCAAGAAGCTTAAAGAGAAGCATTAAATCTGCCGAGACCCCAGCGGGGCCCCTGCTCTGGCTGCTTACAGGGCTGCCCCCCCCCGCCTCCATCACCCTGGGGGAGCCAGGGGTGGCCCCTGGCCAGGGTAGGGGTGACCCATCCCACTCTGCTCTGTAGGCAGCACTTCCCTGGGAGCAGCATTTACACCCCCTGTCCTGGAGCAAAGCATTGGAGAGGAGAGTTATCCCACTGGCCACAGCTCACCCAGCATCACTCCCCGGCAAAGCCCAGACCAGTCAATTCCTCCTTCCAAGGTCATATTCCTTCATTCCCGGGTCAGCACGTCCCAGCCCCGTCCCACGGGGCTTTGTACCAGCGCCGGGGTAAGAAACAGGCTGTGCCTGGGAGGACTGGGTGTGCAATTAGAGAAAACAAAGAGGGAGATGGGAATTGCACGTCGGCTGCTCCGGGCTCCCAGCTGCCCACCGGCTCCAGCCAGGGGGGTTTTTTTCCCCCCATCACTGCTGGATCTGCTTGTTTTGGAGAGGAGAAGCTCTCCCCGGCTGGTGCCTCCCCCCAGCTGTCAGGCACCGCAGGGTGAAGGGCCAATTTGGCACCTTCTCCCTGCAACCAGCCAAGCTGTGCTGGTGGATGAAGCAAATGTGTTCTCCGGGCAGGAGCCTTTGGGAAGGGTCCCAGCGAGGGCAGGTTCCCCCTTTCCAGCAAACAGGATGCTCAGAAAGGAGCACAAATAATACCCAGGCTCTGTCTCTCTCTTCCAGAGTGGCAGAAAATTGAATTTCCACGTTATTTATTTGAGCCATTCGCAGAACTCCTAAATGGAGCAGATCAGTGGCAGCCACCAGGTGCCTCCCTTGCCAGCCACCCCCTCCTCGTTTGGTTTTAATTAGCAGCAACGTGCAAGGGCCTGAGCCAGGCAGCACCAGCACTGCTGGTAACACTGGCAGGTAACAGAGCTCACCTCCTCCAGCCCCGGTTACAGGACATCAGGCAGTTGGCTGCAAATTACCTCCTCATACGTTGGGAGCAAGGGTGGGATGAAGGCACTGTGGCAGGTAACAAGGTCACTGCCAAAAGGACACTTGTTCTGTGTCACAGGTATTAGGGTAACGAGGGACACAGGGTCAAACGAGGCCCTGTGGGAAGGGCAGGAGCTGCAGGAACCCGGGTGAGCTGCAAGGCCTGCCCCAGCCCTTGGCTAATTTGTGCTCCTGGAGGTGAGGTGAGGGATGAGAGGGTGAGGAAGAGCCCCCAGGAAGAAGCCAGACACGGAGCAAAACACTGGGAAGGGAGGTGAAACACAAAGGCTGGAAGGGAGGCAGAAAGGGGAGTGAATTCACATATCAATTTAAAGCAGTTACATCCTCCCCTGGCTCAAGAGCCCACAGAATGGACTGGGCTGAGGGAGAGCAAGGCAGAGCACAGGGTGATGGAGCAGGGCAGAAGTGCATCAGGTCGCCAACGAGCTGCTCATTCAATAATTCAGAGGGAGCTGGTGGCCCCAGGCTGCCATCGCCCTCCCTGCCCTTCACATCAGGGTTCTGTTTCTCCTCCTGCCGAGTTCCCAGCTCAGCCCTTCCCACGCGTGGCAAAACCCACCATCCCCACATCTCCCTGGGCCAGGCAGCCTCCAGGTGTGGCTGCCACCAAACCCACACACCGGGGGTCGCCAGGTGCCCCTCCCAGCCCCCCCCC
>NW_009953796.1:190906-191162 GCF_000747805.2 Chaetura pelagica
CCCCCCCCCAGTGTGCACTGCCATGGGGAGCAGACAGAAGACTGGGGCAGACAGGGAGGGCAGCAGCAGAGCATCCTGGGGGTGCTGCCACCCAGTTCCCTGGGGTTCTCAGTCCCCTGGGGGGCACAGGTGTCATGGGTTCCCCCACAGGTGCACAACTGGGGGACTCCCCAGGTGTCTCTAATCCCATAGGTGCCTGGTCCTGAGAGTCTCAAGGTGCTGGGTTCTTAGTCCCACCAGTGTCCGTATCCAGGGA
>NW_009953796.1:191478-210679 GCF_000747805.2 Chaetura pelagica
CAGGGGGTACCAGTCCCACCAGTATCCGAACCCGGGGGTACCAGTCCCACCAGTGTCTGTGTCCACGGGTGTACCAGTCCCACCAGTATCCGTATCCAGGGGGTACCAGTCCCACCAGTGTCTGTGTCCATGGGTGTACCAGTCCCACCAGTGTCCGTGCCCGGTCTCCTGGCGCCCTCTGGCGGACACGCCGCGCTATAGCCCGGCCCGGCCGCTGCGGCCCCGGGGGTCCCTGGCCCCGGGGGGGGCCCCAAGGGCAAGGCACGATGTGCCATTAACCCCTGGGTGCCGAGGGACAGAGCACCAGGCAGCCCTGCTGACTCGTTAACTCCCGCAGGAGCTGCTGAGCGGGGCGAGGGGGGCAGGTCTGAGGAGCTGCAGGAGCCCCCGCCTCTCGTTAGGCAGAGCTCGCTGCTCATTGACCTGTTGCACTGGGGAGAGGAGGAAGAAACGCAGCCCTGCCGGGGAGTGGGGTGAGCAGAGCACACGTGGAATTGCTCCTTCTCCTCCCAGCCCGTGTGCTGGAGGGGGATGCAGAGGGGAGAGGGCAGAGCCAGGTTTGGAGAACTGAACATTTCCTTGTTTAGGTGCCTCTGAAGGCTTGGAAACTGGGAAATACTCACCTCGTTCCCTGCTCCAGGGGCTGGTGAGGGTCCTCCCTCCTCCCCTGGATTCAACACAGGGATTCCCAACCTGTAACAAAGCTCCTGAAAGCAACTGTGAGAGTCTGTCCCTTTCTGTCCCCTGCTGCACCAGGCGGGGAGGCTGATGATGCTCCCCTTCATGGCAGGGTAAGCAATCAGGGTAAAACAGATGGCTGGCAAGCAGGGAACAGTGATAAATTCCAACCCTCCCAAGCAGCACTGAATAAAAGCCTCTGTTCCAGCCCATCCCCAAAGGAGCAGGGAGATCAGGAATGAGACAGAATGCAGGACACTGTTTGACACAGCTCAAGGGTGCTGATGCTCTGGACAAGCTCACACAACAGCCAGACCAAACACTGAGGCTTTGCCAGGCTGGTCAGTCAGCACGTGGCTCCCAACAGCCACAAGGAAAGTAATGAAGGAAAAAGGCAGAAGAAAGGCATGGAGAGGGAATGGCAGAACCTGATGTTCTTACCACCATTCTTACCCCAGGGTAAGGTCTCCAGCTGCCACTGGGAGCTGGGCTCACCCAGGGAACTGGTTTTCAGGCACATACTTTGCAGCATTAAGAGAGATTCACCTCCCTTCCTGGCTGGAACCAGCAAACCTCTGACTCCATGTTAAGGCACCAAAGCCTTGTGGTCTTCAGAAACATGCCAAGCAGGAAGCAGCAGCATGACCACAAACAGCAGTGGTGGCCTTGGCAGAGCAGAGACACAGTCCTAAGAGGAGACCAAAACCCAGCTGCAAAGAGTCCCCAGAGCAGCATGGGACATGCCTGTCCATAGCAACCACCTGCCCAGAGAAACAGGGGCTGTGCAAGGGTAAATTCCAAGTTAACAACTACGGGTACAACCCTCTGCCTGCTCCACAGCTAACAGCCCATAACCAGCTGTGACATTCAAAACTTTACCCCTCACAGATGGAAAAAGCAGTTCATCCATCACCAAGCCAGGAGAAGAAACCCACCTGCTGAGGAATATCTCTGCCAGGTCACAGACACCTCCCCACTCCTTGGCTGGGGCTGCAGCAAAGGAGGTGAGCAAGGCTTAGCCCTGCTCTCCAGGAGGTGTTAAGCTGTCCAGCACTGAACATTCTCATGTCCAAGTTTCTTTGGAAGGAGAGGAAGGGTTGCAAGCCAGCATTTGGAGGTGCATGTGCTTGGTATTCAGAGATGCTGCCACTTGAGAAACAACATTTGTGCTCCTTGAAGGCCAAACATATGGTAGGAGTTACTGAATGCTTATTAGACATGTTGTACTATTTTCCTTTGCTAAGGCTGTGTGATCACATACAGAATGGGAGTGGGGTCAGATGTGCCTTGAGCACCAGAAAATTAATGTCTGGGATTAGGTGGTAAAAAAAAGAAAAGGAATAAAAAAGGAGGAATGGAAGAGGTCACAGATTCCCAGGGGGCTGCACTCGAGGCGCTGGAACAGCACACTCTGGCCTTGATTAACTACTGGCATTAAGGCAGAGTCATTTCCAGATTAAAAGTTCATGTGTGAACTCTGGTAGTTTAGTTGCTCCGTGTCCAAGTTTTGTTCTCAGAGGTTCTTGAAGTTGCCAAGAAACTTCCTGGCAGTATCGGGCTGCAGAACTTGAAGCAAAACATCCAATCCCGTAAAGGCAGGACTGGGGCCATTCCCAGCAACCTGGGGACTCTGCTGCATGTCCTGGCACACAACCAGGCATAAGAGCTGCTGCACAAGGACAAATGGCATCATCCCTTGTTTGGAAAAGCAGTCAGAGCCGTTCAGATCTGACGTGGGTGTGAATCTGAAGCAAGGGGGGGAAACATGAAAAAAGGTTTTAAGAAATAGAGACAACTCTCTCTTTCCATGAAGGGGCTGACACTCGTGCTGCCTCCCCCTCCTCATCCCTCCTGTTAGTTTTGTGCCAGCTGATCTCTTCCAGGATAAGTGGAAGGAAGAATTAGAAAAGCACGTATTTCAGGATTACCACATGCTTCCTTTCAGAAAGAGAAAGTTGAGACTGGGAGGGCAGAAGGCCTTGCTCAGGGCTCAGGTCACTACTTCTGCTGGCCCCAGCATCTGCTGCAGGAGGCACCACAGGCACCCTGGGGCAGAAGCTGCCTGGGGTAGATGCAGGGGGGAAAAAAACCCAAACAAAACAAGGACAAGGAAAGAGTTGGGATTTCACAGCATGAGATGTGGGGGTGTGTGCCTGGCATCTTCAGATCATCAGTGTAACTGCTCACCAAGGACCCAACCAAGGGAAAATGATGATGTGGTGGAAGACAGGCTGCTGCATGTCAGAAGGGTGGAATCCACCTGCTGCTCTCCTTTGGAACAAAAAAAGAAAAAGAAGCCAACAGAATGAAGTTCACAAAACTTTCCTTTTTATTATTTGAAACTGGAAAAGGCTCCATTGGATCAGGTGTAAAAGTAACACACACATTTTGCTCAGCTTTCTGATACCTGGGATGAAGTAGGCCAAGTGTTGCAAAGTCACCTCTGGCTTCTACACAACCCATTCCTCTCAAACCCACAAACCAAAGAACGAAGCAGACTGGGCTGGTGAGCTGTTTAAACTACACTTATGTTCCACAGGGATGTTTGTGGCATGAAACAAAGGTGTTTGACATCAAAGGGCATTTTGGAAAGAAAAGCTCCCCTCCTCCCTCTGCACCACCCTCTGTACAAAGCAGGGATCTGGTGTTTCACCTTCATTTTTAATAACAGAGACTTATTTACACTCAAAGCCCACAGGAGATGCCCAGATTAATCCATCAGTGTCATGTCAAAGTGGTGAGTGCAAAATACACAATGGAAACAGGGTATACCTGCTATGGGGAAGTAGGAGTAATAATCAATGAAAAAAGTGCAGATTGCTTTAATTAAGCTAATGAACACAGTCAATCCGAGTGCTCTTCTCTGCAAAAATCAAAAAGACTGCAGTCCAAACAAAAACCAGAACCATAGGTGTTAATTTAGCACACACCAAAAAAAACAAGGCAGTGGCACTCACAGTTTGGTGACTTATTTCCCATTCTGCTGCCTGATCACACATCTCAAACATTTCCCTGTCCAACTGGTGAGCTGTGCTGTCTGGCTGGCCCACAGTGCCAAGGCCAGCACACAGTCCTTTGGCAGCTGAACACAGCAGAAGATGATTGGCCACTTGAGCAACCAGCTATGAGACAGAGTTAATATGTTATCATTTCCTAAACTAGCAAGTCGAGATTATACAACCCATTTCCACACAACATCCAACACTCTCATTAAGTTCCACTAGTTTTAAATTAATAAAAAGCAATCAAAAGTCATCCTTGTTTAAAAGTAAACATGGAGCCAGCTGCATTTTGTTTATTTTCCTGGTAGCTTACACCTCCAAGCAAGCTTGCACATAAATTTGCTTTCTCCCCAGTAGAAAGTGACCTAAATAATTGCCATCTGACCTCTGCTGTCCCATTCCAGAGGAGCCATGGCAGTCCCACACAGCTCTCACTCCAGAGAGAAGCTGACAGCCAAAGTTACAAGTAATTCCATCCCTTTTACTCCTCCTCCATATAAAAAAAAAAAAACAACAAACCAAAAAAGCCTGACAAGCCCACGAGGACTGCAGTGAGTCTCCCTACAACCACAACACCCCATCACAGCACATTTATAGCTATGAAATCAGGCCCAAGGCAAACAAACAAACCGGCTGGATAAGGATCTTTGAGGCTTCTGTTTTCCAGCTGGCCAAACCCATGTGTTTTGACAACACAGACAGCGTGATCTAGGAGCACAACACAGCCCCAGCACACGAGCCAGTCACTTGCTTATTGCTCCTGAGCTAAAATTAATCCCTAGGTCTTGCTGTGGCTATTGGGGCAACGCTGCTCTGCAGCCTAATTGCACGTGCTTTGTTTATTCCATGAAGTTTCTGCCCAGAGAGTATTCCTAGCCCTGACAAGTTGTTTTCTCTCTTCCCCAGCACTTTCCACCCGATTCTCAGAATCAAATTTATCACCATCTTCAAGGCACCACCTCACATTATCCCTGTCAACAGCTCTTCTGAAATATCCCAATGAGCTGGACAACTGGGGTTCAGGAAAGAAGCAAGATACAGCACAATGCTGCCTGCATTCAGCACTGCTCCCCACAGGAACCACCAGAGAAAGCAAGACTGGAGCTGCATTCCCACCTCTCTCACCACAGTCCATGCTCAGATCCTGCCAGCCAATCTGGCTGCACTCCTCTTGCTCCCTCCCCACTTCCAAAGATTTCAGAGCTGGAAGTTATAATTCCTCATTGTGTTATTCAGCTTTGCTCTGCAAGCACTGATGTAGCCATGCACAAAGGAACCAGCAAAGGCACAGGAGCACCCAGACCAGGGTGCCAGGCTCTCCAAATTCACTGCCTTAGCAGCTTTCCTCACCCTAAGCCAAGTCAGAAGGAATTTTCTTCTGAAATGCCAGAAAAGCCTGCAGGCTTTGAGGAGCAGGAGGCGAGAAGGCAGAGGATTAATATTAATTCAAAATTTGCTATTTTGATTGCCTTTACTCTAGACAGAATAAAACCAATAAAGTGTATCAGCAGTTTTGCCTTTAATCAGGACTAGCACGTTCTGACGTTTTGAGGCCAATCAGGTACGCTAGAAATAAAGTGATCACAGAGTCACAGACTGGTTTGGCTTGGAAGGGGCCTTAAAGATCACCTAGTTCCAAACCCCTGCCATGGGCAGGGACACCTCCCACCAGACCAGGTTGCTCAAAGCCCCATTAAACCTGGCTCTGAACACTTCCAGGGATGGGGCAGCCACAGCGTCCCTGGGCAACCCAGGGCAGTGTCTCACCACCCTCACAGGAGACAATTCTTAACACCTCTTTTAAATCTCCCCTCTTTCAGCTTGGAACCATTCCCCCTCCTCCTATCAGTCCATGTCCTCATAAAAAGTCCCCAGCTTCCCTGTAGATTCTACTACAGGGGTAAAGCTGAGCTGTGAGAAGTTCCTGCAGGGCACACAGCCTCTGCAAAGCCCTACTTACTCTCCAGCCAGCCAAGCAGGTCAGGAGACCCTCAACAGTGACACTGAAAAGGTTTGGAAAGGACAAGCTTTGAGCAGAGGAACTGCCCCAGCCTAGAGAACATCAGATGCACAACCTGTGCCAACAGCCAAGCAGGTCCTCCCCCAAGTGACAAAGCTGACCTGCATTCAGCACTGAGCAGAACACTCCTGCCATCTGCTACCCATGGGTTTGCTTTCCCCAGCAGACTCCTGTCTCAAGGGGACTTAAGCTACAGGTAAAAACTTCTAAAAGCATATTATGACACAGCAGCAGAACACACCTACACTCCCTTTTACACACTCAGCCCAATACAGCGGGTTACAGGGAAGAGACCAGCTGCAAAGTCAGCATCTGTACTTAGGAGACAGTGACTCAAGTCTCAGGACAGGTGCTTGTCATGCAGTCAATACAGTCTGGACTTTCAATCTTACTTCAAAAACAAAAAGCAGTAACTATGCAGTCAGGATTTTTATTTTTTTCAGGTGAATGAGGGACATGGAAGGAAGGAGGAACCCACAGTCAGAACTGTAGATCCATTTGCAGCTGAAGCAGAGCCGGTTATAAGGGCAACTGATTGAAAAGAACTGCCCGAGGGGCCCTCACCCACCCCTTTATGCTGTTAGGGAGAATACAAAGCAGCCAACAAATATGTTGCACCAATAGGCTGCACCAGCCTTAACTGCAAGCTCCAAGATGAACTGGCCCCCTAGATGCCAAACAGACTCCTAAATGCCTCTGGGTATCCCAGAAACCTGCAGGATCAAGCTGGAAATCTTTGCCTGCAAGATGAAGCCCATGCTCTCCTGCACACAGCTCAGCAGCTGCAGCAAAAGGCCAAGACACCCATTTTAGCTTCAACTCACCTCCCTGCCCACACACCAGGGCTCAGAGAACTGCCACCCTTCCCCTCTCCCAGCCCTGCATGATAGGGTGAGATCCAAGCCAGCTCTTCCCTCTGCTGATGCTGACAGGAACACCTCTAACAGGCTGCTCAGAAACAACCTACTTTTTAGAGCTTATTCACTGGAACAGTAATAGCACTTCAGATCCTAACCTCTAACACAGAGACAGGTTTTCCACTACTGACAAAGCAGTAGAAAAGAGAGAAAAATGCCCCAATTCACCTTCAAATACTAAGAGGTTTTTAAAACTATATCCAAAGAGACAGGAATTAATCCTGTGAGTGACGTGACCTTCTGCTCAGTCTCTGCTGGAGATTGAGTTCTCACACAGCTTGAGGGAACACTCAAGAGCCAGAAATGGCAAAAAGCCCTTGTGAGAGTGAGAATAAAAGCTGCTCACAGTCAGTGGAACTAGGCAGTGACTGAAACTTCTCTACAGAAGGGGCCTGAACGCTCCCAACACAACACATATACCCACACATTTACAAACTAGAACCTGCAGAAGACAAAGGCAGTTTTGTTAGACACTGATCCAGCTGGTAAGCAGGGAGAGAAGAAACCTGGAGTTCATCATCACAGCCAGGGAGCAACTGCAGCAAAGGATGCACTTTGCCTGGAACCAAGAGCTTCCTTACAAATGTCTTTCCTCTCCACACAAGGCTCAGAGCATCTCTTCCTACACAAGATTAGTAACACACTGAAGCAAATGCTGAGATGGTTTTTAGCACAAGTCACAGTCTGTAGATTAGCACTGGATTCTCCCACACAGGAGAGTCTATGGGGAATCTGCTTCCTCACCTGCAGCCCACAATTCTCATGGGAGCCCAGATCTGCCAGAACACAAGTATCACAGAAAGAAATCAAGCCCAGCTTTCTGTGGAAGCAATGATCATCTGGGATGAAACAAGTGTGACTACAAAGGGAACAGAAGGGTCCTGTGAGTGGAGAACAGCTCCCACTTGTCAGCACCAACCATAAAAGGTGCCAAACCAGGCTGCAGCAATATTAGAAGAATCCCTCCCTGCTCCTTCAGACTGCACAGAGCAACCTGATCCAAGAATGACACATCAATAGGGTCACATCAGTACCAGTGACACATGGCACCTTCTGCTGCCCATCAGACAGAAGCCAGGAAGCTGCATGTGGGCTTATTTCAGTTACTTTTGTTTTTTCTCCTTACTTTACATTTTCAGGCCAAGTTTAAAAGATCTGAGGTGAATCTTTCAGGTAGTAAAACAAATTCTGAACACACCAGCTTGTGCAGTTTACACTCACATCCAGTTCCACAGCCAGCTCCTGCAAGAAAGAAGAATCATCTCTACACTCAGGGAGACACACAGACCTGAAGCTCCAGGGGACAGCACAGCCACCAAGCTTCAGAAGCCACAACAACACTACACAGCCATTCCCAAGGGGAATCCTCCCCTCGCTACCAACCTGAAGGAATTTCTCAAAAGGAAATCACCCACTCCAATGACTAAGCCAAGGAAACAGGTATCACACCAGCCTCTCTTGGTGATGCTGCACCCTGAGAAAGGTTTCTGGAGAGGAGGACATGCTTTGTCACTGCTGATGCAATTTAACATGAAGCAGCCAGTCTGCAGTGGGGACTGCACGGGTGTTCAAGAGGGTTAAGCAAGTCTCCCAGGAGGACACATGGGCCTAGAGTAAAGCAAAGGCTTCAACCAGTCCCTTCCACAAAGAGCTCCTTCCATGGGAGACTAATGGTCAGAGCAGAGGACTTGTGTCCATCCAGTAAAGGAGATGTTCTCCTGACCCAGCTCTGACCTCATTATTTTTGTTCCAAAACATTCTTTTTGCTAGAAGAAGGGTCTGTGTTTCCTCCTCTGCAGGATCCCTTCAGCCACACAAAGCTACCTTACAGACTGGGTGACAAGGGCTGCTAGGGAGCAGTGTAGGGTGGCAGGGAGGAAAGGGCAGTCCTGGATATTTTAACTGGGATGTGTACATTTGGGGTAAAAAGGCTTTATTAAAAGTGCATGCTTTAATTCAGAGGTACCAAGAGCAAGGAATCCCCATCCCAGCTCTGGCTGGGGAGTGCAGCAGCCTTTGCAACCCCTAGCCCTGTCCATCACAACCGACCCATCAAGTAGCCAGTGACTGAATGTTCTTCAGCATCTCATCAAAAGCCTCACGGGAAGGTGCTTGGGCATTCTGGAAGGAGACCTTGATCCTGCTGTAAAGGCTGAAGGACTTGAGCTCCAGCCAGATGAACCCAAAGCGATCATCATCGAAGAGCACAAAGACCCCCGGGGTGCGCTCGGGGCTGGTGAAGCCGTGCCCAGCAATGAGCCCTGTCCCATAGAAACTGCAAGGAGAGAAGAGCAAAATAAAAGAGGTGAGAGGAGCCATCATTACCCAACAGATAATCATAAAAACAAAAGCACAGAGCTGTGCTCAAAGCCGTTGTCAAACGTGCTGCCAGGTGCTACAGAACAGGGAGCTTTACGTTTACTCAGCTCTTATGAACACTGCTGATGCTGTTTTTTAAGAGAAGAAAAGCTCCACTGCTATTTGGAGGTTGCTGCTTTTGGGTGTTCTAATTAGCAGATGCACATCAAAGCTGCATTTTTCTGCAGTTTAGCCCAGTCATCCCTCTGAGATTTACTTCTGCAACTCAAGGATCAACTCAGGCCCAGATAATCCTCAAAGAAAAAGAAAAGCAGGTTGAGAGGGTGACCAAAGGCAAACCTTGCAACAAAACCTAGGGGAGGCAAGAGAAAGCAAAAAATCTAAGAAAAGAAAAATCTCACTGGAGCAAGGGAGCAGGAAAGGTCGGTGTAACCTCCAAGCGGGCAGCAGGTGGAGCAGGGTTTTATTCAGATACAACTCAGTTGTGACAGCAGGAGCCTTCTGGGATAAACTGGTAGGTTTTTCCATGAGCACACATGTTTGGCTGAAGGTCACCTGCCTAAGCCTCAGCTTTTGGGCTCTGTTTTCCACACTCCATTTAGTATGCTGCTTCACTGACTGCAGGTCCCATTCAACAAGGCTCTGCATACTTTCACCTACTGCTTAGGGTGCTCAGCACCTTCCAGAGCTAGCCCCAAGGCATCAGAGGCCAGGGAGGGGTGGCAGAGAACACCATGTTCCCACAGTTAAGGGATACAAGTGACACAGAGAAATGGGAAGTGGCTTGAACTGCTCTCTAAATATACATATGCTGGGCAGCTCTAGGAAACAAAACACAAAGAAAAGAGGGGGTGGATACAGAAGAGGTGCTAGCTTCACAGTAAGAGGATAAAATCTAACAAGGAAGCAGGATAGCAGGTGACAGTGTGTTAAGAAACAGTGAGCAAACAAGAGTATGGGAGACAGTGCAGCAGCAACAGAAAATCTGAGCACAGGGGGCTGGGAGACCTGCACACAGGTATAGGACAAGAAAATACAGAACATTCCTCAGAGTTGCCCACTCCCCCCCCCTTCTGTTTCAAAAGGTGACTGGCACTAGGCTGTAAAACCACTAGTCCCTGTTACCAAATTCGGCAGGTCCGGGGATAGTCTTCATTCCTGGATATGACTCCCATGGGCAGCACGAAGGGCTGGGAAGCTGGTGCCTTGTCCTGGGTTGTCCCCTGTGCCCCAGCCACAGTCTCTTCCCCCTCAGCACCTTCTCCTCCCAGGGGCACTGCAGCAGGCTGGGATGCAGGCTGTGGGGAGTTGTCCTCTTCCTCCTGCCCGTGCTCCTCCTCCTGCTCCTCCCGCCGCACCTGCTCCTGCACCTCCAGGACAATGCGGGACAGCTCACTGAAATCACGGAGGTTCTCGATGTCAGGCAGCTGCAGAGGATGTGCCAGGTCGATCTCCACAGTCTGCTGTCCAGCTGGGATGTTGGGATCTCCCTAGAGACAGGAAGCAACAGCACAGCTGCAGAGTTCAGACCTGTATCCTCCTCCCATCCACCATCTGACTTCCAATCACCAAAGTTTGCAACAAAAAAAAAAAACAAACCCTCAGACCTTGATCATTATTCCCTGAGCTATGCCACCTCTGCTTTCCCCCACCAGACAGAATGTTTAAACAAAAGCTACAAACCAGGCTGTACTTGCAAGAGTGAAAGAAAGTCAAAGCTGCAACTGAATTTTGTCAGAATCCCTCCCTGCAGGGAGGAAGGAGCTCACTAGCCTGGTTTTAGTGAAGAGCTGCCAACATGTGGTCAGATAAATGTGAATGACCACCAGTGACCTGCTCACAGGAAGCAGGAGGAAGGGAGAACAAGGTGGCATAATGAGAAACCTTGCAAAGCAGGTTCTAGCTACTCTGCACATATAAAGATTCACTTGATGCCACCAATCTGCAGGAGAAACAGGGTTTGGTGTGGCAACAACTGACTACCTCCCAGAGAGAGCTCTCTCTCCTATGAATCCATGGCAGCAAGAACACTTTAATAAGCATCTGAGAGAAAGGAAAATGCCCTTACAGTGATTTTAGTCCCCTTTGCTTTCTTTCCATGAAAGCTTAACATGACAATCTCCAGCCCGTGGCTCCCATAGGTTCCTTTGAAGAGACCTGGCTTTATAAGGTCATCAGGGCTGCTAGGGGGGAGGTAGATGCGTCGGTACGTCAGGCAGTTGCTGTGCAAAACACACAAGGTTAGAGAGTTAGAGAGAACCCTTTGACATGTTCTCCAGAAGAAAGGATCCCATGTGCTCTTGAGGCTGCAGCAGCCCCAGCACATAGAAGAAGCTGGTGCCCTTACTCATATTGACTGGTATAGATGAACTTCATCAAGATGAGCTCTTGCATGTGCTCATGGAAGATGTCTTCCAGAGTCCGGCCCCACTCTTCCCTCAGCCATGTCCGGAACTCCTGCAGCACAAGGAGAAAAGGGGGGAGATAAGGAAATCTCACTGGGACAGTGATGTACCCCAACATGACTTTGCCTCATCAGCACAATCACTAGCAGAGCCACAGAGAGGATCAAGGCTGGATTTGGGACAAGCACGTATTGCTACAGAGCTGGCCTGGAAGTCTCCTTAACGAGTAGTTAATGGTAACTGTCCTACACCTGCCAGACACCACTAACAAACATGCTCTCCTTCAGATAAGCTACAGGTAGAACCAATACACCTCCTCCAAATAAAAGTATAAGCATCACTTGTTACTGCAAAGTAAATGATCTACCTACTACTTTATGTCCTGACTTACAAGGCAGCAACTCATTTGTGTGCCCATAAGCTGACTCCTGTGCCCTACCCTGGCATGTTACACATAAAAAAGGAAGCTTTTGAAAGACACTGAAGATTTAGGAGGTTAAATCCTGCTGATTTAATACCGATGCACCTAAATCCAAAGGGTGCTTTGAGGACATCTCCTGAAGGACCTCTACAGCAGCTCTGACAAGTTAATACCCTGCCATGAGTTAGTGTGATAACAGCTTACACTAAGATAGCAGCCTACCAAGTGATATTCCAAACCTGCCTGCTTTATCTTCTAAAGCCAGATCCTCCAATTACCATAATGCCACGCACACTTAATGCAGTGCTTTGCAAGTATTAAAGCATTTCTCATCTGCTACAGAACCAGAAAATGCTTAACTAAACCTTTCACCCAGCTGTTCCCCATTAGGAGACAGACATTTTAAAGAATTTGTTAGAAGCAACTGAAGTATCAGATTTGTCACATTTAAGTAGCTGGCAGCAAACACAACTACCTGGAACAGGTATTTGCAGGAGGTTTTCATCCTGACATTTATACCTGCACCTTAAAACTTGTAGCTGGAGTCAGGAATCTGCCTTGCTGGGTATAGCTGATACAGACAGAGGATAAAACAAACAAATGAAGCTTTTAATCCCTCAACCAAGATGACAAGCAGTAGAAAGGTACCCCACTGACAGGCAGGGATTCACATGCAGCAGTCAGGCTTGTGTCTGGAAGATCTGAATGATACAGACTGCAGCACCAGCAGTGTCTGGCCAGTGCAGCATGGTACACAATGCAGGTTGCTGTCTTTCCCTGGACAGGCCTGCTCTCAAAGAGGAATGGTGTCACAGCACAGGATGAAAAGGGGTGCTGGGGCTCCAAGAGCCCCTTACCACAGAGAACTGCCTAAACCAGCTTTTTGCCCACTGGGATGGATGTTAACAGCCTGCTCCAGCACCCTGCTAAGCACCGAGCTAGGGCACAGGGTCTGCACCCAAACATTCTGCAGGTCTAACACTGAACTGATCTCACATACTGGATCCTTAAACCACACCTTAGCAAGTATGGAGGAGGCTCCTCAAGATCCTGCAGTTATTCACCTGTGACCACGGGAAGTTTTGATTCAAGTCACAGGTAATTCTATCTTAAAAGAGATCACAGTAAACCAACCAGAAGCTACCAGCCTGGGTTTCTATGTATATTCAGATACAAACATCAGAAGGCAGAAGACCACCTCCCAGATCCCACCATTAGCCAAGAGCTTAGGTAAGTCATCAGAAAGGGGACATCCAAGCAGCCTTAATGCAGAGTCTTGGCAAAGCACTCTTACCTCTTGCCTTCCCCCTGACATCCGATGGTGATCTGTCTGGTTGCATTTCGTGGAGAACTCATCCTTCTTTACTATCTGCAGGTACCATGGAGAAGAATTTAACAGGTTACAGACCAGCCTAGGATTGCCTAGGATGATGTAACTAAGACTGCCTAGAGGAAATGATTTACCAACAATACTGAATGTGCTACAGAGAAAACATTAAGTTATACTGAGTGCATCAGCTGCAGAACACAGAAATAAAAGCAATAAAACCCCAATGCACTTTGAAGAAATATACTAGTTTAAGTTGTTTCCCTATTTGAGCTTCCTTCTTCAAAGAAAAAGAAACAGCCTCTCAAGAAGCTTTTCAAAGCATGCAATGCACAGAATGGATGCAATGTCACCTTCTCAAGGTCTCATTGTAGAGAGCTGTAAAACAGAATGGGTCTGTGTGTCTTCTTGGACACATTCACCAGCTGCACAAGGCCATTTTACATATCTTTCCCCCAGCCTGTACACATGCTGGTGCTCCCACCCTCCCACTGTGCTCCAAGCCAACTGAAGACAGTGTAACAGCCTTGCTGTACTGTTGCCAGCAAACAAATTCAGAGCAGGGAACAGCCCACGCAACTTATCAGACACATAATGAGTGTAAAGCTGGCATCCACACATACAACAAGGTGGTGAAAGCCTCATCTCTTCTATAAAATTCTTACACCCTTTTTGACAAACCCATTTCCAGAGCCAACGTGCATGCCTGCACACACACAGCACCTGGGACAGGTGGTGTTACAGTGCTAAAGGAGCTCACCTGGATATGGCCGTTATGAGGTCCCTTATGACCATACATACACTCAACCGTTGCACATTTCCTCTCCATCAGATGAATCCTGAAGAGAGGTTTGAATCTCATCGGATCATCAACATGAGGGTCATGAGGTGGTAAGTACATCCACCCAATGATGAACAAACCATCTACCTGCAGCAGGAGGGGACACAAAGCAGACAACTCAGCCTTGCATGCTTCCTGTGGAGTCTGCGGCAAACGGCTCCAGGGCCCATCCTGCAACAGCTTGCTGCATCTCCAACTGCTTTCCAGCAATTAAACCAGACCATATGTACTCCCAGCACACCCTTGGTGAAGAGGGAGAGGGTTTCTTTACAAGGCTTCCTGAGCCACTGGAAAACGATCAGGCCTTTATTACTGCAAACGACTTTGTGACGGATGCTTAGTGCGCAGGATCCAGAGGGAGAGACTGCACTGAAGAGACCACACAGCTAGTCAGACTCTAATTGGTTTGAGAGCTCCTGCTGGCAGATACTTGAATAGAGGAATTCTGCTTCTCATGATTATCTGTGCATTTTGGATGAGGAATTATTTGGCTCTATTACTCACAGACAGCACAGGAAGCAACAATCCCCTCTGCTGCGAGGTACAAGTGCCAGCCCCTCTTCCTGCATGCCTAACAGAATCCTTCCCCTCAAGCCCTGCCATTCCAGAACAAGGACATTTTCTAAGCAGAGGGATCTGAGAAAAAAAGCAGAGCAGCAAGGCAAGTTTGTCTTTATAAGGTCACAGTATCATGTAAGTATTGGTGCACTTGGATGCACTTACACCAGGTAGTGGCACAGGATCCTGCAAAACCCAAAGCCCTTGCAATTTGTTACGTTTCAACCTGTCAGCTTTTGAACCCTGGTGCAAAGAACAAGGGCTTCAGGCAAATGTCTGGCCCAGCTCTAACCAATGTAGAGTCAAGCATTGTTCATTAGCTGCTCTCCCAAGCAGCACAAGAGCTGCCAGACTCCACCAGTATCCCCACATCTGATCACAGAATCATAGAATGGTAGGGGTTGGAAGGGACTCCTGGAAATCGAGTCCAACCCTCCTGCCAGAGCAGGACCACCTAGGGCAGGTCATTCAGAAATGCATCCAGACAGGTCTTGAAAGTCTCCAAAGAAGGCGACTCCATAATCTCTCAGGGAAGACTGTCCCAGTGCTCTGTTACCTTTACAGTAAGATGTTTTTCCTCACATTGACATGGATCTTTGTGTCCTAGTTTACATCCATTGCCCCTTGTCCTATCACAGGGCCTGACTGAAAAGATACTGGCCCCTTCTTCTTGATGCTCACCCTTCAGATATTCATATACATTGCTTTAGTCTTAAACACAGCCAGTAGAAACCATGGCACACTACAGGAGAAAGAGGAGTGTGAACTCCAGTGCCAGTCCCTTTGCCAAACATTCAGCTGCAGGCCAAGTTAAGGCAGTAAGTGATGGGCCAATGCTGAAACCTCTGCTGCACTCACTGCACAAGGAATGGACTCCTGTGCCAGCCACTGGAATATCAGGATTGAACTCCAAATTAAGCCTTTTCCTGAAGCATTGCTCATGGTTTCTGTCTGCCCCTGAGGCTGTCTGGAGCACAGATGAAACACAAAAGGACTGTTGCAACAAGGGGATGATGAAAAGATCCAAGCAGCAAACTCTGGGTCCCAATCACTGCTTGAGGGCTGACTGTTCAAGACTTCTCAAGAGCACAGAGATGGCAACCAGATCTGGAAAGTGGTACACAAAAGACTCAGCAGTTCTTGACAGCCCAGAATGAGGTACTCACCACCACATTCAGAAGTCCCCCATAGGGCCCGATGTCTGGCTGCCATAATCCCAGGATGTGCCGGTATCGGTGCAGCACTAGGGAACAGTGAGACACTCAAGTGAGCACAGCAAGCTAAGGAATTGGGATTTTGGGGAAAAAAAAAAAAAAAAAAGACTGCTACCAGACGACACACAACACTGATCAATACCACCCACAACTGCCTTTTCTAAGGACGAGAAAACTGGTCACACCAAACCACAGTCAGGCAGCTCTGAACTGAGGCCTTCCACAGGCTCACACAGATTTATGTTGCTCCCTGGCTGCCCCTGGCTCAGTGCAGGGCAGGAGTTAGTTTCCAGGACTTGACACAACCAGATACCTCACCAGAAATTCTCAGGAAACCTTTGCAACATGGTCCCATTAATGGAAATCACATGATATACCCAGGGCTAAAAACAGAGGATCAGCCACCTCCAGTAACCAAAAATGTACCTGATGTCTCAGACTGCAAAGCACCAGAAAATAAGGCTGGGCAGAAAGGGAATAAGGAACAGGGATAATTGAAACTTATTTTAAAAGAACTTCCCTGTCTTTTATAAAAAACCTTGTATCCAGAGCTAAGCATCCTTAAGAACAGCCACCAAGAGCACAGGCAAAGCAGACCATGCCAGCTCAGGAGACCTGGTGGGGTTACCAGCTCAGTAACAGCCTTAAAAATTATAAGCAGCTACATTTTAGCAGGGCCCAAAAGCTGCTTCAAAGTCATCCTCAAAGCCACTGCAGCAGGTGAGGCTTCTCCATCTCTCATCTCAGAGCGAGATGCTCTTTCAATGTCACCAAAAGCAAAGGTCAAGTAGGAATGCTTCCAGCAAGCAGAAGAACATGCCTAGTACCCAACAATCTAAATCCCCTCTCCTGATGAGAGCTTGGAGACGGTACTTGCCTCCAGTCCTCACACAGCCAGCCATTAATTTTGTTCCTGTAATTTCCTGACATGACCAGTAACCTTCACAGAAAGTCATTACACACAACCTGGCATTTTGGGCAGGAACTACAGGATGCAGCTGATTTCTATGAAGATGGCAAGAAGATACTTCACTTGCCTTACAATGGTGTTCATAGCCAACTCAGAAGGCCACAATAACCTGTTTTAACCTACAGGACTGGCTAGAATAATGGTTTTTGCTTTGCTTCAATTTATAGGAAGAACTGTGTTCCAGTGCAGCTGCTTAAACAGCTTTGTTTCATTAACTACTTAAGATGGCAAGTACTACAGGAGTGTTTTTATTACACCGAAGCAGAGAACTTCCACAGAGGTTTGAGACAGTAGGAAGGGTTGTCCAGAGCTGCTGCCAACTGGCCTGGAGGAGCCTTTTTGCTTTGCAGGAAACAATTTAAGATTGATGGCCTGGTTTCACCCAGTGCAGCAAACAGCACTAAGGCAAGCAAACCACATTCCCAGTCTTCTTGCCTCAGTGCAGTAGTTACATATTAATAAATGGTATGTGCATAAGCCACTCCACCCACCACAGTCTGCCTTCTACCCTCTCTGGCATGGAGCTGATAAAACCCAGATCTTTTTTATTTTTGGGACAGAAAACTTGATGCTTATCTACCCAAGAGTGATGAGAATTGTCCCTCCTTGCCCAGCTCCCATCAGAAGCACTTTCAGAGTTGTAGCTACAACCAGTGACCTTTTCAACAGCATGGGAAGTGCCTACTTGACAAAGCAAGCCCTTCCACTCCCCGACACATGCCTGTCAAGGGCAGTTTGTGTGCTCACTTTGAGTAAACATCCAGCTGCAGCTCAGTTTGCCAGGAGCCCTGGCAGTTCAGGAACCACGGCTGAGGCACAGACAGGCCCTGCCTCACCATCTGCCCTGGCCACCTGGAAGTCTAAGGCTGAGAAGGAGCAAGGAGGACTAGAAAAAACCCCAATAACCTCCAGAAGAAACCTATCCACTGGACAGCAGCTTTTGTCTTTAGCTTGCACCACTACTGTGGGCAGCTCTTTTCTAATTTTTCAAGTCCTGTTTGGCATCTCATCCAGATGAGCTGCTGGGAAACAGGCTGCAGTAAGAGCAGTGCTCCACCCAGCCTCACCCTGCCCACTCATCAACACCCAGGGCACTAAGAGACACATTCTCCCCCTCACTTGCTCAGGGTGCTGTGCACTCCTCCTCCTGCTCTTTCAGGAAAGGCAGTTGTGGGGAAAAATGCTGGTACTTGGCCAAAGGCCCAAACAAGTCTCAAAGCAAAAGCACAGCTCAGTTTTCAAGCTTGGGGTGCCTCTGGGCTCCAGTGAGCCAGCAGCTATATTTATTGAAGGGAAAACCTGATGAATTCCAGTTCTGGCTCTCCCTAGCTGGAGACAGAATGGATCTGACAGTTGTCTCCCTCCCTGCTCCTTGGAAGAAAACAACACTTGTGTCTTTCTCTAAGGTTTTCCTTTACTATTCACACTGCCTATTTTTCTCAATCCTCAAGAAGCTTCTTGCCTATCTGAGTTTGAGGCCACATCCTGCCAAATGGAGCAAAAGTACATCCACTGGTGCCTTCAGTACAATACCCAACCAACCTGAGCATTATCAGCATTGCCACAAGCAGCCCTGCATGCTCTTCAGATGGGAAAGCAGCTTGACTCCAGCTGGGGATGGCCTAGTAAATGCCCAAGCTCCCATCAGGAGACTCACTGGGAAGCAGTTGCCTCTGCTCTTTATTAGACACAGGGCAAAGAAGTACCACCAAACAAATGCACAGCAACTCAAGCAAGGGTCGCAGTGCTGGGACACCACACACACCAGGGGTATGAACAGGCAAGTTACAACCCCCAGAACGGGGTGTTAAAACGGGAAAGCAGATGCTTTCAGATATTAGTCTTAACTTTAACTAACTCTTACTTCATTACCTGGCTCCAGCTTAGAGAGAAAAGGCAGGGAAATGCAAAAACCTATTGTGAGAGTTTTTAGTACAATCTGCAGCCTTTAGAGCAGAGGCAGCTCACTTTGAGTGGAGAAGATCTGTACACTACAACTTTCTTGGACTCTCAGGATGTAGCAAGATGTCTAGAAGCAAAATGAGCTGGAATAATGAAAGCAGTGACTGCCCTCCAGCTGGTGATAACCGACTTGATAGTGCAATGAGCTAAGTGTCAGCCAAAGCCAGCTTAAAACCCTGGGGAAAGTGATCTAGGCTGACCTGACTAATGCTGCAGGAATGTGAGTTAGGGAGCACCCTCATGGTAAATGCTGGTAACACGGTCTTAATACAAAGGAGAGGAAAATACATCTTAAACCACACTGACTACTCCCCAAGTAATACAACACACCCCCAGAAAAAGGGGGCACAAGACATCAGGAGTTTGGGGCTGCAGCTAAAGAGTTAACAACTAAGAGATCAACACAAAATGCCATTTGAGAGCCACCACAAACAGCACATTGAGAGGAAAGACCCTGGTAGCAATCTACAAAGGAATCCTCATTCTGTGGGGCAGCTTGGACATGCCTTTCCTTCCATCCAGCTTCAGAACAAGGCTAGTGTACAGGCAAAACTGCCAAACCTAAAG
>NW_009953796.1:210704-220889 GCF_000747805.2 Chaetura pelagica
ACACCATCTTCTTTGCATGGCCCATGCTCGATGCTTTTGTTAGCACAGGTAAGTCTGCAGGATCCACTCCACTCATTAGCACGTGTGAAAATCTACATTCCCAAGCACCAGCAAGTTAGGAACTTGAACCTGCAAAACTCTGCAGACCCCCAGAAGCACTGGAGACAGCTCAACACCCCCATCAAGTATCAAGAAGTACTGGCTTCCTTAACTGATGTAAACTAATCTATACTCCTGTAGAACAGTGCACACTAACCTCCAATGTTTTACTATTCTTCCCTCAACACAACATCAGGCAGTAAAGAACAGTTTACCCACAGCAGATATTTGCCTAAGGAAGGCAAATCACAATCTCTGAAGCACCAGCAGAATGTTTCCTAGAGAGGGAGATGGTGGTTAACAGGATTCACTGTGCAAGGAGGGAGTTAGTATAGGAACCCTCAGCATTTTTCACTAGGAAGGGCTCTGGATCTGAATGCAGCTCATCTGGATCAAGACAAAGCTTTTTTGCAGTCCAGAGCTTATTCAAACTTGCTTTTGGGAACCTTCACCAGGTTATCTGAGTAACTCTAAGAAAGGAGCAACCTATGAAGAACAAAGTGAGTGCTCCTCTACTATGAATAGAGACCCTCCTTTTCACACCCAGTCAAGAACATTTCCTAACTGCAAGCACTACAAATGCAGACCAACACACACTGTCATTCTGAAGGCTCAATGCTCCACTAACAGGCAGAGAGAACTGACTAACCAGCACCCTCCCTACTGTCCCAAGGGCCACCCCAAAATAATTTGCATAAAGCAATGCCACACTCCATGCAGCATCTTGTGTGTGCTCAGTGCAGGAAGCATCAACCAGGCAGGAGGTACGTACGGCAGGTGTAAACATCTCTGTACTCCATGTGCTCGTAGTCGGGAAGGATTTTCATAAAACGCCCCGACTTCACTCGTGGGTTTATACCTGAACAGACACAGCAGGGTAAGTACCAGCAAACTCTGCTCCACTGTAACCAGCACGTAACAGAACCATCGGCCTGGACCAACCACATAGGACAGTCAGACTCTTGACTTTGGTGCAGTGTTTGTTCCCATCAGTCTCAGGTGAACTCGGGTACCAGGATTACTCACAGCTTGGCTTACGTTCAAGATTTCCACTGACAATATTTACAAATGGCATCAAGTGAATGCAAATAGAATCAAAGCCCTGAAGTTCTGTGGTGACACTGTAACAAGCACCACTGGCTCAGTAAGACTAGTTAGAACTACACAGATGGTAGCCCAGGCTTTGGATCAGTTATGCTTTCTAGCACCTAAGCTCAGTTCTCCATTTCCCACACTACTACTTGCAAAAGCACATTCAGTGCATGCAAGTCCTGCCAGTAGCCTCAAGTTAACTCTTCTGCAATTAAAGAAGTTTATGGGGCAGTAGAGAATATGGAGCTGCAGCACCTGCAGCACCTTGATGTTTACACAACATCAAGTGTGACTCTCTGCCAGTGGATGCTATGGAATCAGAAGGTACTTTGGTACAAAGGAAGACTGGAAACATACATGTAAGACAGATCTACTGAGGGCTATTAAATCAACAAATGGCATCAGACCCCAGAAATCCCCCAAACTCTAAACAGTGAGAAGCTGGGAGAGTTATTAGGAAACTACTGCAGAGACTTTCCAACTTCTCACTCTTCTCTGGGTGACTGCTCACAGCCATGGCTGGGAGATCTAGACCACTGCTCTGAGCCAGGAAGCATTTTTACATATAATCTGTGTATAAAATCACTAATTATTACTTGAACATATCCGAACCATGGAACTACTGGAGTGAAAAAGACTACAGGTCATGTAAGATACGTTCTGGCTACACAGAATTAATCTGGAATACACTGTATGGCTGTTACCACACCAGTGTCATATAGACACTGGATTGAAAGGGGAGTGAGGGAAGCTTCCAGTGCTGATGAGACTTCCGTGTGGAAACCCAAGTGCTGGCTCAGCATCACTCAGCCTTCCCACCCAGGAAAATGAGGCAGTCCCACTCCTAGTGCACAAATAAGTAAAGAGGGACAATAGGTGATGAAATAATTTGCCCACAGATGCTCAGCAAGTCTACTACAGATGGGATTAAAACCTTTCTACCTGTTCTTTTTCCTAGCAGATCAATGCTTGAGTTCACCACTCCTTCAAAGTTCAGAAATACGGTACATGTAGAAGCTGAGCCCATCTGGGGTCTGCAAGGCCTACAGAGAGCTCTCATGACTTCTACTTGAGACAATTACAGCTTTTGTTTCATAAAGCAGGACCTTCTTTGAACAGCTAGAGGCCACAGATCAAATGCTGCAGGTTAAATCTTGCTCTTTATCTTATGGACCACAGGTAACTCCCTCAGAGGATTTGTGGGGAATGCAGACAACACAGCCTGGCAGTGCTGGTACAGGAGCTCTTGGGGGCTTTGCAAAGCTCTGAGCAACCCGCTCAGCTTCTGACTGCCAAGGGCAAGATCTGGTGACAGGGGAGGCAGCTACACCATGCACCCAGACCTCCAAATTAGTCCTTAGCCTACCTTGGTTTCTCTCCTTTGCTGATGTCCCCTCCCCACTCTAAAGATGAGCATCTATGTTGCAGAAGGCATGCTGGATCTAAAGAGTTGGGTCCCACTCCCACACATGTTCCTAAAACACACCAAAACCTCAGCAGAGGCCCAGCCCTGCCAGGCTCCCCTCCTTCAGGAGCAGCCCTGAGGAACACTCATCCCTTTACCCACCACACTCTTCCACTGTCAGCAAAAGCTCCTTGCATTGACAGCAAGACTTTGCTGCATCAGGGCTATGAAAAAGTAGCAGTTAATTCCTTAGCAGGATCTGGAAATGGCAAAACAGGAAAGGATGAAAAACACTCAATATACTTCATGATAAGGTTAAATTACATGCTTTTTTCCCACTGAAGGATTGGGAGGCACAGACATCCCAACTCTTGGCCTCTGCTTAGTATTAAATAGAACTCCAAACTTGTCGACCTGACAGATGAAACCTCTGCCATTAGCAACCAGATCTGAGTAACTTATATTGTCAAAGTTCAATAAATATTCAACATGCATAGGCTTTCAAAATGGGCCCTAAGCAAGGACATAGAGATCTGTATCAGCTTCATCACTTACGTTTGGCATAAACATCTCGACAGGACACCCCTGTGATCTCCAACTTCCGCAGGTTTTCACAGACACCATATTCTGCAACAACACAGACAACAAGGTCAGCTCTGGCACAAAGGGTGTTTGCTGCCCACAATCTTGAAATCTACTGTTTGAGCAAAAATAAGACCTTATTAGGTGCACTCATGCAAGCTTCCACATTAGTCTGAGACTCTCACTGCTGTTTTGGAAACAGAAAACTAGACGAGATTTTGTTGCAGTTTGGGAATGAAAACCAAAGCAATGCCTGTAACAAAAATACCATAAGGAACACACAAACCCAGCAAAGTTACAGATGCTTCTACCTAGACCAGAAAGAGTTTGAAGAGGCACTTATTCCAGCTGGGACCGTATGCCCGCTTCGATCACATCATGATTGTGTGTAGTAATTATCTACTCCCACTGAGGTATCCAACTGGGAAAACTGCTTATTAGGATCTTAAAGAAAAGGTCACAGACTTTAAAAAGAATGAAATGGAGACATAAAACAGGCATCAGCATGTACAAATATGGTTACACTTGAAAGCAGATGAGATTGAGAAGGGTCTGTTGTACGCTCAAACGCCTTTGATTGCTTACAGAACACCCGGAAAACAAAGCAATCCAGAGATCCTGAAGGCAGCTTTGAAGCAGAAAATGAGAATCTGACATTTCATTTTCAGGAAGTCAATGCTGAATTTCTAAGAAACTTTAAAAAAAATAAAAGTACTAACATCTCAGCACAAGAAAAGCTCAAAAGATCAGAGGGAGGAAATGAGGAGGGAGATCCTAAAAAGTCATCAAGAATAAAAAACACCCTGCTGCAGAGACCCCAGCAGATCACAGTATGGAAAACTACCCTCCTTGACATCAAAGACATCTACAGCACAGATCAAACACCAGGTTCCCTTAGCAATACCAAACACCTGCCAGGTATCTGACACAAAAGCATTACCATTAAATATGAAGCTTATTCTTGAATTAACAATCTACCATGGCTGCCAAATACCACTACCTAATACTGGTAACCTGCTGCAAGCTGAGAATTCATTTTTCATAAAGGAGTAGTGCAGAAGTTTCCCTAAATGAGTTCAACCTCCTCCTCTCTGTAAATACACCTCTGGGACAGGACCACAGTGATAAAGCTTCCTGTCAGCCCAGCTACAGGGAATACACATTCTGCATAACGTGGCTTTGGGTGAGCATTAAGTTCAATAGAGGGAAGAGTGAGCGGAAGGTACAACACACATTGCCCTTCATGAAAAGATGCAAAGGTCAGTGCACAGATCCTGCTGATTCCGTAGCAAAAGCCAGAGGAAGCTCTAAGTGTTATCAAACACAAGGTGGGATGAGGAGCCACAATTAGCTGAAGAGCTGACAGGGGAGCAGAAAGCAGATCCAGCCCTGCACAAACAAGCTCCTCAGTGCTGGGTGACAGCCAGCTGACCCCACACAGCAGCTCTGCAGGTCTGTGAAACCAGAGCTCTGCTCCATCCTGGGCTGTATCAAAAGAAGTGTTGCCAGCAGATCGAGAGAGGTGATTCTGCCCCTCTACTCTGCCCTGGTGAGACCTCACCTAGAACACTGTGTCCAGCTCTGATGACCCCAGTACAAGAAAGATGTGGACCTGTTGAAACACGTCCAGAGAAGGGCCACGAAAATGATCCAAAGGCTGGAGCAGCTCTCTGGTGAGGACAGGCTGAGGGAGTTGGGGCTGTTCAGCCTGAAAAAGAGAACGCTCCGGGGAGACCTCGTAGTGGCCTTCCAGCACCTGAAGGAAAGCTGGAGAAGGTCTTCTTATAGGGGCTTGCAGTGAGAGGACAAGGGGTCCTCCATCCCTGGAGGTGTTCAAGGCCAGGTTGGAATGGGCTCTGAGCAGCCTGTTCTAGTGGAAGGTGTCCCTGCCCATGCAGGGGAGTTGGAATCCAATGATCTTTAAGGTCCCTTCCAACTAAAAATAAAATATCTGTGATTCTGTGCTCCAGGCTGGAAATTCAGACCCACCCTGCAGCTCACCCAATGTCTATCCCTCCTGCCAGATTCAACACAGCTTTTAACCACGAGTCTGCACATATACACAAGTGGGGAGGTGTTTGGTAATTACACCAAAGGGATGGAGGGAACACTATGTTTCCAGCTCATCAGAAAGATAAGGGATCTTCACAAGATGACAAACAGTGTGGTCTTAGCCTGCTGTTTGGAAACAGCCTCTCTTTCCATAAAAGCAAACACCTGGCCACAGAACCAGTAAGGTGCATACTGTGCAGCAGGAACTGCAGCCAAGATTAAATTCAGTGTCATTGATGATACTCAGACTGCATCAGGAAGGGAGGAGATATGCAGAGGATCCTGTCCAAATGGCACTGCTCCGTGTTGCTCTCCAACAGCAGCACAGTGACATTCTCTCTTCCTCCAGAAGGTGCTGGCTTTTCACAAAGCACGTTCCCTAGTAGGTCCATAAATCACTTCCAGTGCCACAACAGAACCACTACCAGCAGTTATCTTGAAACAAGAGTGTGGGGTGGGAAGGAATTTGATGTTAAAGCCCTATCCCAGTTTCATGCAAGTACTCTTGCTAACCTGTACTGAAATTTTATGAAAGCCAAGCCACTATTAAAAGTCCATTTCCTAAGCTTTGTACTTCAAATCTTTCCTGGAATGGTTCCGTTTTCCCAATAGCAAGTTCCTTTAAAAAGAAGAGACACGAAATTAGAATCTCAGTATTGCTACAGGCTATTTGACATCAGGCATCCAAGACTCTTTTAAGAAAGAATTATCAAGGAAAAAAAAAATATCTAATTTTAGTGTCCTTTAACACCCATCTAATTTTATGACTAGTCCTTACCCTGTTTTGTTCAGCAAACAACTACAGACTCAAAATCCCAGAGTGATGGCTTAACTCCAGGTAAGTGCATCACTTATCTCTTCTGACCCATGAGCTGTTGACACCAAGAGGGTTGCTTGATGGGAAAAAAATCAGTCTCTTGGTTCCCAGGGCCTACAAAAACTCCAGAAAATGTAAGCAAGAAAGATGGCCATCTCTTTTTAATTCAGAAGAGGGACACAAAATCGGCAGTAATTAGAGCTTCAAGATACTTGCAGAAAAATAAAACTGATAAGGTTTTCTTTACAGAGCACAGAAAGCCTTTTCCAAGAAGCTTTGAAGGGCTCAGGTTTCCTGGGAAATTCCACTTTGGTGCAATTAAGTCTATTTTAAGGAAGCATCTCAGTGCAACAGCTCATCCAAGTATTTTAAGGAGTTAATAGCCACAGAAATTCACACATGAAATTTATACCATTAGAAAATGGCTACTTAATCCTGCTTCAAAAGCAAGGATGGAAACTGATTTCTTAAGCCTGAGCATCTGGAAAGCCTGTTTTATTAGGTTTATAAGGAGTGCTTGAGAGATTTACCAAACACACAGGGACACAGTGCTGTTTCCATGGTCACACACGCTGGAATTTAAAGGACTTGGAAAGGCAGTCTCCATTTATTATGAACTAATACTTTTGCAAGTGTAATTAACTCCCTGGCCTGCTCTCACCATATGCCGTTCTAAGCCTCACGTTCCCTTCTCTTTTCTAGAAGCAGCCATGTCACACACCTCCCTCTGTGCAGCCTACACAAGTTGAAAACAATAAATCAAAACAAACAAGGCTCTTTGAACCCAGGTAGAGGAGGACTCCTGTAATCATATCAGAGACCAAATTACTGCTTTTTCCTTCTCTCTCAGCACAGCAACTCCAGAGAGCAGCTGCAAGCACAAGGACAGCCCCATTTACAAGAAAATGAGGGTGTCTGGCAGAGCTTGACTCCCTCAAAACTATTAAGTTTTGACTGTGCCCTGACTAATCAAGCCCACTAATTCTTCCTGGATAAATAAATGTGTGTTTACAAGGCTGTACACAGAACAGAAAGCACAGGATCCTACTGGATTATTTCAGAGACAACAAAAATGGGAGATTCTCAGGCTAGCATCTCCAAAATACCAGGTGGACAAGCCTAGAACTGGCTTCTTGTTTCCAAAGGCTGAGCTGTCAGATTAAAATACATCAAATATTTTTTCAAACACTTCTCCCAAGGGAAGGCTTCTAGTTACCACTGAGATATTTTGCAGCTGCAAAGAAGGAGCTGAGCAAAAGGAGATTAGATCCACAACAAATGAAAGCACCAGTGGAAACCCTAGAGCAAGAGATGGGCAGCTTCAGACCTGCAGCTTCCAAACAGATCTAAGGAAGACCCTCTCCAAGATGGCTACAGCCTCTGAGCACCTGCCATTAGTGGCGAGAAGCTGCAAACCACTGCCAGGCTGTAGTCTGAAAGCCAAAGAACACGGTCAAGAGATGAAGAAAAGCTCATGGTGGTTCACCAGAGAAACAACCTGTACAGTGCTCTAACCTCACATAAAGTAGAACCTTGGGCCTTGCTAAAACTACCTTTGCATTTAGCAGGGTGCAGCACTGCAAGAAATTGTTCCTGTTGTGGGAGAAGTTGTAAATCAAATTCCCTCATGAATTGTCCAAGTCTTCAAGAGCTTAACATCATGCAATGATACCCTCACTGAGCATAAAGCAAATTTCCTGCTCTTCTCCACAGGCACCTCTTTCTATACAACTTGCTGGACGTTTTCACCTTTAATACCTTGGCTGACAGTTTCCAGCAGGTCCAAAAGCTGTTTGAGGCTATTTTCACAAACAAAAGCCTTTTCATCCAAGTTTAGACCTGGTTATTCTAAATTGCTGTTCTGTTTCCAGTTGTTCTGTCACAGTTTTATTTCAAGATGAAAGTGGTTACCATTTCAAACGGACTATCAGGTGTTAATCAAGGTAGGTCAGGACACTGGCCAGAGTGAAACAGGCTTTAATTCTGCTCCCACTGCAAAGATCAGCAGTCTCCTATTTATAGAAAACATGGAAGTGACTGCAACCCTCTTCTTGCCAGAGAAGCAATTCAGAGACATTGTTTACCCCAAACGGTTGCAATGATAAAAGGACAACAGCCCTAATAGCTACACCAGTGCTACACAATTACTTCTGGCTAATCCCAGCACTCTCCCAGTTCACAACCACCAGCAAAAGCCACTTCACTCTCAGCCCACAGCAGGGGAAGAACAAGATACCAACACTCAAAGGACTGAAAGCCTCACCTGACCCAGGCAATAGCTGGGCTTTTGCTTACATTCAGCTCTGCTCCTGTGCAGAACAAAAGGTAGAAAATGGCTAAAACAAAACACTGCAACAATCAGCTTCTCTCAGAGAACTGCTCTGTTTAATTTTAGGACTGTCCTTCTTGTCTCTTTACTGTTGTGCATTTCAGCAAACACAATCTTACATATGTAACTGATAGGAAAGTTGAAGTCTACCAGTTACTTCCTCAAAGAGCTCAGCTCTGGCACATCATCAGTAGGCTTCAGAGTGAACAAGCTATCAAGACAAGGAGTGGCACACACGCTCTCACTCTTCTCCAACGACATGCACCTTCATGAGACACTTCACTATGCCATGCTTAAACTCAGGCAAATAAAGCACACCATTAAATGTCCTCAGTTGGGAGGTGGCTTGTTTTTGATAAGGATTATGAGAAGTAATTACATTCTCTGTCTGACTGTCAAACAGTCAACAATGTACAGAAATACAGGATATTCTAAATTTTACATGTGTATTTATGTACTAATACCTGTTGTCCATACAAGTCCTCAAGTAGCTGCACTCTTCACACAGTTGCAAGCTCACTGAGCACACTCAGTAGCTGAACACATGCAACATATCACTGAAATACATGCAGAGAAATTAACTGCAAAGTAGCTCCACGTCAGCTGGGGAGCATAAATAAAGGATTAATGCCAGTTTATTAAGCCCATCTCCAACAAAACAATATTGAGTTATTGGGACAATGGGATCACCCCATGCTGGAATAAGAATGCTTTGGTGTATGTCTTCTAGGTACAGCCTTTGTACTGTCCAAGGGTTCTTGGATAGTGCTGATAAAGCATGAATTAATTCCTGCAAGGTTTAAATGCATTTGAACAGCTCCCACTGCCTATGACAGGCAGCCACTCCAACATCCCTAATTCTTCATCCCGATGGCCTCACTGACATTAAAACCAGAAAACAAACAACAAAATACAGATGACTTCATGTGCTGGCAGCAGATGCACCTGGCAGGATCACACTACAAAGACAGACGATGAGCACAACCTTGGAGAGTGGGACAGCTGCTGGATTAACAAACAGGGGCCACATGATGTGAGGAGAGGGATGAGGAGTAAAGATCAAGAACTGCAGCCCAGCATAGCGGGGCCACAGCAACACAGAACTACATGTTCTGTAGTAGTTCTGTAGAGGCAGAGACACCTCTGTAACAACAACAACAACAAAAGATGCCCTCGAGCCTTGGCACGAATGCAGCACAGCATCCTTGCAACAGCCACTCCCCAGGAAAGGCACACGTGAACCAGGAACACCTCCAAGCCTGCTCCTGAATTTCCCGAGGTGGGACAGGAATAGATGACCTCACCCAAGCCTCTAGACCCGGGCCCTGCCCACCCACTCAGCAGAGCCCAGAGGGGTCCTGCTTCCCCTGCTGTGCCTCCATAGCTCCAAGCTGCACACCCAAGGACTCCCTTCTTCCCCAGTGCAGCCCCGTTCTGCAAGGGCTGAAACACCTCATCCTCAGGCTTCACCCACCCTGCACGGAGGTCTCTTACCCACCAGGGCCTGGCCTTGGTTCCATCTCCCCACTCCAGCTGCCACCACGGCAAACACCCCCCCAAGCCTGACACCCTTTTGCTGGAGCTCCTCACACATTTTGCAGCAAGTGTCACCAAGAAGTGACCGTGCCCCAGCGGGCCGGGGACCTGCCCTCTTCCCCACCCTTCTCACATGGAGCCCCCTGCCCACCCCTCATGGCCACACACACACCCCACCTCCCCCTGCAGCCCTTCCGGACCCCCCTCCACGCCCCGTCACGTCCCCCTCCCGCTCCTCCTGCATCCTGACCTTGCACCCCCGGGACTCCTGCC
>NW_009953796.1:221481-226599 GCF_000747805.2 Chaetura pelagica
GGGGGGGCCGCGCCCGGTACCGGGGTCGTTCCCGCCGCGCCGGTGCCGCCCCCTGCTGCGATTTGGTGAAAACCAGAAACGGGGCGTTTCCCTGGGGAGGCTACAGGGAGACGAACGGAAAAAAAAAGGAGGAAACCACTCTTGCCCCGTGTGAGGATCGAACTCACGACCTTCAGATTATGAGACTGACGCGCTACCTACTGCGCTAACGAGGCTCCTCAAGAACAGCTCTTCGCGCGGCGCTCTTCTGCCTGCCCGCCGTGATGTAACTACTGTAATACAGGCCTTGGGCTTCTTTTTCCCTTTTTTTTCCCGTAAACGACTCCTTTTTCCCGTATTCTGCAAAACGGCAGCATTCCTGACCGAGTCCTTCAAGGTTCCCCAACGTCCTCATCCAGCTCCACTGGCCAGGAACAGGACAAGACACTCCCAAGGAAATCAAGCTGTTTCCGTATCATTCCATAAATTAAAGCCAACCTCGTTTGCCTTTCTGCTGTGAAGAGTCACTGGGATTTCTGCAGTGACCTTAGCTCTGTGCATTCAGGGAAGTGCTGAGCAGAAGAGGGTCCCTGTGCAATGGCAGCAGAAGTGCTGCCCTGAGTCTTCATGGGCCTCCCTCACTGCCAGGGTCTCAAGGCAGCAGTCACCACGACCATCAAGTGACAAGTACCTAAACTGGAAGAAGACAGACAAACAGACATGAAGTTGATGCAGGAAGTCTCCAAACTCCTCCCCACAAAAACCACTGCTCACCTGCAGAGTGAGTCACTGGCACAAAATAAAAGAACAGACCTTTGGACATCAGTCCCACCAGACAAGAAGAGATGTCTGGGTTGCATTGGACAGCCCAAGGATTTTGCCAGGGGCCTGGTAGGCAGCTCTTGCTGTCACTTGGACAATACCCAGATTTCCAAGGGTCTGGCCAGCCATGCATTTGGGATGATCAGATGATGAGTCAAGGCTGCAAGGCTTGTGATATAAACAAAACAGCTACAACCACAGAATGAGCAAACCCAAGGCTTCCCACAGCACAAACCACTACATTCCTCCCTCCAGCCCATAGGCTGAGGATGTCCTTTTTAACTGTGTGCTAATCTTTTGGGGCATCAGTGATGGACAAGTTAAGTGCCCACAATTCTGATTAAATTGAGAAAAGCTTCTCTGAGCATCTAAAACAAGGCACATGAACAATGAGTCACCTAAATCAACACTGACTGTTTGGAAATAGGTCTGTAGCTGTTTCCCACCTGTACTGAATCATAGGATTCTTCCCCTGTTGTTACATTGTGCTCAGCTGGTACTCAGCGGTTTCTGACAGCTCTAGAAGGCCTTGTCATGTCTGAATGTTTAGGAACTGATGGATTCATGGAGAGGACAGGAAAAGGACTGATGGCAAGGATTTTCATGTGAGTGAAACAAAAGATGTCCGTGGTGACATTGCCTGGGGCAGAAACTCAGCAAGTCTACAGCACACACAGGCTTTTTCCCTTTTTCACATTTCCTATTTTTATCTGGACTTTCTTCTTTCCCCTTTTCCTCTGAAATGCTCCTGTTGTGCCTAATCACCCTACAGCCTTCCTCTCCCTTTCTCTCACACACCCAACCCCTCTGCCCTTATCTCACAGCAGGGCTCCAGGGGTGCTGAGCTACTGTGTCCTGCTCCATCCCTCAGCCATCAGACACTGCCCCTGGCCCACCCACCCCCTTCTCCAGTCCAACGCAGCAGAAGGCAGGACAGCCCATCCTAAATCCATGCCAGTTCCCATGGAGCTCCATGGCCCCGTGCCCATTTCCTCCAGATTAAGAGGAAGAAAGGGAAAAGTCTGGTGGAGAGGCAGTGCCCAGCTCCACGATGCACTGATTTCACCTGGCAGGGAGCAAAGTCCAAGGCAATGCGACAAACCCTTGGAGTGACCACTTTTCCCCTTCCCATGGAGCAGAGTGGAGAAACCCCAGACTCTCGTCGCATTAGAGAGGAGAAACAATAACTGTCACCACTCCCAAGTTGCAAGGCTCAGACAGAAAAGGTTCCCAGTTCTTTTGGAGCAACAGACACTTGTTACAAGCGGAGCCTGGAGGCTGAGCACAGCAAAGATCCTTGGGGCCCAGAAGGCACAGAGCTAGCACAGAAGGAGGTGCTTAAAATTGAATATAACTTAAAAATTCAGTGTTTACCACCCTGTCACCAGACTGCAACATGGGTACTTTCACCTCTGTGTTACTGACTCCATTATCTGAATCTTCCAGCCTTCTTTGTGATGATAGGGAAAGCATTAAAAGTGTTTTACCATCATCTCCCATCCTCTGTGGCGCTACCAAGTGTCTGAGCACCTTTGTAAACAACACCAGAATAACAGCCCAGAGCTTTCCAGTCCTGCTGTTTCCAGCAGGCAGCTTGCAGTTCTTACCACAGGGCTCTTGAAAACGGATGCACTGAAAGGGGATAAGTTATTGTTTCATATCCCTTCAGCAATTAAGGAGCTGATGGAGCTCTTGCTATAGTCAATTAGTCTTCATGCTCACTCTAAAGGGCTTTGGATTCATCCCAAAGTTAGTGTCCTCATTTTCTGTAATCCTGGAAGTGTTTATGCCTTCCCAGCCTCTGAGCAGGGATGAGCCAGCTGATGGCATATCCAGCCAATTATAACCTGAACAGCTAGGAGGGAATTATTTATTTTCCATTTGGCAAGAGGGACAGAAAAGCATGGCAAGGCAGGCCAAGACAGATGAACAAACCCTCTTTGCAAGCCCTGTTTGCCACACAAAGTATCTGCAGCGTGTTTTTTTGGCATAAGCCTGCAGTGCAATTTCTGCTTTGTAATGAAGCATCATTGGAGGCAGGACACTTGGAGAGAGAATATTTCAATAGAAAGACCAAAGAATTTTGCTTTGCTTTTTGTGATGTACATATATTCTTTCCTTGCTATTTCATGTTGGTAAATCGCTCTTCTCATCCTGATTTTAGTATTTCCCACCTTCTTCCTTTCTGTCTGGATGTTGATCTCACCAGATCTTGCAGGATAAACTGATGAGTGGACTGACTGGGCTCTTCAGTGAGAATCCAGAGCACTGCAAAAAATGCTGCTGATGGCTCAGGAAGTGTTTTGCATCCTTCTCCTTTAGAGCTCAGCTCGGTGCCCTCTCTTTATGAAAAAAGTCTTTATTCAACACACTGTCCTTGCCATGAGATATTAGTCAACCTGATGTTCAGCTATGAGTGACCAAGGACTTTAATAGCACTTCTACAAGCAGCAGTTGTTTATTTTTCTGCTTTGGCAGGAGTCCAACCAGAACAATTCCATTGTGCCCAACACCTCTGGCAGCTCAGCTGGCAGGAGCATTACTCTGTCCAGGAGAGATCATGGGACAGGCAGTCAGGTGTCTGAGATGCTGTTGCTGGGTCAGATGCTGAGCAATGGTTGTGCAATCACAGGCAGCTCACGGCACCTCTGCATGCCTCAGTTTCCCATGAGGTAAACAAGGAGGCTGTTTACTGAAGCCACAAGCTCCGTAGTACTCGGTTAATATTTGAAAAAGTGTAGAATTGTTTAAAATCCCAGGAGTATTAGGAAGCAATGGAAGGCTCTGTTGCACACTGTATTATTTTACAATTTTCCTATTGTGCCTCCTACACTCACACTACCATTACTGCCTGCCAAGAGGTTATGGATCTTTTTGAGTGAAAGGTAGTACATAAACGTAAGTTATTGTTGCTTGTACCAGCTGATTTACAGTTTGTGAAACCAGTGGCTCCCACTTAACATTTGATCCTGAAGCCAAAAATGTTTTCTGGAACAGCAGGAGCAGCAGTAAGTGATGTCAGGGTTAGGGTACATGGCAATGATGTCTTGGGCAATACTTCTTGCAGGGGGAGTACCATGAGATTTTAGCCAAACATTCTAAGCAAATGATGGGTTTGTGACAACATTGCCTACTCCTGTGTGCTAGCTTGGATTTACCACCCAGAAAAGCAGCTGCCTAATCACATCAAAAGTGTTTTATTCCTGAAGTGAATTAGAGAGAGGAGAGAGACAGTGTTAGTGTTTCCACTGAGGGATGGGCTCCTCTGCTGTTAGACCTCAGAGAAAACTCACCCAGGGAAAATGTTCTGTGAGTGGTTTCTTTAGTTTCTCTTTTCTCAAATTACACTTTTATATCCTCACAAAAGAGAGAGATTTTTTTCACTCCCATCTCTTCTTGATAAGAGTTCTAACTCAGATGGTGACTTCCACAGAGAAATTTGAAGTTTGGCTATTGGCTTGCAGGATAGTCACCATCCTCAGATGAATTTAAGACTAAAACTTATCTGAAGGGTTATCTTAAGTCATTGCAAACAATTCACTATGATCTGATTCTGTCTGAAAATCTCCAATAGTAGCTAAGTAATGGCTGCATATTGTATTTTAAAAAAAAATCAAGGCCCACATTGATCTTTAGCTGAGCTAGATCGATAATTTGATTCAGTATTTGGATTCAGGTTTAAATACAAGTTACTCTCAGCACAGTGTTCTTCCTTTTATTTTATGGGGATATTCTCTCCCTGTTTCTGGTGAATTTAATAGTGCTGACAGCTGCTGAGCTAATAGCCCCAGCCACTAAAGTGCTGTCTTGCAGCAAGGGTGCAGCACTGCAGAGGAACAGCTTTGTCTGGACACTGTAAAGAGCCTTTTCAGTACTCTTTGACCAGAGAAATGAGGAGATGGTTTATACACTCACTTTGTTGTCAGGCAGCTAATAGGGAAAGTCTCTGGGGTTAGGGGTAAGTGGGAGTTTTTCCCTGGGGTTATACTGTAAATATCAGCTGGGGTTTGGACTCGTCATTCATTCTGGCTTTTTAACATAAAAAAACCCAACCTTCTGGAAGATGGAACAGCTTAGAAAGCTTTGCTTGCTTGTTTTGTGTTTTGTTTTTGTTTTATTTTTAACTTCATACTTAACATTTAATATATCCTGCTGTACAGGGAACAGACATCAGGACCTGAGCTGGCCCTCAAACCCAGTGTGTGCTCTAACCTGGTTTGGGCAAATTACATCTTTTTTGTTTCATGAAAAACTAGAGCTGACAGGTATTGTAAGAGATTATTTACCCCATCCTTCCCCCTGAGATTACAATTTTCC
>NW_009953796.1:226643-229157 GCF_000747805.2 Chaetura pelagica
AAACATCCAGTGGTGACTATTCCACTGCTTTCCTGGGCAATCTGTTGTGGTGCTCAACTATTCTTGCCCTTACCCCAATGTCTAATTTCTGTGGCCTTTTCCAAGAAGCTCATTACTTCTTGTCCTAGATCCACTGCATGCAGAGAAGAGCTAATTCCCTCCTGCTCTGCAGCCAAGCAACCTTTTGCATATTTGAAGACAATATAATGTCTCCTTTCAGTCACGTCTTCTCTTTGTCAGACTAAATGCTTTGTAAATTGTTCTAAGACTGGAATAAAAATGCTCTGCAGGATGGATTTTTGAAGGGCTCTGCTCCAGTGTCATCACCAAGTTTGAAGCAAAAGCATTTTTAAAAGCAGCATTTTCTCACTAGGGATGGAGAAGGCAGTTTGGCAGAGCTGGTCCCAAAGGCTATGTCCATGCTGTCATCCCAACTGTGCCTAACACCTTCCTGAAATCCAGACTTGCCAACTGTCTGTGCTGTCGACACGCAGACACCAGTGAAGGCTGAGATGAGGAGGGGAAGGTCAAGCCAGCCTTGGTGTGGATCTAAGTTTTCCTTCTCACAGTCTCTGCAGATTATTCATGAGCGGAACATGTGATAGCCCAGCCTGTCAGCAGATACTCTGATTGTAGCTCTGCTGAAGCTCCATATGGATGCTTTCAGCCTGAGCTGCAGCCCTGCTAACAGTTGGTAGTGTGGATGAAACTACACGCCCTGCAGCGCTCGGTATTGTTGGTCCTGCCACCAGGACTCACCTGCACACCCCAAAAACAACGCTACGTGGTTCCACCAGGGCTTGTCCTCCTGCCTGCAGCCACACAGCCCGTGGCAGCTCCTGAGGCACAATTCTGAGAGCGTGGTGGGATTTCCTCAGCTCAAAAAATGTGGTGGTTTTGTTGTTTTTGCTTTTTTTAAAAAAAGGCAGCCATTCAAATAAAAAAAAAAAATTCTGTTGAAACAGAAATTTGGGATTGCTAGTTCAAGTTTTAGATGTATCAGCCTTCTGCTGATTATCCACTATGTCTCACCTGGACAGTGATGTGATGGATAGAGCATTCATAGACCTTAGGGCTGTTTTTCCTTCCTTGGTTAGTCACATCTTTAATGGTCCCATCCTATAATTATGCAGCCACCGGAACTGTATGACCTTGAATCACAAAATTAAGTCATGAACTCTCATTCCAGCACGTGAGCACAGCATCACTTTTAACTTCACTACATTGTTCCACCTCAAAAATTGCAAAAACCCTGATCATCCCCAAGCTGTTTAGAAACTGTTCCTCCTCCCTCTGCTCTCCTTTTGATTAAGGACACTGCTCTCTGCAACTCCCTGTCCCTTCAGCTGCAGAAGATGGGTTGTACAGAGAGATTGTGTAGCTCTATGGCTGCAAAATTGTTCCTGTATTTCTAAACACGGTGCTGGGAACATAAGTGAGAGGAAAAGAAGGAAAGGCAGCTGAAAGTCTACAGCCAACAGCTTGTGTCAGAAAGCTGCTCAAGGAGGGAACAGTTGGGCATTTTTACTCACGACGCGGTATCTGCAGGATGAACAAACTTGGCTTGTTTGTGATCTCATCAATGCCTGACAAACCGTGCCAGGCCGGGCGGTGGGCTTCAAAGTGAACCCAAACACCTGCTCCTCAAACTTTGTTCCCTGAACACAAACTTTGCCACGGCCTCCTCACGCTTCAGTCAATCCATGCTGAAGGCCGATCAGCGAGCTCGCGTCGCTCGCGGAGCCGAAGTCGCTCGTGGGCACGTGTTGTTGAGGGAGGACATGGTGGGCCACCCTGAGGGGGCCATGGCCATGTGTCTGCCATGTGTGGCAGGGCACTCCAAGGTGGCCAAGGATGTGGAGCCCTAAAAGAGTCCAGAGGAAGGCCATGGAGGTGATCCAGGGGCTGCAGCACCTCTCCTGTGGAGACAGGCCGAGAGAGCTGCGGCTGTTCAGAGGCCTCACAGAGGCCTTCCAGTGCCTGCAGGGGCTCCAGGAAAGCTGGGGAGGGGCTTTTTATGAGGGCTTTTAGTGAGAGGACAAGGGGGGGATGGATTAAAACTGGGGGAGGTGGAGGTTAAAACATGAGGAAGAAATTCTTGGCTGTGAGGGTGGAGAGACAGGATGCCCAGGGAGGCTGCGGCTGCCCCGTCCCTGGCGGTGCTGAAGGGCGGGTTGGATGGGGCGGCCTGGGATGGTGGGAGGTGCAGGGGGCTTGGAATTAGATGGAAAGGCTGGAATTAGATGGAAAGGTTTGGATTAGATGGAAAGGCTGGGATTAGATGGAAAGGCTGGGATTAGGTGGAAAGGCGGGAATTAATTAGATGGAAAGGCTGGAATTAGATGGAAAGGCTGGAATGAGATGGAAAGGTGGGAATTAGGTGGAAAGGTTGGAATTAGATGGAAAGGCTGGGATTAGATGGAAAGGCTGGAATTAGATTGGAAAGCCTGGAATTAGATGGAAAGGCTGGAATTAGATGGAAAGGCTGGGATTAGATGGAAAGGCTGGAATTAG
>NW_009953796.1:229981-239155 GCF_000747805.2 Chaetura pelagica
GGTGTGGGGGCGGATGGCAGCGCTGCGAGGGGGGACATCGCCTCTCCACGCCATCCAGCACCCACTGCAGCGTTCCCATCCCCGGGCATTGTTGTGCCAGGCGCTGGGCCTGCCCTTCCCGCCCTGCTCGGTGCCCTCCCGGTGCTTGGGCCTCGTGTCAGGAATTCTCGGGTGGCCGGGGGTGTCTGCCTCCTGTCTGCGCTCGGGTTACTGAGAACCAGCAAGAGCCGTGTAATGATGGCTGGGGACATGAGATGAGTCTCTTTCTAGAACGAGCAGCCCTGGCAGAGCCGTGCCAGCGCCTCTTCCTGCCTTAGGATGGGACCGGAGCACCCGGAGAGCTCGGTCTGTGCCCCTGAGTGCCAGGGAGGTGGCTGAAATGCTCTGATGGTAACAGGAACTGGCAGCGTCACCTATTTCTGCACCAACTATAAAATCCCGTGCATAAAATTGACTTGATGGGAGTCATGGATCCGGATCTTCCTTTCCTTCTGCTTTTGGGTTCAATTCGAGCTGGTTAAGGGAGCTTTCAGTGCCCGCCTTGCTTGAGCTGCCCTGTTAAACAGGAGCTGTTCTCTGCATTGGAGTGGAAAGGATTTTAATCACAAAGCCTGCGTTTAAGCTGCCCCTTTTCTTGGAGCCTTCCAAAACTGTTGCTGACCCCATGGCCTGTCAGCAGCCTCTGTGGCAGGGATTAAGTTCAGCTAGGATGGCAGCCAAGCAGTTGCCACTGCGACTAATGTCGTCAGAGAACAGTGTTTATCTGTGGCTGACTGAAGCCTGATTCTGAACATGACATATGCAATAATCTGAATGTTTTGTCCTGTCTATGTTCCTTCCACTCTGGGGAATTCTGCCGAATAACGTTGCCATGAACAACCTGTTTCAGTTGAAGAGTTGGTCAGACCTCTATGTGCTTGCGGTCACTCACTCCCCGTGTCTCTTGTGTTGCTGGTTAATCTTTAAAAGTATTTTAATTAGCTAGTATCTCTGCTCTTGAAGTGTTAAGGCTGGCCTGTAGGAGCGTGGCTTGGGCTGTGGGGTGGGAGGCAGGATGGCTGTCAGTCTTGCAGTCAGGTGAGGGCTTTGCATACTCCTCGCCTGAGTTCTGCTTGATTCACCTCCAGCTTAAAACCGTGATTCACGTGAGTTGCATTTCCTTACTGGAAAGGCTGGTGGATGTATTTGATGCACACAAACTTAGTGTGACTAATGGAGAGCTGAGTGATGCTGCTGCTGAGTGACAGGACAGGCAGTGTGTCCTGTGCATTAACGTACCAGCAGTGAGCTGGGCTGATGGGTGCCTGTCTCAGCTCTTCCTCCTCCATGAGCAGCACCTCTCCCTGGCTAGGTGTCTGTTAAGGCTGTGATGCAACACTAATTCTTTTGTCTGAGAGGTGTTTATAAGATGGAGGTGGCCTGGACAGCCCTGCCCTGCTGAAAAGAACAGGAGACGTTAAAATTTAGTTCACTGAATCTGCAAGTAGGCAGGGTAAAAGCAGATGCAACTGCCTCTAAAAGCAACTGTGCCTGTTTACTTTGGCTCAGACGTGTACTTCAGCCTGGTTTATAATATCTGTGCTATTAATATTTATGTCTGGGGAGGGATGAACTTTATCCTAAAAACTGTGACAGTGGAGTGTCTAGGTGCACAACAACCTACCAACAGCTTTTGCAACGATGGGTGCGGCATAATCAAAACAGAAAGCTGGAATCCAGTAACCAGAGAGCCCTGGTGTAAGCTGATGCTGCCAGGCCTGAGGCTCAAGTAGTTGTGGACAACTTCCTCTTCCTGGGAACTCACAGAAATAGTACAGGGTATTTGGTCACTAACTTGGGTGCTGTAATTTGATGCCATAAATTTATGAGATTAGATGTCTGCTTTAGCAGGCAGAAAATGAAGGAGGGGTGTGTGTGGGAGGGGTCTGCCTCTTTTAATGCTTTCTAGATGTCCCAGGCAGTGTGCAGGGAGTACTTGTCACCTTGGGTTAGGGACCAAGGTGTCAGCTGTCACAGGAGAGGTTTTGGTTGTGACGGTGCTGTCCCATTTGAAAACTGCATTGGCTGAATGTGCTCCTGTGGTTTTTGCTGCCATGCAGCCCCTCTCTTCAGGGGTGGAGAAATAACCTAATCACAACATTAAGTGTGGATGTTTGAACAGCCTTTTTTTTTTGTGGTTTTTTTTTAATCTCTTGCAGAGCAGAGAGTGGAAGATGTGCGACTGATCCGAGAGCAGCATCCAACTAAAATACCAGTAAGTCTTGTTCTTTCAGCTTTTCACTTCAATTTCCAGTCTCATGTTCTCTTTTGTAGTTGGAAAACCTGTAAACACAGCTGTCCTGATGAAACCAAATTAAAATTTGGCCACTCAGTGTCATTAAATCTGGATTTCAGAAACATTCTCAAATGAGTGACACAGGCAAGGTGCTGGATGGGGACTGAAGGAAATGGGCCTTCCTGTGTACTGAGGGTACATGTTGTAACTTCAAAGAAAGCCACACCCTGGCTGAGCTGGGAGATTCTCCTGAGGGTTCAGCTCTTCTCATCTCAGTGTTTTTTTTTTCCCTGAAAGAGGAGTCTGCAGAGGCTAACCAAGAAGAAAAGATGTGGCTTTCATCCCCAGTCTGTACTGAGAAAGGCAGAAACACAAGGGGAAAACAGACCTTTGCTTGAGGTTTCAGAAGTGCTGCTTCTCTGTCAAACCCCTCCACCTAGTGTAGGGCCACTTCAGAGAGGGGATCAACCCTCCCCTTGTCACTCTTCTTTACCTCATCACCTTCAAATGCTGCCTGAATTTTTATTTAATTGATGGCATCACCAAACTGACAAATGCAAAGCAGCCTGTGAAACAGCAGGCAGGGGTCTTGATCCGTGGGTTTTTCACAACTGGTGGGCTTTTGTGTGATGGGTGTCACTGCAGTAAGCAGGAAATGCAACCATCCTTGTGGCCATTGGGAGGAGCAGGGAAGGTCTCAGGAGATCTTGGGGGGCAGAAGAGAACTTAAATCGGATGCCTCAGCCTGTGGTTGTCAGTGATGAGAGCTGATGATCCCCCAGAGTGAAGATTTTTCTTTGAACAAACTGCTTGCAAACTGCAGTTCCAGTGCAGGTTCATTATCAGAAGCAGCTGTTGCTTCATGGCAAACAGAAACCAAAAGGCTTTCAGTTTCCTTTTGCTATAAAGCACTGCACCTGCTGCTGCTGTTTTACTAAGTTGTTGGGCATGGGAACAAGTCATAATTTCTAGCAGAGATTTTCTGACTTTTCTGGAATAGGCAGTTTCCCCCCAAAGGCCCTTTCCTAACCAAGCAGTTTCCTGACAACAAATAGCTTTTTCACCTACCTTTCCCAGCTCACTTAGCCACAGTCCCTGAGCTCTGTGCCCACAGAGTGAAAGCCATTGATTTATAGCAAAGCTCTCATTTTAAGTCAGCCATGGACATATTGCTAACAGAAATTCAGAGGTACCCAAGCAACTTGCTGAAGGTGGAGTGATGCAAACCTGCAGCTATGGTAGAGTCCTGCTGGGATCCCTGGAGGCTTGCTGTGCTTCCCTGTCCATGTCCTAGCTTGAGTCTCTGCCTCGTTATTATCATCAGCAGTTCTGGAAGAGATAAGATGGCAATGTCAGGCTAGATGGTAAATCCATCCTGTGCTGTCAACATCCTTTATTTTGCTGTTGGAAATATTATCTACTGGTTATGGTCTAACTTTTTAAAAATAATGTGGGGTTTTTTTCCCCCCCCCAAAAAAATGAGCCAGCATTTATTTAAACTGTAAGGAAGTCTATGATATAATTAAATTGGCTCAATATCTCTTCACCTGGTGCAGCTTTTGAGTATCAACCCAGCCAGACCCCGTGAGCATGGAAGTGATCCAAGGGAATGGTGTCACGTAGCTACTGTTGATTTCAAAACAACCAAACCCACGTGGCTGTGGAAACGGGAGCACATGGATTCTGAGATCATTTCTTAAAAGCAGGAACTAAACACAGTTGCTGGGCAGGCTGCTGCTTAAATTGGCAAATCTGCAATTTCCTTGTGAATTAAAGAGTTATTACATCACAGTCTTGACAGAATTACTGGTTCTTAAGCATAAGGAGGAGGAAATTCTTTCCTTTGAGGCTTTATACCCTTCAAAAGTAGCTTTCCCTCATGCATTAGAGCAACTGTGGAAGGTGAATGGGAGAGCATACAAATCTGGAGGTGTAGTTCTTAGAAAGACATGGCCTGAAACTGGAGAAATTCCAGTGAAAACTGCTTGAGTTTGCAGACTTCCACTTCCAAATCCCTAGTCAGCCACTGTAACCTGTTGGAGGGAAGTTTCCTTGGATTTCCATGTTGCTGGGTAGTTCAGTGCTAGATGAAATGATTCCAGCAAATGAACTGTTCTAAAATGGTGCTGCAGCTGTGGATGTCCAGAGGGGCAGGGGAAGAGAAATAAATGGTTCCTTTTCAGGTTTGAGACACTGTGAGGGCAAATGAAGAGAGATGGACTTTAGATCAATGCCCATACTTTGCTGTGTGTGAAATGGAAGGGGAGGATGAGGCACCAGGCACCACTTCTGCCTTTTACAGCTTCTGCTCCTTTGTTTTCGTGTTTCTTTCTAGGTGATTATTGAAAGGTACAAGGGAGAGAAGCAGCTTCCAGTTTTGGATAAGACCAAGTTCCTGGTGCCAGATCATGTCAACATGAGCGAGCTAATCAAAATTATCAGGTAGTATGCTGTGATTTCAGTCTAAGCTGCATCAACCTAAGGCTGTGATCCTTTGTTAATTCCCCACCTGTGCATTTGGGAATGTGTGCATTTGGGAACTCTTTCCATAGAAAATTAGCCTAACGAGTGCGTGGTATCATCACTAGGACAAATGCATGAGAAGGTGTTTTTCCTTTGGCTTTGCTGGGAAAAATGCTGACAAGATGTGAGCTGGTAGTCTTCTTTCAAGAGAAGTAACTGGTTCCCAGAGATGTAGGAGGAAGTCTGGGGCTGTGAACCCCTGTCTAACATGGGAGCTTCTGGCTCGGGGCCCCAGCGCTTCCTCTGGGCTATTTTGGGGTGTCTTCTCAATGTTCTGCCTGGGAATCCCTCTCTGGAGTGCCTGCCTCTTCCCACCCACTGGAGGGGGAGTTCAGAGCTCTGAGCTGTTGCTTAGGGTTGATGTTGGCATCCTTTGTGAAATGGGGTTTCCCTCAAAGACAGTGTTGAGGCCTCAAGAACACACGTGTCTTTTTGTCCCAGCTCTTTGCACCAGCGGTGGCTTGAGTAGTGCCCTGCTCTGGAGCTTGAGCTTTGCTTACAAGAAAAGTAGCCGTGCTTACAAGGGGAAGTAGCTATGGAGTGGAAGTTGTGTGGTCTAAAATTGTGGTCATAAATTCTACTGTAAGTTCCTTTCTCCTGGCTTAGAAGGAGTATTTGATTAAGTCAGAGTTGTCAAGTGGTAAGCTTGGAAGTTAGCAGCAAACCAGATTTGACTTTTTTTGTATATGGTGTAGCAGGGAGCTGGTTGTTGGAAGCTGTAAAAACTGATTGTTGTCCCACATGTCCAGACAATCCCCTCCCTCAGAGGCATGTACAGAAACTTGTCTGTTGCAAGGAAATCCCAGCTCTTAATGAGTAAGAAAGTGAGGGTTTTTAAAGCAGGAACCAGATTGCTCAAGTGTTCCAAAACTTCTCATGAACATTAAAGGTTCTGGGCAAAAAGGTTAACAGCAAGCTGAAGGTTTTTCCCCACCTTTTTTTCTTTATCTTTGTTAGTAGGTGACTTGGTACCAGCTGGGCTTGGTCCTCAGCCAGCTCTTCTTGTGCAAAGCCTGTCCTTCCCAGCCCTTGGATAGTGGCTGCCTTCCCTCAGCTGCTGTCTCTGGGGCGATGAGAGTGGAGTTTTGGAAGGGTTCTTCCCAGGGCTGTGCCTGGCAGGCTAAATAAATCCTTGTTTCCAGCTGCTGCTGCCCCTCAGCAGTGAATGGAAGCAGCAGGAAGCTCTTCTGATCTGTTCTTTGCTTCTTTCTATAGTTGCACCTCTATGTATCCAAGTTCCCCTTGCTTAGTTTATGAAGTAGTGAGAGGGCTCCTCTCTGCAAACCTGCTTTCCAGTAGGCAGTTCAGCAGAAATGCCTATTTTCCCCCCAGTCAGAATCAAGGATTCTAGGGAGATCCCCAAGTTAGATGTTTACTGTGCCAGGCAGTCTGTGAAATCTGTGTCTCTCTGCCCTTCCCACAATGCTTCTCCTGGGAGGAAGGAGAAGAGGGAGGACCATGCTCCAAAGGGTAAACACAGGCTTTTTCAGAGCTGGTGACAGTGAGTTTAAAAGGTCTGGGGTCTTTGCATGGCAGCTCTGCCCATCCTCCCTCCCTGTCTTCACACTGATCTCTGGAGGTCAGCCTAGGTTTACATTTCCAGTGAGAAGCTGATCCTGGTTGTGCCAGGAGTACCTCTTCCTTTTGCCTTCAGTGGAAGGTCCCTCTGGAGCATTGCTTTCCCAGTGCAACAGGGCCTTCTGTCCATGTGTGTATCTGACTGGACTTGGTAGATGAATTTCATACCACTTTGAGGTGGGAAGCAAACACCTCCTCCAGTGGCAGGGCTGCTTTGGGCCGGGACATCTCACTGCTGTCACCGGTGGAGGACTTTGTTTTGCCACGGGCTAAGGTGAGTGGAAGTGCATGGTCCCCACAGTCACACTCCTTCTCCCCCTGCTCCCCCAACCCCCCAACAGGCGCCGCCTGCAGCTGAACTCCAACCAGGCCTTCTTCCTCCTGGTGAACGGACACAGCATGGTGAGCGTTTCCACCCCCATATCCGAGGTGTACGAGAGCGAGAAGGACGAGGATGGGTTCCTGTACATGGTCTATGCCTCTCAGGAGACTTTCGGAGTGCAATCTTCTGTCTAAGACACGCGGGCGGCTTCTAGCCTAGGATTTTGGTTTGCCCTTGGCCATCACCCCCACTCTTCCCCACACACACCCCAGGGAAAGAAACGGATGTCATCTACGCTCTCAGTACCTTAGCATAGTCTTGCTTTAGCAGGTGTCTCATCTTACCTTGCCTTGTTTGTGACTATTAAACAGTACAGACGAGCACCTCCAGCTTTGAAACCTGCTGTAATATTCCACACAGGCACATTTACATTTCTGGACTTGACGAATGGAACCCAATTGTGCATGTGACAATTGCAAATAAAGGGACACTCGATTGACTTTAACAAGCAAACAGGCATCAGGGAGGAGCCAAAGTGTTTCATGTGACAGTTTTCTGAAAAACCTCCCTGTAATTCCTTAAAGCTCTGTTTTTTTTTAAAATTACTTTTTAAATGGGAAGGCTTCTCATGAGAGCAAATAGGTTTTAATGTTCCAAAGCAGAGCTTTGTCTTCTGCAGTTCAGTGAGACTTGTGTCAGAGCTGCAGTGAGTTAAGGCAAATGCTTGGGGTGAGCTGGGGGAGCACAACTCTTTTTCTGTCTCCAGTTTTTGTGGCACTGCAAACTTAGGAATGGTGCCAGTTTCTGAAATACTCATACCAAACACCACAGCTTTATTGTAGTCGTAGGAAGTGTTTAACTGTAAAATAATACACACCTGGATAGGTAACATTGAAATAAACTCCAGTCTGTTAAGAATTCCCAATGCCTGTGTGTTCAGTGAAACACTGTTGTTCATACGAGCTCGCTTCCGAAAGATGATCTCCCCCCCAGCCCAGGGGTTTGCTGTTCCCTTTCCCAGCAGTTTGCTGGGATGAGGGGACGGAGGGACCCGCAGCAGCAGACAGGGCCCCTGGGACAGGAGCAGTACCCACAGCCCTGCCTGTCCCTAGCTGCTCCAGCCCTCCCAGGAGAGCTTTGTTGTACCCACCACCCAACCCAACACTGGACTCAGATGTGCTGCTGGGATGGCTGAACCACACTGCCTGACCAGCCTGTTACCACCTGGGGGGGTCAGGGAGAACAACCCCCTTTAGAAGCAGCTCACATCCAGGAGCTGCTGTCGAGAGTTGATGAACAAATGATTTAATTATTTTTCCACCACTGACGCCTCCTGCCAATTGCATGGGGTTGGGAAGATCTTGATGTTACCGCTGTCCTGAGCAGGGAGGCAGCCTGTGCAGAGGAAAGGTATCTCGTAGGACCTGTGTTTTTCCTCTAGAGTCATTGTCAAGTGAAGTGTAGCAGGATGAGATTACTCTTGTATATGATGTGTCTGTGAACTAACTCCATCTGTTACTGGAAGCTAACTTACTAGAATGGGGGGAAAAGAAGCAATACTACTGTGTCCTGGCACTCTAGCTCAGCAAGGTGTACAGTTTGTACCTATCTACACCTCTCTGCATGCATCTCGTTCACAAAGCTTACTTCAGATTTTTTTTATTGTTCTTTGTGTTTTTACTCCAACGTAAACTTTTAAATGCAGCTTGTTCTATGTTTAGTTTTGTTCGTGTAAGAAATTGTTTAACTCAGAACTGACAACCATACTTGTAATTATAACGTGATTGACTGATATTCCTGTACAAATGTTGCTTTTTTAAAATTAATACAGTGCTGATATGGATGGATTACATCCCAACTTAATGGCTTGTGTGGTTATTTCTAGGCAGTTTTCTTACCTCCAGTCTCTAGGGAAGGGCACAGGCAGGTCTGTTCCATCCCCTTCAGGATGCATAAGATGCTGAACTAAGTCCTGCTGACAACAGCTGGACACTGAAGTCTCTGCTGCTGATCTTCACTAACATCTTGGAGAGGGAGCTGCCACCTTCCAGAGGGAGGAATTTCAGGTGTCATTACCCTGTGCAACAGTTCTGCTCTCTGGGTGGGTATGGACCAGAGCACATGGATGGGCTTCCATGTTTTGGTTCCTTTTCTGCCATCATCTTCCTCCCAGCTTCAGAATCCTGGTGCTCCCACGAGCAGGACTTTGCTTGTCAGGAATGATTCCCAGGCACCAGCCATGAAAAGTCTTAAGGACACAGCAGTGGGCACAGCCATACCCTGTGCGAGGGGTGAGCCGAGGGGCAGTGAAGAGCCTGGAGGGCTTGGCTACTGCCTTCCTGCAGGACAGAACACACAGCTTCTCTGCTCTTGTTCCCTGGGAAATGGGGTATGGGCTTGAGCAGGCAGAAGGAGTCAGGCCATGGCCACTCAGTAACAAACAGCAAGTGTGAGTGAGCCCTTCCAAAGCAGCTCG
>NW_009953796.1:239167-244590 GCF_000747805.2 Chaetura pelagica
CAGCAGGAAGCAGAGTCGAGGAGAGCAGAGCAACTGCAACACTGCACAGATCTGTGATTCACCAGCAGATGTCTGGGGGTGGAGAGACAGCAAAAGAAATAAAGAGAATTGGGAAAAACAAAAAGTCCCTGATAGCTGCCAAGCTGGAGAAGCCTCCACACAGATGAAGCCCCTTTAAACAAAACAAAACACAAAATTATTCTGTTTAACTCTTTATTTTCCATACATTAAATTTACTCAGATAAAAACATTCTAAAAATGTACAATTTTACTTTTAACAAAGTATAATAAAACATAAAAATCCCAATACCAGAATACTTGACATTTACAATTCAAAATCAAATTAGCTGAATATTAAATATTTACAAAACTATTTAAAATATTTATAAAGTTACATGCACAATTTGTAATACTAGAATTGACCGAAGTAAAAGAAATGGCTCAAATGGGAGCAGGAGTTTCCTTCATTCCTAGTGGAAAGTTATGTCCAAGAGAAGCTGTTAATCTGCACTTGAAAACACACAGGATTTGCTTTCTGCTTCAGTACCAACATGTTTCTTGCTTATTTAAGAAAAATTGAAGAGAGCAAACGGGTTGTTCCAAGGGTTTGTTACAAGAGCTGGCGGGGGGGCAGGGCTGGTGGTCGGGGCCTCAACCAGCAAAACTTGTTTCCTGGACTCTTGCAACTGCTCCGTGACATGGATTTCTGGCCAGATTTGCCCACATCCATCTCTAGGACCACCTTGAATCCACAGCTCCCAAGTGTCCATGATCTCCAATACACACACAAAGAACCCATACGCAGGGGTGTCGGGTGATGGCGTTTTCATTTTGGGGAGGAGCGTTGCTCTGCTGAAGACCACAAACTATGCTTAACTTCTGAGTACCTTCACCCTGCAGCTTGCCAGCGAGGAACAGCACGAGACAGAATTCTGAGAGTGATACAGGTCTAGTGTTAAACCGTTATTTTTGGAAGTCTGATGCTCAACTTGCCAAGATTTCATGACAGTGGTACAAAAACATTTCACAAAAAGTGGAGTGTGACAGGGTATTGTAAGGAAAAGTAGGGTAGAACTCTCTGATAATGCCTCACTTGCTGAAATGAGGCTTCCCTCTTTGCTCTCCTGCTGTTCAGCGTCCAGCCTGGCATATTTACTAATGCTTCATTTGCCAACTGCCAGTGCAAGGAGGAGTTTGCTGGAATTTCCATCCTGTTTTGAATATTCCCACCCCCGACGCCCGGGCAGCTGCGCAGCGTTCGCTCCTCTGAGGGAAGACTCATCATTACCTTCTCCGTGCCCCTGCAGGGAGATGACTTGGGATTCCCTTCTGTCTTAACACTTAAAATATCATTTCTATTCCACAGTGGAATCCATTTTGAGAACTCATTCTTTTTATACTTTCAGGACAAAGATAGGAATAAATAGCATTCTTTGAAATCTCCATCTTCCCATGTATAAAAATAGGTTTTAAGAACTGCTTTTTTCAGCCAGTGAAGCTGGAACTACTATTCTAAAACAAGCTGCCTTACATTTCAGGGGTAAAAAGATGGATTTGTGCCTTTTAAAAACAGATTAAGGATTATTTTATGGAACTAAAGTGCTCTGTGTGGACTTCCCAACTTTGGTTGTTCTTGGTCCAAAGCGGACAGCGTTCGCTAGCGTTCCCTAGCAGGTCTGAAGCCACAACTCCCTCTGATGTAGAGAAGGCTCTGAGATTGCTGCTGGCTCCTCAAACATTCCTCTGTTACACTCGTCTTGCTTTAAGGTACTCAAGACTTCTGAATTTGAACTGACTCTAAAACCAGACTTCACCATTTAAAAACGTCACCTAAAAGTACACATAAGCCACTTTAAGAAACATCAGCCTTAACTTTACACAAAGGAAACACAATCCCAAAAAAAGCTCTGAAGAAAGGAATGAAACAGTTTTGCTGGACACAAGTTCAGTTTTACAGTCCTTTTTGTGATGGTTTTGACTCTGTGATGAACATGAGACAAGACTGTGCCCAGCCTTGGGCATTAAAACAAAATGCAGCTGGTACAGAAATAACTGGGTTTTTTGCTGTTGATTTTTGCTATTTTGAGAGGGTTTTTAACACTTGCATGTGTGTCGAAACACAGTTTCTTTAAATACAATTCAGTTTTAAAATATTGTGTTTAAAAAAGTGAAAAAAAAGAAGAAAAAAAAAGTTAAGGTTTGGCTTTCAGCACATGTTCCAGGCCACTGGAGAGACCCTCAAAGCTGTGAATAGTAAACATCGTCCCTGGAAACTGCAGGTTTCCTTCAGCGTGCTGCAGTGTGACAGATTGTTCCTACCATTGTCTCAAGCTCATTAAGGCAAAGTAAATTGCATTGTCAGTTTTCATCACTTTAGTGTTGTAGGTCTGGAGGTTGGTTGGGAGAACACAGGTGGCCTCCTCAAGAGGCAGGCAGAGCAAACAGGAGCATTTCCACGGCCTGGGCAACGCGGCAGTGGTGTGAGCCGGGCTGACACTACACACCTCAGATCTCTGGGGTTGTTTGTTTTTTTTTCATTGCATAGGAATAAAAAAAGTGATGGTTTTTTTTAACCAAAGGTTAACACAAATTTAGATGCCAAATCTGCTCTGAGCTGCAGGTCTCTACCTGGGGCAAGGCTGGTTCCTCGCCCCCTCAGGTCACCACCTTCCCAGCGATGCTCACTAATCCTCCCCGCCAAGGAAGCGGGACTAAGGGATGGCCCAGAACATTCCTATGAAGGTGGCCCAGGAAGGTCTCGACAGTCCAGGCCCTGCATGACCCCCTCACACTGACCTTGCATTGCTAAGGCCCCATCTCCTCAGGGCAGCTCTGCACCACTTCCAAACCTCCTCCTTGGATGTGACTTCCCTCACGTGCAAGCGAAAGTCAACTGCGCCACTACGAATCCTACTCATCCTGGTGTGGTTTAAACTGGTGTAAGAAATACCTCCAAGTGTAAACAAGGCTTTAGACTTTAAAGGTGTCTTCCAAATTACAGTATGCAAATATCTCTGTCAGACATTTTAAAGAGAAGGCCTCACCCGTGTCATGCTGTCAGATTCCTGGGGTGAGCCATGAGGATTAGTATCTTCTTTCAACCAGACAGGACCAAACTGTTTCAAATTAGCAGTTCAAGGTTTGTTTGGCTTCCTCTCAAGCCCTAATTTAGATTTGTCATCCACAAATTATGTACGCTAAGTAGTTAACACCAAAGCTACTCATCTACAATCTATTGCAACGAAGGAGGCTGACAAGGAATCCTTCAAAGTCTTGATAATAATGAAGTTTACTACCTTTTACATGTTTGACTTCTACCACTTCTGAATCCTGTATCAAAAGCCTGGGGGTAGGAGTCAGAGGGGTTTGTTTTTTTATATAAAGTAAAGCAAAAGCTTACAAACTCTGCTGCCAGAGTTGTTGGGGTTTTCTTTAGGATGGTTTAAAATTCATTTACAAAAGCAGAATAATGAGGTTTCTGTGAAAGAGACCTATATACAGTAACAGGACGTAAAGGTTGTTTTGTGTGTTACAGGAAAATATCCTTGAAGCCTTTATGACTCTGGAGTCTCTGGGACTTGGACCCTTGGAAACTAAGTTTATTCCACTGCTGGGAACCCAGCACTATCTAGTAATAAGTGAGACAACGAAGCACAAGTTTTGTTTCCAGAAGGAACCAAAACTGCTGTGTGTGTTCTTTTGGGAGGGAGAGACTGACTTAGGATTTTTATCGTGTAGTGAAGTCACGTTGCCTGCTGGTGCCAATTTTTAAAAGTTGGAACTTCTTTGCCTCTTGCACTGGTCTCAGAGTGACACGGTCTGCTCAAAGTGCAGAAAGCTTGAAGAGTTTTACATTCTTCTGTAGTGCAATCCTTAAAAATCCCAGAGATTAGTGCCTGATCACTTTTGAAAAAAAGTAGACATTTTACCTAGCCCAGGGGTGCCAAAGTCCTTCTGGCGAATGGCCACTCCTACCTTCAGCCTCCAGCTTCCACTTCAGAATGTAGCTGCCCTGGAGTTAGACATTCCACCTTCAAAAGTCCACATATGGCAACATTCTCCAGCAAAAGAAGTCCCTCAGATGTTGTACTTGCAACAGAAAATGCAGCTGGCCAGCTCCACCATCCATCCAGTACCCATCAGTCCTATGACACGTAGTCAGAAGTTCCAACAAGAAGATCCAAGCTTGAATTTGGCAATCATGAGTGGGTTCTGATGCACCCCTAAGCTAGATTTTCTACCTAGTCTAATAAAGTAAAGCACCTTTGGATTAAAAAATACATTAAGCTTAACAGCAACTGGACGTCTCAGTTTTGTGTTTCAATCTCCTTGTATCTCCATGGCTTACAGTATTTTCTTGCCAGATGATAAAATATCAGTCTGTGGAGTCAAGACTTTCAGAGGGAGGAGCATATTTCAGCCTAAACGTACCTGGGGGAGAGGACACAGAAGAATTAAATAATATCAACCTTCTCACATCTGTTACATCTCGGAACTTTCTGTAACAACCTGCTATGAGCAGGGACACCTCCCACCAGACCAGGCTGCACAAGCCTCATCCAACCTGGACTTGAACCCCTCCAGGGAGGGGGCTTGGATACCCTCCCTGGGCAACCTGTTCCAGTGCCTTCCTACCCTTATGGTGAAGAATTTCTTCATCTAATCTAAATGTCTAATCTAAATCTAAATCTCCCCTCTTTGAGTTTAAAACCATTACCCCTTGTCCTATCACTGCCCTCTCTGGTGAAAAGCCCCTCCCCAGCAGGCTCCCTTTAGGTATCAGAAGGCTGCTGTGAGGTCTCCCCAGAGCTGTCTCTTCTCCAGGCACAAACTCAGCAGATTTCAGCAAGATTTTTAAAAGACATGGCACTGCCACCAGCCTCCCCCTGTCCTCTGGGTGTGCAGCCACTCCCCTTGGCTACAGGCAAGGCTCTGGGTGAGCCACCTTCCACATCAGCTCCCTCCACCTGCTTTTACCTTGTCGATTGAAATCCATCGGAGGCTGTTTGCAGTCCTGAGCCCTGTGACCACTGGCCCCACAGTTGTAACAGGAGAGATTCCCATTTTTTTTGTGACTGGAACCGTTGCTGTTCCCCATCATTCCCTGTGCCTGATACACCCCTGCTGCCTCTGCCATGAAGTTCTGCATTGGTGGAACAGCAAAGGTCGACTGCCCAGTCATGACGGAGTCCGGGGCGAGGCCGCTGTTGTAGGGGGTGTGGACCACGGGGAAGGTGGTGCTGCTGTTGTACTGCTGCGTGTTGATGTAGCCGTTGCTGCACAGGGGGTTGAAGGGCAGGAACGGGAAAGTAAACATGGAAGGCCCTGAAAAGGGGTGCTGGAAATAGTTGGCGTAGCTGACGGTCATCCCGCTGGAGCCGCAGTTCCCGCTGCACCCGCAGGAGCTGCACACCATGCAGCCG
>NW_009953796.1:245296-273200 GCF_000747805.2 Chaetura pelagica
GGTGTCCTTGTGGCCTCCTGCTGCTGCTACTGCTGCTGCTGCTGCTGTAGAAGTTGTTCTCGGCGACGGAGGAGAGCGTGGGGCTGGAGCTGGGCGCGGGGCAGCTGGGCAGGTTGGCCATGGAGGCGAAGGAGGTGGCGGGGTGGCTGCTGGAGGAGGCAGCATTGCTGTTGGCACAGAAGCTGCCCTGCAGCGGCGCCACCGGCACGCTGCTCATCGCAGAGAAGGCCACTTTGGTGTTGGCTGTGTACAGAGCAGTCCGGGGGTTGATTATTGCAGGGGACACCGTTATTTGCATATTGCTGGAGCAGGAAGTCTGTCCAGCCATGGCAGAATCAGTAGGAAGAGACGAAGACACCAGGAGTTTGATGGGTGGACGAGCCACGTGGAAGACTGTGCTGGATGTGACAGTGGCAGCAGTACTGGTTTCTACTATTAATCCTGGCTGCTGAGCTGTTTTAATCACTCTGTCCAGAGTCGAAGCGTGGACGACTTTGGTTCGAGGACCAAAGTTAATAGTAGATGTGGGTGAGCTGTTCTCAGCAGCCCCTGACAGCACTTGCAGGGGCTGGTGGGGAGAAGATGCAGACATTACATCCACCACTGTATTTCCAAAGCTCTTCTCCATTTTTATGCTGCCCCTGGGGCCAGGAGAAACTTTATTTCTTTCTTCTAAAGATAGAAGTGAATGCATAGACGATGAAAGTAGCTTCATGTCTGCATTGCCACGGTCTGATTTATGCACTGAATTTAGCATCCGGATGGGGGTGATATGAGAAGAGGCAGGTGACATCATTTGCATTGGCAGAGTGTGGTGGCCGGACGGATTGGAGCCTGCGTCGTTCTGCACTGGTAAGACCTGAGCTGTGGGTCTGGCAGAGCTGGAAGTGAAATGGTTCAGTAACATCACCGGCTTCTCCTTTTCTGAACCGTCCAGGTGAATCTCTAAACCTGGGGACAGAAACGTGGGTAAATACAACTGCTTCTCTAGGCAACAGGCACCCTCTGTGGTTGTTCCTGCTTACGTCTCTCGTTCTCCTCGGCGCTGTCCGAACTCTCCTCCCGTGTCTGGATCCCCATGGGGCTGGAAGAGGAGCTGGAGTACTCGGAGGAGCTGCCCTCCCGGGGCAGTGGGTGGGCTGGCTGATCCACATCCACACGCAGCTCTGCAAAGAAAGGGTGTGTGAGCCACCAGGGAGTGCAAACAAGAGGGGAAACACCTACTTGACAGGACCCGATTACAACTCTTTTATGACATTTAACATAGAGAGATGCCAGCAGGTCCAGGGAGGTGATTCTGCTCCTCTGCTCTTGGGAGACTCCACCTGCAGTACTGTGTCCAGCTCTGGAGTCCTCAACACAAGAGGGTCATAGACCTGTTGGAATGAGTCCAGAGAAGGGCCACAAAAATGATCAGAGGGCTGGAGCACCTCTCCTATTGTTCAGAATGGAGAAGAGAAGGCTCTGGGGACACTCTGGAGCACCTTCCAGTGCCTGAAAGAGCTACAGGAAAGCTGGGGAGGAACTCTGTACAAAGGCTTGTAACAACAGGACAATGGGCAATGGTCTTAAACTAGAGCAGGGTAGATTTAGATTGGACATTAGGAAGAAGTTCTTCACACTGAGCGTGTTGGGTCACTGGAACAGGTTGCCCAGAGAGGTGGTGGAGGCCCCATCCCTGGAAACATTCAAGGTCAGGCTCAACCAGGCTCTGAGCAGCCTGATCTAGTCAAAAAGGTCCCTGTGCACAGCAGTAGGGGCTGGACTAGATGACCTTTAAAGGTCCCTTCCAACCCCACACATTCCATGATTCTGTGCTCAGGATTTACAGAGATCTACATTGGCTACAGGCAGGAGCCTGGATGTGTCACAGCTGCTGACCAGTGCAGCTGGGCATCCACAGGGAAACCACCAAGAGGCAGCTACTTGTTACTGCACTCAAGACCACAGCAACGGGACTTTCTGACTGCTCCCTATTCAGCCAATGGCATTTTAAAAGAGAAAATTTAGGGACAGGTTGCTGAATAAAAAGCAGTGCAAGAATGAACTCACTCTTGTGCCAGGACATACTTGGCCCTGAGAGCACAGCAGTGTCCTCTGCTCCCCCTCCTTACCTGCAGCGTGGTTGCCACGAATACTCTGGATGGGCCCAACATGTGTGGTGGGGGGGACCCTTGCCACACCACTGCTGGTAACTGCAGAAGGTGTTGTGGGGTTTAGGCACCGTTTCTCTGATTTTTCTCTGTAGGGGGACAGAGAAAGGTATGAAGAAACAAGGCCTGGCTAAGGCACAACAACAGGCAAGGAATCGGAAGCAGACAAAGCCCACACAATAATCCACTAACATGTTATGCTAATTTCAAATGGAAACATTTGGAAATTACATCCATCTCGACCACAGGTTCTTGCCAGCAGTTCCATTTGGACTGTTTACCATCTGATTCCAATACTAATGCTCTTGCTTGTACAAGGCAAAACAGCACCAAGTGGTGGCTACACCCTATCACACGTTCCCATAGCACATCCCAAACCCAGCCAAGCACACCAACACCAAACAGAAGCCAAATGCACTCCCAAGTTTTCATCTGGCAAACACATTCTGGAAAATCTAAGACTGGTGAAAAATGCTGTCGAGGAGCTTTGATGAATGGACATGGATTTTTTTAATTGCTTTTTAAGTAACTGCAGCTCAGTGGCTTGCTTGCCTGATTCCCCCCTCCCCCATGAATCTCAGGGATATGGTCAGACCAGAATCTACCTGGGCTTTGCATGTGGGAATACTGGTAGGTTTCTGGTCTGGCAAAAAACATTGATTAGGTATCTTAGGACCTTAAAAAGACAGTTTTCCCCTGCCACTTACTTCTCCAACTCCAGCTGGGTCTTGAGCTTCTTCTTTGCTCCCATGGTGAGGGACTCAAACTTATTCAGATCTTCTTCAGTAAGACTGAGAAACTTGTAAAGAAAAAAAAAAAAGTTGTGCTTAGTTTTACAGCCTGAAATATTCTTGTTTACATTTCCAGTAAAGCAATTCTGAAAGACAATTTTAAAGCCATTTTTAAAGCTTTTCTTAATTCATAGAACCTTTACTCTGGTTTTAAATTATGGAATCATTGTAGAATAAAAAGTGTGGGACTTGGATGGAAGAAAGAACATCCATTGTTTAAATTTAATTGTGCATGTGCTATTTATATTATCTATTTACAATAAAGATGAAGTAATTTTTGTACATATTAAAACAGAACTTTGTGCTAGGAATGAGCTGAAGGATCAGTTTCTCTTTAAAAAAAAAATCACTCTTTTCTTGCTTGTGTCATTTAAAACAGGAATTAATGTGCAGTCATCTCATCAGTTTAATTGAAAAGACACTTGCAACCAAAAGTTTATAATAAAGCAGAGACATAAAACAGGAAAAAAACTATAATAGAATACAATTAAAATTAAAGCCAGCAAAGTATGCATAATATGGGTTTTTTTAAACCACACTAGATTATGCATAGTTTTGCCATGTTTTTAAAAGAAAACCCTACTATATATGTCCCCTCACATAATGAAGACAATCAAATCAGAAGACTCTGGTAATAGATTGTAATTAAATACAGAAAACATCCTAGAACCAGCAGGAAGAACCATTTAGTTCAACCACTTGGTCCACTGGAGGGCGTTCAAGGCTAAAAGACAGCAAGGACACGAATTTGACAGCTGGAGCTGGTAAGTGCTATAGAAGTTCCTGTTCAGATAAAAACCAGCCCACATCATTGTCACGGGTGACTCTTACTAAATGCAAACACATTAAGTATATATTTTTCCACAAGAGTTTCTGCTGGAAACAAAAGCTTCCCATTCACTTGCAGGTATGTACACATGCTAATGCTCATGTCAGAAGTCTGATTTTTTTTTTAAAAAAAAGAAAGATAACTAAATATTTTGGGAGAAAAATCAATCAAGAAGTAGAAATTTAAGAAATCAACAAATTGGAGTCATCTACTGCACATCAAAGGGATGACCAGAGATCCAAAGCAGAGCTCCAAAGCCAGAATGCAAGTTGGATCTTCAAGTATTCAGTGAAGAATTCTGAAACAGAGCAGCTGTTGCACAGCCCAAGCCCTGGACACAAGGCAGAGCAAAAATAGGAAGAAGGTTTTCTTCAGAATATGATTGCTTCAAGAGAGTGCAAACCACCTCAGCACTGGCCAAGAGCTTCTGCAACTCTCAATGCAGATGTGTGCAGCTTCTCTCTCCACACTCAGAGAACAGAAGGGTAATTTAAAGCTGGCTCTGTGCTCCCTCTGCTCCCCTACCTTCTCCATCGTGAGCTGTTTGAAGACAGGGTAGTACTTGTGCAAGCGCAGTTTCCTGAGCCAGTCTAAGATCCCATTTTGCTCCTGTGTCTGAGGGGTCTGTGGGCTGGAAGACATTAGCATGGGTGAAGAAGAGGTGTCCATGGGGGTGCGATAGGCCAACGAGGAGCCAGTGCCTCCGGGGTGGGAGCAGTGGGGCAGTGCAACCGGAGCAGCAGCCGAGTGCTGGACGTGGTTCTGAGAAGCCTGAATGCCAGCCACTCCACATATAGGTCTGCAAAATAGTAACAGAATTTGATTTAGCACATGGAATCCGTGGCACCCAGAGCTCAGCTGCTACAGCCATACAAAACTACCACTTCCAGGATTGCTGGTAAAACCTGCACTGGGTGCTGCAAGGTACAGATTTGTACCTGTGCTGTTCAACAGCACAACAAGAACACGGCAGTTCATGGCAAATACGAAGCCTTATCCTCAGCTCAAGCAGAGGTTTCCTTGTTTAATCACAGATAATCTATGTTCTACTACATCTCTGTGATGAAAAAAAGGCTTAGAGAGAATGGACACAGTTCAGGTTTGCATTATTAAAAAGAACCCCAAATATAATCCTCTGGATTTTTTTTAGTGGGTGGAAGTGGCAAAATAACCCACAACATTGTCTCCTTGGAGGGTTCTGGGTTTTGTTGGAAAAAATGAGAATTGCCTCTGCAGAGAAGGAGTTCTGAGCTTGTTTTAAATCCTAGCAAAAGGCATGAGAATTTCTTTCTGTCTCTTCCCAAGGCTGAGCTGTACCTCCTTGGGAAGAGGTTTCCTTCCTCCCTCTGAAAGGAAATCCCTGCTGTGCAAGGAAACATTCAAAGATGCTGCAGAGAGGAAAAAAAACCCCACCCTTTCAGGGTTGCTCTCCTCTCCCTTTGCCCATAAAGAGTTATACTTGGGTCTGTGCCTACAATTTGGGTAATCATTATTCCCTTGAAGAGATTGAGACCATCACAACTTGTGCCACAAGCAGCAGCTCACAGAGCAATCCTCATCACTGCAGCTCAGCACGCAAGTGCTGATGCCAACTGGCAGTTACGACGTAAAACATTTTGAGAAGTGCTGCTTAGAACGGGTGTTCATAGGTTTGACTGCCAGCAGGAACACACTGCAATCATCTGATCTCACCTCCCATGCAACGCTGGTCAAAAGCCTTCCCTAAATTCTTCCCTGAGCATACACATTTCCTAGGACAAGAGAGCGCCTGCTGATCTCACAACTGCCAATGACGAGAGATTCTGTCACAATGCAAGAAAGTTTGGTCCAATAGTAATTACATTTTACATGCAGTTATTACTCTAAGGTGTGTTTTCTTAAAGCATTTAAAGAATGAACAAAGGGAACAGTAGGAATGTTAGAACCTTACATCAATATTCTCATTAGGTGCCTGCTTTGGGCAGACCACACACACACACAGGCTAGAATTTCTTAAGATCTTCTGCAGATGAATATAAAAGTGCAGACTCAAATAAATCCCCAAAGGAGAGAGATAATCACCCATCTAATGGGTTTTTACAACTAAGCAGAACAAATGTAAACAAAACAAATACTTCACCTTCCAGATGTTCCCAACGTAGTTCCTACTTTATAAAGGGAGGGGTTGCCAGAATCTAAAAACAGGGAACAGAAGTTAAAGATAGCATCAATTTATGCAATGTACACCAGTACAAAAAAAATCCCTTTTTAAAGTTTATTTAAACTTACTTGAACTCTGAAGTTGCTGTGAAGGAGATGAAGTGCTGAAGAACTTTCTAACGTGGTCATTCTTCACCACATGGGAAGGTAATGGTGCCAAATACCTGCAAATTCATGAAAAAACAAACAAACCCCCAATTCTGTTATGTTTGATTTGCAGCTGCCTATGCAGTCATAACTGTACATGAAATTTAAAAACTGAATTTGAATTTTTTAAAAATTAAAACATAAAAGGCCTTTCCAATTAGTAACACCACCCAAAGCTGATTCAAAGTAGACCTGAAATGCATGGATGTTCTCATCCTTCATACCACATAAACACACATTATCGTTGTGTTGCTTTCACTCCGTTCAGCGTTTCAGTAAAGATGTTTCATTTAGGAACACCAAACACTTGTGAGGCAGAAAATGTTCAAATATAAACTTGAAAATGGTAAAACACAAACTTGAAAACTTCCTTTAAAGGGAGGGTTGCCAGAATCTAAAAAACAGGGAACAGAAGTTAAAGATACATCAATTTATGCAATGTACACCAGTACAAAAAAAAATCCCTTTTTAAAGTTTATTTAAACTTACTTGAACTCTGAAGTTGCTGTGAAGGAGATGAAGTGCTGAAGAACTTTCTAACGTGGTCATTCTTCACCACATGGGAAGGTAATGGTGCCAAATACCTGCAAATTCATGAAAAAACAAACAAACCCCCAATTCTGTTATGTTTGATTTGCAGCTGCCTATGCAGTCATAACTGTACATGAAATTTAAAAACTGAATTTGAATTTTTTAAAAATTAAAACATAAAAGGCCTTTCCAATTAGTAACACCACCCAAAGCTGATTCAAAGTAGACCTGAAATGCATGGATGTTCTCATCCTTCATACCACATAAACACACATTATCGTTGTGTTGCTTTCACTCCGTTCAGCGTTTCAGTAAAGATGTTTCATTTAGGAACACCAAACACTTGTGAGGCAGAAAATGTTCAAATATAAACTTGAAAATGGTAAAACACAAACTTGAAAACTTCCTTTTGAGTTAATGAACCTGAATGCCATAAAAACACAGATATATCTGTTACTTAATTTTCTCCTCTCTGAGATAAACAGCAGATGCAGAGTTTGGCAGAGGAGGGAAAAAGGCTGTAAGACTCATGTCACATTTTCCCTGGGACTGTTTTGCCTCTTTTTTGGGGACAAATGACAATCTCCTAAAACTCTGCAGTGTATAGTGTGTTCTATCAACATGAATAGACTCCTCGTTGTTACACAGCAAGGCAGTCAGCCTTTTGCCACATCTGTACATTGCAAAAAGGTCTTAAAAAGTTGTTGAAAAAGGAGAGTGTTTTGACCATATTCTAATTTTTAAAAAGTCTAAGTAAGAAGTAATTCAACTACACACACAGATGTGCCTTCAAACTGGAGTAATCAGTTAATTTGTGAATTTTTCAAATATGCAGCACTGGACAAAGCAGCTTCTTGCTCTGCTCCAGAGACTGAGCTGTTGCTGTGTGAACACAGATTGCTGCTCTATTAACCTAGATTTGTAGAGACTGTTGCTAGCTAAACAGCAGCAGCAGCAAGATGCCTTCCTCTCTCTTACTTTTCCCTAATTCTCCTCAGTAGGATCACCTTCAAAGCACAGAAGGAACTGCTTGAAATGTTAATGCTGGTTTTCCCCAAAAAATACTCTAGGCAGGCACCTGCTGGCTCCAACTATGGAAAAACAATATCCACTGTGGCTCTGCCAGTGGTGGACAAAGCCCTGTTTCCCAAGGCTGAGCTGTACCTCCTTGGGAAGAGGTTTCCTTCCTCCCTCTGAAAGGAAATCCCTGCTGTGCAAGGAAACATTCAAAGATGCTGCAGAGAGGAAAAAAAACCCCACCCTTTCAGGGTTGCTCTCCTCTCCCTTTGCCCATAAAGAGTTATACTTGGGTCTGTGCCTACAATTTGGGTAATCATTATTCCCTTGAAGAGATTGAGACCATCACAACTTGTGCCACAAGCAGCAGCTCACAGAGCAATCCTCATCACTGCAGCTCAGCACGCAAGTGCTGATGCCAACTGGCAGTTACGACGTAAAACATTTTGAGAAGTGCTGCTTAGAACGGGTGTTCATAGGTTTGACTGCCAGCAGGAACACACTGCAATCATCTGATCTCACCTCCCATGCAACGCTGGTCAAAAGCCTTCCCTAAATTCTTCCCTGAGCATACACATTTCCTAGGACAAGAGAGCGCCTGCTGATCTCACAACTGCCAATGACGAGAGATTCTGTCACAATGCAAGAAAGTTTGGTCCAATAGTAATTACATTTTACATGCAGTTATTACTCTAAGGTGTGTTTTCTTAAAGCATTTAAAGAATGAACAAAGGGAACAGTAGGAATGTTAGAACCTTACATCAATATTCTCATTAGGTGCCTGCTTTGGGCAGACCACACACACACACAGGCTAGAATTTCTTAAGATCTTCTGCAGATGAATATAAAAGTGCAGACTCAAATAAATCCCCAAAGGAGAGAGATAATCACCCATCTAATGGGTTTTTACAACTAAGCAGAACAAATGTAAACAAAACAAATACTTCACCTTCCAGATGTTCCCAACATAGTTCCTACTTTATAAAGGGAGGGGTTGCCAGAATCTAAAAACAGGGAACAGAAGTTAAAGATAGCATCAATTTATGCAATGTACACCAGTACAAAAAAAAATCCCTTTTTAAAGTTTATTTAAACTTACTTGAACTCTGAAGTTGCTGTGAAGGAGATGAAGTGCTGAAGAACTTTCTAACGTGGTCATTCTTCACCACATGGGAAGGTAATGGTGCCAAATACCTGCAAATTCATGAAAAAACAAACAAACCCCCAATTCTGTTATGTTTGATTTGCAGCTGCCTATGCAGTCATAACTGTACATGAAATTTAAAAACTGAATTTGAATTTTTTAAAAATTAAAACATAAAAGGCCTTTCCAATTAGTAACACCACCCAAAGCTGATTCAAAGTAGACCTGAAATGCATGGATGTTCTCATCCTTCATACCACATAAACACACATTATCGTTGTGTTGCTTTCACTCCGTTCAGCGTTTCAGTAAAGATGTTTCATTTAGGAACACCAAACACTTGTGAGGCAGAAAATGTTCAAATATAAACTTGAAAATGGTAAAACACAAACTTGAAAACTTCCTTTTGAGTTAATGAACCTGAATGCCATAAAAACACAGATATATCTGTTACTTAATTTTCTCCTCTCTGAGATAAACAGCAGATGCAGAGTTTGGCAGAGGAGGGAAAAAGGCTGTAAGACTCATGTCACATTTTCCCTGGGACTGTTTTGCCTCTTTTTTGGGGACAAATGACAATCTCCTAAAACTCTGCAGTGTATAGTGTGTTCTATCAACATGAATAGACTCCTCGTTGTTACACAGCAAGGCAGTCAGCCTTTTGCCACATCTGTACATTGCAAAAAGGTCTTAAAAAGTTGTTAAAAAAGGAGAGTGTTTTGACCATATTCTAATTTTTAAAAAGTCTAAGTAAGAAGTAATTCAACTACACACACAGATGTGCCTTCAAACTGGAGTAATCAGTTAATTTGTGAATTTTTCAAATATGCAGCACTGGACAAAGCAGCTTCTTGCTCTGCTCCAGAGACTGAGCTGTTGCTGTGTGAACACAGATTGCTGCTCTATTAACCTAGATTTGTAGAGACTGTTGCTAGCTAAACAGCAGCAGCAGCAAGATGCCTTCCTCTCTCTTACTTTTCCCTAATTCTCCTCAGTAGGATCACCTTCAAAGCACAGAAGGAACTGCTTGAAATGTTAATGCTGGTTTTCCCCAAAAAATACTCTAGGCAGGCACCTGCTGGCTCCAACTATGGAAAAACAATATCCACTGTGGCTCTGCCAGTGGTGGACAAAGGCCTGTCTTGATGTAGGGGAAAGAGGTGTTTAGCAGAAGGTCTAGCAAAAGGTAATTGGTATTTTAAAACAATGTTTAGTAGTTTGCATGGGTAAAGGCAGCAGTGGCTGAAAATACTTGTAGTCCCTTGAATTTTCCTAGCAAAACTAACACGGTACTTGGAGAGAACTGTGTCCAGCTCTGGAGCCCTCAGCACAGGAAAGATATAGACCTGTTGGAGAGGTCACAGAGAAGGGCCACAAAGATGATCCAAGGGGTGGAGCAGCTCTGCTATAGAGACAGGCTGAGAGAGTTGGGGTGTTCAGCCTGGAGAAGAGAAGGCTCTGGAGAGACCTTAGAGCACCTTCCGGTGCCTGAAGGGGCTCCCGGAAAGCTGGGGAGGAGCTTTTCACCAGAGAGGGAAGTGACAGGACAAGGGGTAATGGTTTTAAACTGAAAGAGGGTTAGGTTAGACATCAGGAAGAAATTCTTCCCCATGAGGGTAGGAAAGCACTGGCAGAGGTTGCCCAAGGAGGTTGTGGCTGCCCCATCCCTGGAGGTGTTCAAGGTTGGATGAGGCTTGTGCAGCCTGGTCTGGTGGGAGGTGTCCCTGCTCATAGCAGGGAGGTTGGAACCTGATGATCTTTAAGGTCCCTTCCAACCTTCACCATTCTGTGATTCCATGATGTGATCTGCCACAGATGATGGTTTAGATCAGATCATCACCAGGTGATTTGTGATAACGTGAAGAGGTATGGACAAGTATTTTATTTTTCCTTAGTTTTGATTTATTTTTTTCAAAGCAGTCTTGACTATTTTTTGAGCCCAAATTAAGCTTCTGCAAAGCAAATGATCCACTACTTGTTTCTAACACGGAATTAGGAAATGTCAGTTCTCCAGGAACATGAATACAGAATATTGTTACCATATGTACTACTGAAGAAAGAATTCCTGGAAGTTTTTTGTGCAATGGAATTAGTAGAACACGAAAAAACAGTGCTTAGGATCAGGCTCCAATTTCTGGAAAGTAACTTAAAATATAAACATATTATTTCTCTTTCCTGTTTCTTTCTCCCACTTGGTGAAAAAAGCCAAGTGTTAAGATAAAAGAACTACAACAGCCAAAAGCCCAGCATACCTAAGGTCTGATTCCAGGTCCATGTGGTTCCGTTCGAGGTAAAATGAATCTGGACCAGCTAGGCAAGGAATGAATTTCTCCATGTTTTCTTCTGGATACAGCTGGGAGAGCTAAAGACAGAGGATATTTCATATGCTAAGTGAAAAGACGACTTGTCACTCATCTGAGACTCAATTTATAGTCAAACACTTGTTGAAATTAAATATATATATCTCCATCCATTTTGAAAAAATGCCATTTAACAAAATTACCTACAGGGACAAAATATCTGATTTCACAGTATTTTTTCATACCACCTTTACCTTTGAAATAAATTCAGTCACTTCAGTGGAGGATTTGGTTACCGACGTCACTGAAGAATCCGACCACAGGACCTTGGGAAGTAAAAAAGTGTCCAGGTTAGTATCTAATAGTCAAGAGATTTCAGTTTGACTCCAGAAGATCAATATTAGGTATCAGATGTCCCCAGAGATTGCATGAGAGTTTGTAACATGTGACATCAACATGGAAAAACTGTGCACAAGTAACTATTACTCAGTCCTCCCTTGCTTCCTGATTCTTGCTGTTGTTATACTTAACAATTACTCTGAATGCTTAAAAGAAGCCCTTCAGGGTTTACACAGCCACTGCACCCTGCAGACACCCAGTATTAGAGAACAGACTACTAAGTAATGGAAATTTTTGTATTATTATTATTCTTCCTAAACAGCTGGTTTGTAGAATCTGATGGACAATATGAACAACTCACCACAGCACAACAGTGCCTATTTATAATTAATCAATTCCACATGCCAAGCAAAGTTAAAGATGGCAACAAATCACCCTGCTGCAAAAAAAGGCAAAACCTTAGAAAAGAAACCTGAAGTTACTGCTCTAACCAGGCTCCTCTGCCACCACCTTCTCCATGCCCTACAAAAAGGAAATGGCTCAGTGTCTCTTCCCTTAGGCTTTCTGCATGAAGTCATGACATTCCTGGATACTGCAGCATTTATTGGATGGTAGATGATTAGTTTGAAGGAGCCAGAAATCAGGGCTTCTTGGCACAGAGAGTACCAGCATGAGACTGGCCAGTGCTCTGTCCCTCCAGAATGAAGATACTGGAGATGTTGGAAGGCTCTTGGTTTTCAGCAGTCCTGTAGGGGAAGGAGCTGGATTGATGTGTTTAAGTCTCAGGAGGCCTTCTTCTCACATGACACTAGTTTCAATGACAACTGGAAACATACACAAAGTCTTTTCCAGCCATCAGAATGCTGCCAAAATGACTGGTGAGAGGAGAGTATTTCAAAATACATTACATAATGGAGGAATTTCCTCTCTGCAGAGCTGCTGCACAAAAAGTAAGGGAAGAAAAGAAGAAAACTGAAGGACTTTCTGGTTTTTCAAAGTCTTGGGGTTCTTCTGTTTGCTTTTTTAAAGTTTGTGATAAATGAGTAGTTATTTTAGATTTGTGAGAAATTTCAGGAGATACAGGAGAAATTTCTCTTCCTTTCTAATTTTCTAGTACCCCATTTGTTAGGTTTTGCTAACTTGGTATGATCTTTAATACTTATAAAACAAGAATGTGAACTGTAAATGCAGGGAACAATGGCTTAGGAAGTGATGCTGGGAACACTGAACTGCTCTATCTATTGACCTTCTATTCCCAAACTACTGAGCAAAACATTTAATAGTTTGGTTTATAACCCAGCAAAAAGCAATTTATTAGCCCAGCTAAACTATGTACTATTCTTACAGCTACAAGCTGTCAAGTGAAATACTGGTAAAAGTAATTTCTGGTATTTATAGAAAAAAATATAATAGGAAAAGATGTTTCTCAAGATACTAATATTTAACTGGAGTCTAGACAGCTGCATAGTCCATAAAGATTTTTCAACCCCCACAAAAAACATCCATCCTAATGCTGATGACATTTGGAAAAATGATGGGATTCAGAAAACATTACCCACAAATCCAGTCACGCAGCACTTAATGCTGCCAACATCACAAGATGCTGACCCAACGCTCCATCTTGGGGGATAGTTTTAAAGACTCACTTTCTCTTTTTGCTGAAAGTTATAATTGACATTCTACTGTCCAGTTTTTTTTCAGGTTCTCCTTTTCTCACCAACTCTTTGGCTCCACTGCCTCACTAAACAAACCAAAGATATTTTCTGGGCTTTGCATTCTGAATTTTGGAAGAGGTCGTTCCAACTAGATGGGAGAAAAGCAGTTTGTCCTTCTCTCTCACCAGCACCCAGGGCCCAGTCTCTGCTCCCAATACCAGGTCCACAAGATGAAGTCATCCTTCCACAGAAATTGTGAGCAACCACCCAACCTCCAAAAGCTGCGTAAAAACAGGGGGGGTGGGCACTTCCCTAAGCAGATTGTGGTTAACCACTCTCATTCCAAAGAAACTATTCCCACTTCCAGTTTGAATTAGTCTGGCTTCAATGTTCAGACAACAGTTCCTGTTGTGCCTTTTTCTGCAAGATTAACGCCCTCTTTAAAATATTTTCTTCCCTTTGAAAACGCTCTTTTATGATACTCAAAGCCATCTTTCAGTCAAGTTACTTAACTCTCTCACTGCATGGCATTTTCCTCAAGCCTGGAATCATTTCCATAGTTATTTTCTGTATTCTTCAACACTTCTTTTAAAACCAGTAGCACTTGAACCATATACCACAGCCTCACACTCCCCTCAGTGCTGAATGCAAAGATAAATGACTGTCCTACCTCTTTTCCCACACATGCAACACTGACCTAGGAGTCTGGATTCTCTTCTTCATCCAGAAGAATAATTAAATTCTTTCTAGCTTCTGCATTCCAACACATAGATACCCAGAAATACCCATTCTGTAAGTGTAGACATTTTTTCCCCTACATATGTACTTTCCCACAACCTGCTGCATTAGAGTGGGTATTTTTATTTTGCCTCTGTCCCACTCTGCATCATCCACACGTGTTCATCAACGGCAGTTTGTGACTACTTCCAAAATCACAATACAATACAAGTAGCATCCGTCCCCAAGGAGCTGCACTAGACAAATTTTAGGGATCCAAAAATAAGGTTTGTTAACTGCTTCTTAAATATTATCCTCCTTGCTTTCACAGTAAAACAACAATCACAAACACTTACCTCAAAGGAATATTCAACATTTCTTTCATTCTTCTTGTGTGCCAGTCCCTTTAACTCCACTTTTTCAACACTCACTATGAGAAAACAAAGAGATAAGAAGAATGAGGAGGATATTCTTAAATGCATGTAGAAGTGATGACTCTGGTTGTGCCAGGACTTGCTTTGGGAGCCCTGGATGCCTCATGGCAGTGCCTCAGGTGCACAGCTGGGGTTTGCCTCACTCTGCAGATGGGAAGGTTGATACCTGGTGCTTTCCACTCAAGCCTTAGCAAGGCTTCATCTTAACCAGCACCCAAACAAAACACCAAATGCAAAGCTCTTTATTTCCTCATGGCCTTATCACACCCACTCATCACCATAATAACAGAATGCTACACCAACACTCATGGATTAATCTTAATAACATCCAGCAGCAAATATCATCCCTCTGGGGGAAAAGTGGTATTCAAAGAAACGAAGGCAGGCAAATGCCTCCATGGTTCCAGGGGCTGGTTTTGCAGGGAGTTTAGTGTGTTTTTATTGCCGTGCTGACATCCCGGCTCCTCCTTGACGGCAGCTTCATGGAAAGTTTCTGCCTCAATTACTGAAATTTGGGTAAGTTGTAAGTAAAAACAGGATCTTACAGCGGAAAGTACAGGTCACTGCTCCCTTCTCCACACATGATGTGCAGCCTTCATAGACACAGCCTCACACATCAGATATTTGATATGCTTGATACTTGGAGACTCTCATTTCCCAACACCCACAGACCAGAAATTCCACCTTGCTAAACTTTATGAAGATTATTTCACTGACTTCCTGTTTCTCTTGCAAATTCCTGCCTTTTCATGGCACACATGGGGATACTCACAAGGAATTTTTCTTATTAAAAAGCTAGTTTATACTGGTTTAAAAATTCAAAAGCAATTATACTAAAAGACACTAGAACTTTACCTCCAAGTAGCAGGTGCTTGAGGGGACACACGCTCTGTATCTTGTGTTTCTTACTGGTTCTAACAAGCAAAACCCTGAGCCCTACCACTTTGTTCCTTGGAATCACCACTTATAAGATGTTCATCTGTTTTCAAGACTGTATTACATTTAGGACTCAAAGCTGTGTTTATCACATGTAACTCCCTCATAACATAAATGCATGACTAACCAGCTGCAGTGCAAAAGTCACAGCCACAAAGTTACAGCAGGAAACCTGTTTCATCCCTGCTCTCCAGCAGAGAATCCAGCCAAAGCCACTCTCTTGCCTCTCTGGAGACTGATTTTCCTCTATCTTAAACCAATAATGACCTGAAGTCTTTATCACAGAATGGTTTGGGTTGGAAGGGACCTTAAAGATCATCTAGCTCCAACCTCACCTGTTGCCATTTAAAAATTGTTGTTGCCTCCTGTTCATTTAAAAATGTTACAACCTAGGTCTTGGCTATTTTAAAGTCCTCTTTGAATCTTACTCATTTGCAGTTGAAATTTTTAGAACTGGCAAGTTTTAAATAGCTCTCTAGATGTTCGTGCCTGTCTTGAAAACATAGAATTAACATTCCTTTTATGATCATCTCAACTGTTCCTTCTCCATCTAATTCCCAATTACGATAACAAATCCCTGAGCTTATGAATAATGTCAACTCACTACTTACTACTATCTCCTGCTTATGCTTTTTGTAGAGATTTGCTGCTCTTAAAAGTCTTCAGTGGATTCCTCTCACACTTCTGAAAAGATTTTCCAGTCCTGCGTGCTGAGCAGCACAAGAATACATCTTCTGCATGCCAGATATTGCAGAGCTATGTAGAGTGTATGTAGTGGCATGAAGATTTAAACCAGCCCATGGTTCAGAGGACTTCTTGCCATTTTAAGAAACACCTACCTCAATACACTTATTTAAGAGAATTCAGGGCACTCTTAATTGTCATCACAGTTTAAATCTATTGAATATTGATTGGAATGACACATACTTCAGAATTATAATTAGAAATAACTTGTCAAGTGGACATTGAGAGGGGGTATCACCAGACTATTGGTGATACAGCTGAAGAATGAGCAAATAACTTGTAGAAAAGCCTCATGTCAACTGCTGAAACATCTGTTTTTGGAGCAGGACACAAAGCCAGAAGGACACACCAACTGCTACTTAACACTTGTTTATAGCAAATCCAGCATCACTTTACTGAAACTGTTTTCATCATTGGCATTTCTAAAGAATTCAAATGCAATCTCTTCAATGGACTCAGTATTTCTCTACAGTAATTCAAGCAAAGTAGGATTTCCTATAAAAATAAAGCTATTTATGGTTTACTATGTGTGTTACTAACAAACTTTAAATCACCTTGTGGATTTTGCTGTGCTGACACTTACACGACCTTTTCATTCTAAAGCTCTAGTCTGAACTTGTCCAGTTAATATACTCTGCTGCAGTGGATTTACCCCCTGGAAAATGATTGCAATTAGCAAAGTGAGCCTTTAGGTAAGTATTTCTGCACCGATTACAGTGATCCTAAACTGCATCTTGTTAAGATTATGTCAGTTCCAGAGCATGAAATAGAGTTCATTGTGGAACAGCCATGTGCTGCTTACCATGAAGCTTAACTTTATTCAGAGCAACCAATCATACAAAACCCAGGAAGAAAAAGATACCACCTACTAAGCAGGAGTGAGTGGATATTAAATTTGCTGTCCAACAAATTATGAAGTAAAAAAAAAATCTTGATTTTTTTTTTACTGTATTTACTCTCAAACACATGGGGAATTGCCCAAAGAGCTGACTCTATGCACTATGACCATAAATGATACCATAACCAGAAAAATCTTTGTACAGAATGAAGGCTACATGATGCTGTTCTCTTCTCAAGATGCTGTACTCATCAAAATTCAAGCTTCCTAACCTGGAGGATTTAAACAAAAAAACCCATTGTTTCTAATTGACAAGATAACCAGAGCAAATATATTTGCACTACCCTAAATCTGAGCTTTAAGTCTGCAACTAATGAACGGAAACTCATCCACAAGTAGTCCAGTTCCTCTCCCCTCATGAGGCTTTGCTGCTGTGCCTGGGAAAGAAGCAGAGGAGTTTGGCAGGGTCTCAGTCATGACAGAAGCTCTCAGAGACATACCTTTCTGTTCCTCTCTCCCAGAGCTTCCCTGTTACATGATCCAAGAAAAGTGCCTGTGTGTACATGCCTCTCTCTGCTTCATTGGCAGAGGGGGACTGAACACTTTTAATCCATAATTATCTGAGAAGGAAAGGCAGGTAAGAGAAACAGTGGGATGAGCTCACAAATGACATAGAAAAGGGTATAGAAAAGCAAAGGAGGTTTGTGGCACTTCAGTGTTGCAGGAGAGGCTCCCCTGGAGACTGTGACACCATCCAGAAAAGGGCAGAGTACTGGGACATCCACAGAACCCCAGGCATGCATTTCTAGTCACTAGGAACCAGATTTCAAATAGCTGAACCTTTGTCTTGTGCTGAACTCTACTTTGAAAGCAAAGCAGACAGCACAGTAATGTCTTCATTCACTTAGAGATTTTTCTGCACATTTTCTAAAGGCTTATTATTATTATTTGCTGCTTTCTTTTAAGCACAAAAGAGAAGCATTCTTTGTGCAGTTTTCAGCTGTCCATACAAATTGTCTGGTGACACATGGAAGCCTGCATTTGAAATACCACAGCAGAGTCAGTTACTCTAAAGGGTGTGATTTCTAAGACTTCTCTCCTTTTCAAATACATTTTTTTGGTTTCCCACTGTTCCAAAGTGCCCAGGTAAAACAGATACAGTGAGTTTGAAGATTTTTACCCATCTGGCTGATGTTGGTGCATTTGTCATCTGATCAGTTTAGTGTCTCTCTTAAGGCACAGACAGCTCCTTCCCCCTCCTCCAGACCAGGTATTAAACCCTCTGGCTTTCCTGATGGCATTAACCAACTTTTCCTTCTGAAAAAGCCATCTCATATCAACTAGAGAGGTTGGACCAGATGATCCTTGAGGTCCCTTCCAGCCTGGCATTCTAGGATTCTATGAAATCACTGCATGTAGCACAGAAATACTCTTTTCTCCAGCATTTAGGTGGTAAGATTTTAAGTGTCATGAGACTGGTTGAACCTGTGCAGCTCCTGAGACATGGTTCTTGACAAAAAAAGCAGAAATGCTACAATTTTTAAGCAGGAAAAAAATAATCAGTAAAATTCTTTACTTTGTGTTATGGAGGAGACCAGGGACATAATCATAATGGGTGTTTCTGGATTGAAATATTTATTCTTTTCGTTCAAAGTTGTGCCTTCATGGAAATGGGCACTCAAACACAAATACAGCAATTGAATTTTTGTTGAAAAGTTCTACCTAAAGAAAAGGAACTAAGAAAAGACTTTCCACATTCTTGTTTACACAGAAGTGGTAACCAAAAATGCAACACCAAGACTTTCACATGCCATGTCTTGTTTTTCTAAAATAAATTCTTCAAAAGCAGCATTACCCCATTACTCTTGTCCATTAGACATCAGAAGACAATCCCAGTGACTGCACAAAACTGGAAACAAAACCCTACCAAATTCAACCCTCAAGCCACCACTATATTCCAAAAAAAAAAAAAAAACAAACAGGCTAAATGGAGGAAAAGGAGAAGTGGTTTCAAGGCATTTTTATGACAACAAAACACATTAATTTATTGAGTTTTTTACCAAAAAGACCAACTGAATTAAAGATGATAAACTGCTTATAAGTATCAGCTTAAGAGGGTTTTTTGCATATTTTTTTTTCCCCCAGAAAGCTTTCTGCTTTCCCATTTCTGAGCTTTTTAAAGCTATCTAGGCTATGATGGAAAGTAAAAAAATCCTCTGATACTCTCTTATCATCAAATACTTGATTCTCTTCTGCCACAAACATCCTAGACTAAGTTTTCTCATCAACTACATTTATTTCCCTAGCCTCCTACTTCTCAACACTTAAATTATTCATTAACTGGAATACTGGAGGCCTGGAGAGAAGTTGCAGAATCCAATATTAGTTTTTCAAAGGACATACAGGAAGAGTTGGCCTGAGTCTGAGAGAGGAACAGATTAGTAAGAAGTGAGATTTAAATAACTCCGGTATCAATTAGCATCTTTCAGGCTGCTGAGAACTTGGCCTTATAATGATAAGTTTCAGGACCTCAAATCAGGTCAATCTGATGTTTATGCACTACAATTCCTTTCAACAAATCAGACAACTACAATATTAGCTTGTGGTTTAGCCATTAAACCCGAAAAAGAGCTGGCACTGTTGATCTGTCCGAGACAGGAAGATTTCACTGGAAGAGTGTCCTTGAGGCCCCACTAGATAGAAAGCTTAGATAATCTTTCAAACTTGGACCTAATGGGCTCTGAATCACTGAATACCAAGAATATGACACTAGAACCATTCAACTTGAACTTTGCTCTGTTCAACAGCCAGCAAAAACACACCTTGGCTTGCTCCCTGACATATTAACTCACTATTCCTCTTTAGCTGAGAGGTATCCAATATCAAAATATTGATCGGCCAGGGTCCAAGTGAGGGAATAACACGAGATGCTCACTGCTATCTAATGGTCATGCTTCCACAAACTGCTTCTGGGGAAGTGAAAGAACATGAAAAGGCAAAACATATAGTAATATATTCTTAAAATTCAAGAGTATCAAGCACACATCATGCACCTACAAGCTTGTCTATCTATAGCTATGCCAGGCAGAAAAATTGCTTCTACTTAAGGGCATCAAGAGTTGTTTATTAACTTAAAAGTAAGGGAAGACAGGGAAACAGGAACAATTTCAAAAAAGCTTATTTGACTACTTCTAGAAAAATCAAGTATGGGAAAGGATGAAGCAATGCTCTCTGCAGTTCACTACATTGATTTGTGACATAAAAATATCCTTTCATGATTATATTAGTAGTGAAATGACATCTCCTCAGAACTCTCCAGACACAGCAGGGTAATTTATTAAGGTATCAACATGTTTTCACATAATACAGCAATTATGGATTGAGAAAACATGTGAAGAGGTGTGATTGGGACACTTCTATCAAAACTTTCATGTAAATACAACGCTCCTGCTCACTAAAAATCATTTAAATTGAATGATGAATTATGTAGAATTTACATTCCCTCTCCAAAAGAGAACAGAAAAAAATGTGGTTGGTATGAGACCACAGGAGGATCTTGGCTTATTCTTCCCACATCAGGTATCTTCAAAACACTCCATGTGGCCTGACCCACCCAGGTAATACAAGACTGCATTCCAGGGAGAAGAATACATTTACTTTATCTCAGAAACTTAGCAATGAGCACAGCAATACAAAAATAATTGAAACACTCTTGAAAAAAGTGACTGAAGCTGAAGAAGCAGAGTCTGTCACAGCACATGACCGAAGAACTATGGGCTGGCAGTTATTGACCATGTCATATCACCTGCTGCTCACTACACCTCTATCTTTTGTCTTTTATTTCTCCTAATATTAAGAATCTGTAATTCCTTCAAAGTCAAGGATAAGTTTATTTTCTTCTCTTCATAAGATAGATGGTTTTGCAGAGACAAAGGTAGAAACTCAAAACTCAAGTTCAAGGCAGGTCAGATTTGATAAGACCCAGTTTCAGCCTTATAACTGGGTCCACAGTCCCATTTTCTGCTGGTATCTTCCAAAGACTAAACGTAGAAGAGCAGACAGCAACTTTTTCATGGTGTCTGCTTAAAAAGGAAGCTACAGCTAGGGAAAAAAAACCCTCAAAACCAAACAGTAAGGAAGTCTTCTGGCTGGCTGTTGCCTCTACTAAAACACACAGGAAGACACTGGAAATTAGAGCTTGATGCACATAATAAAAAAATTGTTAGCAGCAACAGTAGTGGAAGGAATGCTCTTAGAACTGTAATTTTTCTTTGTAAAAAATAAGGGTTCTTCCAATTTAGAGAATATTTAAGATCAAAACCAACACATACAACACAAGTTTAAGAGGTGAGCTAATCCTACTTTAACTTAAAAGCAAGACTGAGGACTATGAGCTGTGATATTCCACAGGAAATAACCACACAGCTTTTTTCAAAATCAAGGACATGAGCTTACTTTTGGCAGCATATCGGAAGCAATAATAGCCTGGGATTGTATCCCTCACTCCCAATCAAACCAGTAGTTTTCATGTTCCTGCTATTTCCTCAGTTTATTTAACTTGCCAACTAACTGTTTCTCAAAAAGAGATATATGTTTAAAATGCCTGTATATCTTAGCTTTTCAGATTTTAATTGAATTCATACATTTTTTATTAATACTGAGTTATACTGTCAGCACTTTAGCCAACCACAAAAGCCAATCAACCTAAAGAATGGTTTTGCAACTTCACTGGATTCAATTCTGAAATCAAACACAAAGCTGTCTGGACTGAAGGCTGGAGAAGACTCCCATCTGGACAGGGAAATGTAAAGCCCAGAAGAATCAGCCAGCTGCTTTCAAAATTAGGATACAGCTAAACCACTATTTTGAAGGTTTTTCTAAGCACATGCTTTAGGCCAAGAGCACTAACTTCTGCATTGCTGCTGCTGAACTGCCTGCCACTGAGGAGACAACTGCCTTACAAGTTGCCTTCTTTTTTTTTCTAATGCCAGAAAGATGTTTTTACAGAATAAATTATCCAGAAAGGGTTGTTGTACTGGACATGTTTGTGTAACAGCTCCACTACTTTACTAAATCTGAGCATCAACACATGTCACTAAACAGGTGCTGTGCCTTAAAACATAGACTTCTTCAGGATATGCTGTTGAGATGTATGTAATAATGCTCTGAGCAGAAAGAGAGCTACAATACAGAGCCAAGAAAGTCTGCAAGAGTTTGACATTTGTTAAGGACAGTTGAGCAACCTGTAAAATATATTCCTTACTTCAGTTTGGAACAAGTAGCTCTAATCAAGCAAAGATCTATCTCTTTATAATGCCAGGCAGAGCATATCCAAAAAGGAATCCTTAACAATGTTTTTTTAACACCATGGAAACACACTTGGCATTTTCAAGCATGATTTTAGGTAAACACTTGCAGCACTGGAGGCTTAAAGGTATCCTACAACAAATTCAGAGACACTAGTCACAGTGTTTCAGAGTAAACACACACTGAGACTGTGTTGCTTAGGGGCTGGGGGACTGCTTGTTTTCTAAAGGACTTCAGAATTTAATTTGTAAAATATACTTACTGCCTAAATCCCCAAGCTGTCTAATTCTACATGTAACTGCATCTAATTAACTATTTTCATACAACTGAGAAAAGCCTGTGGAAGTTATGAATGCAGCTGTGTACTTCATTTGCTTAGAAATCCAGCCCAGTGACTCATCTTCCTTCTCCAGTTGAACAAGAGCAGGCTCCTCAGAGGAATGTGCAGCTCCTTTGGAAAAGCACTCCTGAAAAAGTGACCCTAAGCCCAAACACTCAGCCTGAAGGCAGCTTCTGTAACAACTAACATATGTTCCTGTATAGGCAATTAAAATAAGCAGGCTGCCCATATCTAATTACACACACTAATAACAGTATCTCTGCAATCGAGAGATGGTCAACTTCGTAAATAAATACTTACACTTACTGGGTAAGAAACAGGCAGTTGTATATTTAGTCTAGTTCTACCTGATCAAATGATTATTTTACTGTTCTTAGATCACTTTTAAACAAAATCATGGCTTTGTTTATTATTTTGAAGGTTAGCTCATACTACAGAAGCCTTATGCTTCCCTAGCAAGGATTTTCTCTGGCAGGTAATCCACAGAACCCCTGCAAACCCAAGGTGACTCAGTTGGTTAGTTCTAATCTGAATGCTATATTCACCTACTAAATGAAAAATGCAGTCAGTTTTCTGTGGAAAACACTCTTGGCAGGTTAGGCCTTTGGTCTAATCACAGTTTTTGTGCTCAAGTGAAAGCCAAGAAAACCTAGGATTCACTAAATCCCAAATATCACTCAGGGAAGCAAACTCAATTCAGCTGGAGCCTTTGAAGTTTGCATGTGTGCATGGAACAGGCACTCACACTGAGCTTAAGCAGAGAATACAAACCTCACTGATGCTCCCTGGAAGGAAAACAGATGAGGAAAACATGACACATTCAGGTAGTCACCACAGCTGGGAATCTGAGCTGGCATTTGTTTTGAAGTTTTGAGCAATGTCCACAATACAGATGGACAAACAGTGTCTCACCCCAGGCCCACCAGTGCAATAATGCAAGGTCCCAGCTTTGAGGGCATTTTGAAATAGAAAACCACCTTCTGGAGGGGATGAAGAAAATGGGAAATGGCCTGCCTACTACCCATTGGTTTTCTTTCATCATACAAGATTTTATTAATTGACATCTTCTAGGTCCCACTTAGATAATTATAACCTGCTATTACTCTTTAATAAAAGGACCCAGTCATGACTGCATAAAAAACAAATCACAGTAGCAATCACAGTTGTACCCAATGAGGATTATAAAATCACCAAGTCAGGACCTGACCATGTTTATAGATTAATTTTACATACTACATAAACATATCTGTATATATTTTTACCTACAGCACAGACATCCAGATTGTGGGGCTGTAGCCTGTAACCATATCTTGGCATAGCTGGAGCCCTGTCAGCGAGCTCCTCAGGCAGCAGCTGCTCAGCCAGCATGCCCTAGCTTGAAGGGCAATCTGGTGATGAAACATCAGAGTGCTGAGATCAGATGGCCAGCTGCTCCAACCTTGGCCCAAGGATTTCTTCAGCTACCTAAAGGAGTTCAGAGTTTCCAACTCTGCAGCAAAAACAGCAGAAATGTGCATTTCAAACTCTAAGGCACTTGAATATCCACAGCCATTCTTATCTAAAAGTCAGGCACCCCAGACCAGCACAGTTTAATGCTCATGGAAATAAGCACATGCTGTTTTCTGCATTTTTGAGAACAGTATCAGCATCTTGAAACTCATGACTAAAGCTGCAATAACATGCAAGCATGAGCAGCTAGGACAGTAATTTTATACCAGCTTCCATTTTTTTTTTTTCTAAAGAGTTATAGCACTAACCTTCTTAACAACAAAAAAATATTCTGTTAGTATGCTACATAAAAATACCAGACTAAGGGACTACTCTAGAATAGGCAAAACCTTGAGTACACACAGTCTTGCCAAGAGCCACAAATGCATTCAAGTGCTTAGTTCAGAGAGAAACAAACATCCCCCTGCACAACCACTTCTGTGAGCTTCTCCTTTTGTTGGCAATTACATCCTTGTGCATTTTCAGGTCTCTAGTCTCAGGCTTTAATATTCTTGTTCCCTTTTATACTTTTGTATAAATCACTGCTCCTTTATTCTGCATCCCAGACAAGACTTGACCAGTAATTCAAAGAGAGAAAAAAGTTCCAATACAGCATTTAAGCTTATTTGGAGATACTGTACAACTATTAGAAAACTGATTCTGTAACACATCTATGAGGGAAGAGAAGATCAAAGTAGATGCTATTAGCATTTGCCAAGGCAGTGAGATCACCCAGGAACTGATATAAAAGGAACAGAAACAAACTAAAGCCCCATCCACTAAAAATCCTAACATCTTGAAGCTGTAACTGCCTCAACACTTGCTACCAGATCTTCAGGCTGCAGCACAAAATGAAGCAAAACATGCTTTGGCAGTAGTAGAATAACTGCAAATCCCTGAACTATTTAATAACAGGGACAGGAATGAACACAAACTTTGAGCTCCCCAAGCCACTAATACCTATTTCATACCCATTGTTGTTGCAAAGTTCACTTACTACACATTTCCACAGGACTGTTTACAAGAAAACCCAGTCTGAACGCTTTGCAAACATGGTGGCCCAACCCTGTCTCTGCTTGAATGATGTACATTGAATAATTCATCCTCACAAGTGGAAGCCACAACAGAGAGAAGTCCAAAGCCCTGCTGGTTTATGCCATTTCCTTTCAGCCGTGTATCCTAATGATGTAATTTTAGCAGGGCTACCCCTTTGAGTTACTGTTAAAAATAGCATCTGCACCATCCACTGATGAAATGCCTCCACTCCAGGCAGTGAAGTAATGCAGCAAATCCACTGCTCTTTTATTTTTGTTTTCTGGGAGATAAAAGAACAAGTTAGAAAGCAAATGAACTATTAACCTTTTAGGTTAGCAGTTCCACACACCTGGGAAAGGAAAGTTATGTTAAAGCCTTTTTTTTGCATAATCTGTGATTTTCCAGCATAAAAGAGCAAAAGAAAAAAAAAATTAGAAATTAAATCTTACAAATCACTTCAACAATGCCAAAGTTGACCATGTTGAGGTGGAACTTCCTGTGTTGGAACTCGGTACCATTTCCCCATATCCTATCACAGGGCACCACTGAAAGGCAACTAGCCAATTCTTGACGTCCACCCTTCAGACATTTCTAAACATTAAAAAGGTCCCTTCTCAGTCTTTTCTCAAGACTAAACAGCCCCAGGTCTCTCAGCCTTTCCTCATAAGACAGATGTTTCAGTCCCTTCATCACTCTTGTAGCCTCTGTTGGACTCTCCCCAGCATATCCTTGTCCCTCTTGAACTGGGGAGCCCAGAACTGGACACAATACTGCAGATGTGGTCTTACTAGGGCAGAGTAGAGGGGGAAGAGAACCTCCCTTGATCTGATGGCCTAGGGAAAGCACAAGACACCCTGCTTGACAGAGGTTTGGGACAGCACGATCCCTTAAACTTCTCCTAACTTCCACCACCTGCAATCTTCAAATGAGATTTCATTCTCAACTTATTAGCATCAACCCATGAACAACTCTATGTGCTTTCCTCACCAATCAAGCTGTCAAATCTCCTAACCCAGGTCTCAGTATCTGACTCTGTTCTGGTGTTTTTAACAGATGCAGGTTATGAAAACAACATTCAGCCTGCTCTGAATAGAAGAATCAAACTTTCTTTAAACAACTCCAAATAAAACTGCATTAATACACAGCATTTCACTGCTTTAACTGTTCTCAGCTCCATTCTTTAGTTTGATTCTATTTATAATGAACTCAATGTTAATATCACATGTTCTTGTTTGGTTATTAGCAAAAAGACATACAAGTCAGTGAAGGTACATACAATTTCAGAAAAAATATCTAAATATTTAAGCAAAACAAGGGGGAAGAAATTGGTTCTGTCTACAAAGGGTGTCCAGAGAGCCTTTCTGACCACCAATTAGCAAAATCCCAAACACTTTGACATAAACCTGAGTTCTCAGAGAGCTAGACAGACATTAAACCAGCCCTGATGTGAAGAACGAACCACCCTAGATTGATCAGTATGTGAACAAGACTCTGCAGTAAGTCAAAAGCAAAGCCATATCCAGAACACAAGAATCAGTAGCTCTTGCACGGTGATCCTCAAAGGGCATGAGGCACCAACTCCTCCTGGGTTTGACTCTCCAGTCTAAAAAAATAATACAAAAATCACCCACTGTTTTCTGCCCTGTGAAACAGGGCTGGCACCAGCTGGTAGTCAAAGTACAGGAGAACATTTGCAAAAACATGACTGATGTCCTCCCCTCTAACTGCACATGTCCTGCAGTCAGACTCATGAGTTGCCATTTGCTAAAGGTCTCTCACTAGCAATCTTACATCCCTTCTCTTCTTTGCAGTCCATCTGTTCCCTTGTGCCAGATACTGAATGTGAGAAATCATCATCATCACTTCCACGGAAATGAAGAGTTGTCATTGACTAAATAAGGTCACTTCCAGATTAAAATGAGGGGAAGCAGAGTAAAGAAGTATTTGTTGTAGTAGATGGGGAAGCAAAGAAAATTGCTGGCAAAGTAAACAATTTTGGGTGTGAAATGTTCTCATCCTTCCTCTCCACCCACCTCCTCATTTTCAAACCACACCAGTATGTCCTGTCAGTACTAAGGGTAATGCATCTCTTCCCAAGACTCACTGCCCCACTAAAAAACCAATTTATTGTTTCCAATTCCCAGTATCACCAATTCCTCTCAAGTTTTCTCAAGTCCTACAATGTCTAGTATCTTTTCTCTAGTGCACTCAATACTTTTGAAAATTACCAGCCTCCCACATCAGCAGAAAAAAGCAACAATGTGAGAATCCTAATGCTGACATCAAAAGTCAAGGAAGAAGCCTCAAGATGTACATTAGGTTCTCTTTAATTTTCAGATCCAGACCCAAAAAACTGCAAGGGATGACATTTCTAACCTGTATATGCAACTACCTGTAAAAACTCCAGCTATTGATAAAATTATTGTATTTTTAAGCCTATTTAAGCCATCTAAATGTAAAGGTGAATGAAAAAAAAATGCACTTTGGAAAACAGGGAACTTAACAATCAACTGATAAGGGAACAGATAAGAACAACTACCAGCTAACAACTAACAGCTGTAAGAGCTTCTTAAGCATGCAATGCACAAGAAAATTGCCATTGAGTCATTTGTACACTTGTGACACTGCAAAATACAGGCAAACACATGATGGTTTTCTGGGAATACATGTGAATCACTCCCTATTTTCTTTTTTAAAGTGGTACTTTTTTGTCCAATTGAAGTTTAGGGGAAATGTAAGCCTAGAGAGGACAAGTAAGCCATTTATTTTAAATTCTTGTATCCCTCATGGCAGTGAAATGAATAAGTTCAAAACAGACATTTCCAGATGTTAAAGACAAGTTCTGAAGAGATGTAATTAACAGCTGAGAATTTCTGAACATTTCTCTCATCCCTTACTCAAGCTTCAAGCAGCAGACACACAAATGTCCCCTCCTAGTGAGCTGTTTGTCACCAGGCTGC
>NW_009953796.1:273307-293137 GCF_000747805.2 Chaetura pelagica
TGCCAGGAGACAAGAATCAGCACCTAACTTTCACCTTCACTTTTAATTCAAGTCCTGCATGACATGTTTTCCCTCCTTCTGTAAGTTTTTACATTTCAAATTTCCTCTCCCCCCACTTTTACAAAGGATTTTCAATATAAATGCAGGTTTAAGCATTAATTCCACCACGTTGTACACCAGGTAAAGTGGCAAAACTCTTTCTATTCTGACTCTGCTTCTTTTCAGAAGATGCTCTATATTAAGCCATTACCTAAAGATTGGAGAATAACTGGTTTTGCTAATTTAATGTAATTTTAATTTTAATTACAAGCTCTGGTTGCTTATGTTGTTTCCATTACTGGCAGAAGGTCATGCTATTGCTTCCAGAGCTGTTGAGGTAATGGCTCTTAATTTCATCTTCATTAACAGTCACTGTGCCCTAGCAGGCACTTCCAGGACTCCAGACATGAACTGGCAATACAAGAGAATCCTTCTAGGAATGTTCATGCATGAATGTTGCCTTCTGTGCTTCTGAAGAGCCTTGGAAAGTTAAATAGCATTAAATACGAGCTCATAGTCTCACATTAGACATTGATGACTACATTGTCATTATCTAAGATTAGAAATCTGCTTGAAGAATGCAAGGTAAACTCCTCGGCATGGCTAAATTTAACAGCATTCCATTATTAGAATTTTTATTTTTCAGTGGTTTGATTCTAATTCATTATAAATAAAAGTATCATCCAGCTCTCACTAAAACCAAACTGAACTGGTTCAGAGTTACTTGAAATAAAGTGCTTCACTGTCAGACCTCACTTTAGCAGAAAGCTGACCATTTTCTAATGTGTAAGAAGAAAATCAGATTGCTCAGTACACAAACTCTGAACAAGTCTTTATGTAAGAAGAAATAAAAGATTAATTACTAAGAAACATTTCCCATGGATCTGTTCTGTGTATCTCCTTTATTCTGCAGAGGCTCCATATCCTCTACAACAGACCTACAACAACAGTATCTTATTTTTTTCTATATTTTCTAGGTATTTCCCAGAAGAACTACCACACATAATTAGTGCACAGTCATGTGCACAAGACTGTTGAACTGCCAGCTGGGCAACAATCAGCACATCTTCCATAAGAAACACAGAGTGGTTAACACAGGATACTGTTCAGGAACTGAACTGCTCTTACCTCTCCCTCTTGATGGAAGCACATATGAGTCTTTTCTATCCAGACACTACCATAAATCAAAATCCAAATACCTGTATCCAGTTTGAATGAATTTAATCAACAGGCTGAACAGTTCATAAGGTCGGGACAGACAGAGCTGCTCAAGCAGAGTGATTCCTTCACATTTAAGGAAAGACAAGCAAGAAGGCCAAACAAGACTAAAGGAAAAGCACTCAGCAGACTCAAGATCCTGACCTTAGGTATATGCTTGATACAAGCATTATTTTAGGTATGAGAACAAGGCCTATGGTAGATACACAATTAACACTGCTTATAGGAAATGTGCATCATGTCTGCTGATATGGACTCAAGCCACTGGTAAATATAGACAGCATGACTTCCCACTGAAGCCAACTCCCTGCAGCTCTTGGCTTAGGGGCAGACCTTTCAGTCTTCCCATGAAGTGCCTGTGAACCACAAAGGGCTGCTCTCCTGAGAGAATCGGGACCACAAATTACTAACCTCAGTAAGAAGCACATGGAAGTTTTTGCACAGAAAGGTGAGGACAACTAGTGCATGAATAGGCAGATCAGAAATCTACTTTTCATTCAGTTAGAAGAGTCCTCATGCTGCTCCCCTGTCTTGTATCTTGTCATAGCACTCCCACACCTGTCTCACCAAGACTTAAGTAGAAAGATAACAAGTATGGCAAGGAAATGCTGACTCCAACCACTAGAGTACAAAAGTTAACTTATTAACAGCTAACAATAGATTTGCCAGAGTCCAAGTCCAGCTCCAGGGTGAGCTACTTCACCTGCCTTCTGGCTCTGGGGATATAAAATGGGTTTCTTAATGCCTGCCTGCATAAGCACAGAGTAAAACTGCACAACCAGGACAAACTTGAGACAAAACGCAATGTTTTCAACTTTTTTTTCAACTACATTAAAACATCAATCAGCACTGTCTTTATTGCAAAGTCAAACATCCAGACTTCATTCAACCCTAACTCCTGAAGCCCAAGATGCATGCTTTTTGCCACCTAGAGGCCTCAAGAAATTTCTTTATATATAGTCAGAGGAAAACAGACAACATCAAAACATGCTTTTGAAATACACTAATCCTTGGATTTGATTGCTAGAATTAACTCTACATAGTTAATACCCACAGAATAACTAGCATATTAGAGACAGTAAGTCAGGAATGCAAAGCCCTGTGTGTGATCTAACAACCTAACACTGCTGAAGTTTAGAGGCAGAGTTCTGCTTCAGAGACAAAATGAATGAAGACATATACAAACAGCTGAAAAATTATATACAGTTGGTAGAGGGAGATTTTTCCTGAAGGATTATCATAGCCTAAATATTTCCTTAAGCCCTACCCCAAGAGTAGCTGACCCAGTATTGTTGGAGATGAGGTATCTACTTAAAAATAGAACTCCAACTACACAACTGATGCAGAACAAGGCACTATGAAGTCTAGACTCTGAATCAAAAGGATTTCAGAGCTTTTTTCCTCCCCCTGTATCTTCTCCCTGCCTTCAACAGACTGAACAACTGGTGTCAAACATTCAGGAGGAAAAGCCTGTTGATTGCCACTAAGACAGCTCCTGCAGCCTAATTTCTTCTGGAAAAATGGATGAGTCAAGGAAACAGGAGACAAAAAAGGTGCAAGCCCATTAAAAAAAACCCATTTTGCCAAAGAAAATAAACTGGGTTGCAAAAATTAGTGGTTATAAGTGCTGGAGAGCTTATACCACACATTTTTAGTGACTATTGTAATGGAACAACTAGGATACCAGAGCTTGCTGCTTGAAACAGCCATCTTAACCTACCTGCAACTCATATCCTGCCTGAAGTCAACAGGATTACTACAAAGATATATTTTGCATCCTAATATGAATCCTAGATTAAATCAGTACATTACTGAGATGCATTTTCTCTAAAGTCTGTTTCTCCTCATGTCCACAGACTGCAGCTCCTTTCATCCTGTAAGTCATGTCCTATTCTCTGTATTCTGGCCTGGGATGCTGTCGAGGTCCTTTGCAGGACCCTGTATGTGGGTTAATAGCAGACCTTCAATTAAGCAAGAAATTTCACTGTGCTCTGCAGGAGTACTAAGTGGAGTTCTGATTGGAGAATAAAGCCTACTGCACCCACTTCACATCTAAAAGCTTTACTCCTCTGTCCACAGAAAGCAGTTTGTGCCTATCATTAGATGCATGTGTTGCAACAATTGTGATTCAGCTTCACTATATAAGGATCGTATTTCAACAGTTGCTTCATTTGAAATCAGACTGGCTTGGAGACAATTTTGAGGTTTTGTGTGGCAACAGCAGAGAGATAAATACACAGGAAACACAAGAAGAAAGGCATTTTTGTCACTTGGCAGAAAATGAGACTTGTTCAGCTGAAGAAACCATCTTCCAGACTGTTTCAAGGAGAAAACAGAGGTAAGTGCCACCTGAAGACCCCCACAGCAGTAATGAACATCTTATAAATACCAAGACAGAATCTTCACTAGAGAAAATTTAAAACAAAGCCCATGATAAATCAAAATTTTACTCAAGTATTATGAGAAATTACAGCATGAAGACAGCACAGTCCATACTGCAACATTTTGCAACTTACATTGCTTTTTTAATAAAGATTCCTTTGTTCTGCACTTCAACTTCTGCTCTAATGTACTTTATTCCACTGAGCTTTTGGAAAATATGCTGTGGTCACTGACCATGTTTAATACATTGCTAAAATATACCACATGCATAGAGCAGTGCTTGCCTGCAGTGCTATCCACCTAATGGCCAAATCCTTCTGCTCAGAACCTTGCTATAAAACAACATTTCTGGGGTACAGGAGATTTCTATCACTTTAAGAAACAAAAGAAGTTGAATTTTTCCTTCAGCTTTGCTGACCTTAGCTACCCTCTTTTGAGAATTGCCACACAAGGTCAGAACAACTCTATATCCATAGGCTTGTTAGGAATTAGCTCTGTGAATGGGACTTCCCATAGGTCAGATGCCTCCTTCTGGACTTTGGCTTAAGGACTCAACTTCCCTTAGCTACCAGCACAGGCGTGTCTACATAACAAAACTTGCTAGTGAATATACTATTTGTAACCAGTGACCTTCATGAACCACCACGTGCTGCTGGGAAAAGGCTGAGGTAGCTCCCCAGGAAATGTAAGGTAAAATCCTGAAGAGAAGACCACCAGTATCAGGTGCCTTTGTCAGAATCCCTCCAAGGAAGTTTGCTAGCATTGTGCAGAGAAGCAACCCTGGCTGTGGAAGGAACCATCACCAAACAGCTGCACTGTTGCTGAAGTACAGGCCTATCAAGCAAGCATTTGCAAGCATGAAATCTCATCTTTGGAACTGGAATCAATATTTCTGACACTAACACCTTCTACAACTCTAGTTGCACTGCTTCAGTTCTCATAGTATTGTGGAAGAAAGCCCAGGGCAACACAAGGAAAACAGTGTGGCATACAGAGCTGTATGCTAAAAATGCCCAACCTTAATTTGAATTTGGTTATTTTGTTCAGACCAGTGTTAAAACCGTAATTAAAACCTGACTACATTCTGGTAACAGTGGAAAGTGAAACAGAAATATCTATCAATACACCCTTCTTGGAATTCCAGTTAGGTGGAACACAGGAGTCTATTTGCTTCTGTTCTCCTTGACCAGCAAGATATGTCAGTACCTTAAAACCTGTAAATATGCCTGTCTGCAGCTTCAACGCACAATAGCCAGCCCCTGAGAACAGGGAAAGTCTCCACTTTTCAAAGCTGCTTCCAGTTAAAATGACTTCCAGATATGGGAAAACAGGTTTGAACAATTCTCAATCACTGATCCAAGAACATGAGTAAAAGCACAACCTACACCGCACGTTACAGCTATTACACTTAAGAGATCCACATCCCTCTATGTCAATAGATGTATTTTTTTCTCAACTTGCATAGGCCAAAGTTAACTTTATTTACAAAAGAAAAGTCCAGATAAAGCAGAGACACCTGATGTACTTGTGTCAACAGGTACAAGATCTTCCTATATTCCACTCTTCTCATCTCTATCCCATGTAGAAACTTGGGATACTTTATGCTAAAAGCTAGTTTTAAAGTGTGGATTAGGGAAAATACAGCTACTGGTACCTTTCAGGTCCAAGCCTAAAACAAACCCATTCACTGTTCAGCTCTATACAGAGTATGTTATACTACTGACATTTCAACAAATCAGGATTAAAACCATTCACTGGATTAATACAAATTGTCTCTAATCCAACTAAGCTCAACGGATATTGCACCTTTCGTGAGCTCTTTCGTTTTTCTCCTGTTTCAGCTTCAGCTTTTTTAACCAGGCACTTCGAGCTCCAGTATTTTGTGAAGAGATGAATGGTGAACTTGAGTAGCTCATGATTCCTGACCTCAAACGAGAAGAAATCCTCTCCAGCTGTCTGAAACAAGACTTGGTCAAGCAACCTCTCCACCTCCTACTCTCATGGTTGAATTTCATGTGCTCTAGGTTAAAAAGTCAGGGAGTCCTGCTCAACTCAGAGATGTGTCTGTCTGCTTCAAGAATTAGAGATCTGCAAGTGAGCACTGGTGGCTCCAGGCTGAGATACAATCTTCAGTTGTATTCCAACCTTACGAGGCAGATCTCCCAACCAAGCAGATTGTCATATACCAAGGAGAACACAACATAATCTTTGCTGCTGGTGAACCAGAAAGCAGAATATCAGTTAGTAAGAAAAATGTATTTGCTCCACAGCCCCTTTTACCAACTATCACTAAGACAATGTATAAATTAAAAAGCTACATTCTCTGAAAACTAAGCAGATATTCTATGAGAAATACAGATCAGAGGAAAACCTAATCAATTTTCAGTGTACCATGACTAATCTTGGCATATATGGCACTGGAATAGCAATCACTGAGTACAAGTGAAAACAGTGTTGAACCCTGTCCTATTTTTAATCAGATGGAAGCCACAAACCTAGCCATTCTTCTGCTTAGTGTTGCATTTTCTTCTACCCTGATTGCTTTTACAGCTGGGGAAATAGCTACTTACAGCACTATTCTGCTGTAAAAAATATTTCTACTTAGAGCTACTGGGATTATAGTTGAGTGTGTCACAGAAAAGGAGGTCCTGTGGAGGCAAACTAAGAACATCTCCTTGGGACATTTAACCCCTTCCAATCTGTATCAGCTCCCCCAAGTGAAATTCTTAATTACAATTTACATGGCACTAAACTCTTTGCAAGGTTGTGCAGCAAACCATTGGCAGAGAATGAAACAGAACTCTGCACCAATTTCAAATAAAAATATATGTATATGGTCCATAATGTATTTAATGAAATTTGAAGGCAAGATTCTAGTGCTGTTAATTTGATGGTACATTTCCCCTGCATTAGTTCTGCCACAGAGCTATTTTTATTAATACCACCAACAGTTCACAAAAGCTGTTCTACAAAAAGAGCAGCTCACAGTTCATAGACTTTCATGGCTTCACAGTGCTTTTTGTGTGCATTAAACAAAAATGTTAGTCACATTTTAACCTAGACATATTCATATTTGTAATCACAGCCTGGAGTGTCGAAATGGAACACATCCTTATTAACTGAAATTTCCCAAGCCCAGTCTTTAGCCAGGTCAGCATGCAATATAGCATTACAAAAATAAGACTTAGCTTGTAACAACATTCAGGCTGCACACATGTGCTGAGAAAGGTGATCGACTCCACTTCCCTCAGCTTCTCACACATTCTTGGGAACCAAGAGAAAAGTGGAAATGAAAGCCTAACTGCTGTTCTAATGCCTTCTCCCCAGTAAAGCAACACTCATCACTATATGCTTCATCTAAGAAATAACCTGCTACTCTAAGGATGAGAGGTGGAGCGTCAGAGATATTCACTCTTTAAGAATACAGTATTTCATGCAAGCTAAGCTGGTATTTCAACTCATCAGGAACTTCCTTGCCTATTTCCCAACAGACCAATGAGCATTCTTGTCTCTTATTAACCATTTTTCACTGATACACTAACACTTCCTAAAAAAAACCTTCCACAATTTCCTTTGCTCAACCCAACCCAGAAGCAAAGAAGCAAAATTCCAGTCTCCAGTCACCACTAAAATAACATTTCTTGCCATCAGGAGATAAGAGTTCATTCACCCACTGGAAGTACACGTGGAGAAGGACACACCTTTGGAGTGCTTCCCCGAAGGCCTCTTGGGTAATGACTCCTCAATGGAATGTGTTGATGTATGTAATACATTTTCCAAACTGTTACTGACACTGTTGATGGGGGTCTCGGACCTTGGAGTGACCTGGAAAGAAAAAAACCACAAATATCCAATAAAATAAACTGAGGGAATGCACAAACATCACACCTTCCTCTGGAGTCAGCAGAACCACTCTGAAGGCAGCCAAGAAACATTTGCTTCTTTTAAAACCAAGGGGTGTCACTATTGATATTTCACAAGTAACAGTTCAGAGAAGTTGTTTTAGTCAGCAGCTATTCACAAATCTAGATTATCTTGGCTAATCTATAAAGCTACTTTAAAGTATAATTCTTTTTTGAACAATAGTCACACAGCAGTCAATTGTACAGATACTGCAAGACTGTGAACCTCTCCACACTGCAGCTCTTAACTTTTCAACATGAAACCTAGAGGAAAAGAGCTCTTGGAAAAGATCACTTATGTCACCTCTCTGCACAGATTCAAGGCATTTCAAAGTATTTCCACATAGATTACAAGGAACAAATTCCAAAGTAGAAAAAACCTCATTTTGTCATCCTTGCCATTTAAAAACCTGCTACAATGAAAGTTTTTCAATGAAAAAGTGCATACTAAAAAATTCTCAAGCAGGAAGCTGCATCAAAGCAAACTTTCCAAACTCTAACTAGCATAAGAAAACATTTTCACCATTATTTAGTACTACAGGAACAAACTACAAGTCGTTAGGAAAAGCAGCACTGAACACTGCCCACTCCAGCTGCTGTGCACAAGAGCGTTCACAATTACTTAGCAACACAGAAACATCTATTACTTTTAGTACAACATCCAATGTCTGCCTCATAAGGCAATTACTCTCTTGTTTTCTAGGTAATGAGAAGCAGAAGTGGGTGAATAGTTACATTAGCAGTACTGAACACAGGGTTTAAGTATTTTAAGGAGGAAAGTGTGCTTTAAAGAGGTAGTTAAGACCAAGCAGAGCACTCGTACTAACAACTGAATTACTTCAATGTCAATAACTACATTTTGACTAGACTTGAAATCCTGGTACAGAGATGTAATCAGATTTTAATGTGAATTTCAGCCTTCCACGAATCATGGAGGAAAAAAAGTGCATCTCTCCATACCAACTCAGCTGTCCTTTATTCATAGGAACTAATACCAGTGGCTGCACATCCCTGCAAGGCAAAAGGCTCACTCAGGCCCCAAGTACTTGAGACAGTGCCAGGAGTTTGGACAATTTATGCACAAAACAATACTCTGCTCACCCTACCATTAGCCTTACATACTGACCTCAGACTACACAATGCAAGTCAAAAATAGCACATCCCGACCTCTATACAATTACCTATTGTAAGCTCCATTTTACGACTGACGTTCATAGATTTCTATGCAGAATAAGTGAAAGACTTGATATATACTTAGCATCCATTAGAAGGCTTATATGAGCAAAGAAACCAACCCAGAGCGTGAAGGAAGCAAGATTTTAAGTGCTTGCTGTCCTTTTCAGCACTGTCAGCCTGCTTTTTGATCAAAAATAAAGTGCACTGTATGTTTCTCCGGGACAGCTTTCCAGTGCCAACAAGAACTTCATCTCCAGGTTTCATATTAGAAAGACTTGCCATTGAACTCCTAGCCATGAAACTTTTAAGAACAAGGGGAAAGTTAAAATCTCCTTGCCAAAGTCAGTCTTTACCAAAACTTCTCTCACACTGTGTCTCTCCTGGAGCTCATTAAACTCTCCCTCCCCTAGTGGATTGCTGCTGAGAGGAAGTTCCAGCAGGCTAAGCAATGACACCATCATCTTCCTGGCAAAGGAAGATTTCAGAAGAGCAACGAAGTACCAGCACAAGCCAGAAAATTAGATTCAGGCAGGACTATGTTATCCTGAACAACCAGGTTCTAAGTAGTTGGATAAATCAGCAAATAAACACTTCCAGCACTTGAAACTGAGTAAGAACATAGCCACATGGTGTCAGAAAAATCCCTAAACAAGCAATTTGTTAAAACATCCTGCCCTCCTACCTCCTAATCCCTTTTCTCCACTATCCACACACAAGCATCGCGTGCAGTTTGAAATTTGCATTTTGTTTACACATAACCCCCAATTCTTCCCATAAAGATTTAATTTTTACATACTTGGTAAAGATTAATTTAGGCCATATGTCTTGACTGGCTGAGCTCATGTACTATCTGATGCAGACGCACATCAAAGCAAAGCAGTTTCAAATTTGCCTAGAAAAACCACAGAGCTCTGATTAGTTCCAAATGGAGTGCTTTGTTAGTGAGCTGAATGGAGTTAGAACCAGCAAATTTGGCTGCTTAAAGCTTTCATTCCAAATTTTAAATACTTTTTTTTTCCCACTGACTTAAACATACCAATACTGCAAAGGTTTGGATTCATTTAGGAAAAGTAAAATAACAAAAAGTGTTTTGAAAATCAAAGTTTTATTTCCAAAACAGTAAGAGCTTTCTTTTATATATTTGAAGCCAAGCAAAACACAGAGGAACAATAACCATGAGCTGCATGAGCTGCAGAAGATCCTGTCCTGGAGGGCTGGGAGAAACACTGGCAAAAGCTTAACATCAGATGCCCAGGAAGGACGCATCCAAATTCCACTGTAGAAATTGAGTTTCAGGTAAATTCTGGGAGGAACATGCCCCATATATCTGAGCACTACTGCAATCTCTGGCTTGGGCTCAGCATAAGCAGTTACTAGTAAGCTGCCACTATATTCTGAATAAAGAACAAGACATTCCAGTGAGATAAAGATTCAGAGAAGTGGTAAGCAAACTGCTTTGGACCTTCTTGGATCTGTAGCATCTCTGCAGAAATCCATTAAAGAACAAGCATCTGCTGTTCAAGAGCTATTAAAGGCTTGGTTTCAAAAGCAGTTAACAGTCCACAGTAAAGGTGGATAAGCTGGCATCAGAGACCAGAAATGCTCAGGCTGTGTAGCATCACAAATCACAGGAGTGACATTTTAGAAATGCACAAAAATTCACAAATCATTCAAGGTCTCAGAGGGCACAGCATCAGACATTTGAAATGAAGACTTTGAATTTTTCAACATAAATGATTTGAGAACATCAGCAGAAACAGTCCATGAATACTAATCAAATACAACAGCAGCCCCAGACAGTTACAGCAACAGAAATATTCTTCATTATATCCAATCTTACCCTTAGTACAGCATTTTGTACAGACCCAAAGCCTTCTGTTACACAAATGCATGGTTTCATTAGATCATTCATAAATTGTTCTAACATAAGAATGGCCCGTAGGCTTATTTAATGATTCTAGAAGATGCATCACTCAAATGGGTGCAGAAGCTATTTTTACTCAACTCTAATGTTGCATCTGCTCCCTCCAGAGGAAAGCATCTGGCCCATAGATGAACTTCTCATTTTCCAGATTAAAACTTTGCTTGTCGTTTGAATTCCAAGTTAATGTAGTAGCCATAACTGAAAATAAAGAAAATTCATCATTACCTAATGACTGAGGCTCAGTCTGAATACTGATGTGCCTCATTCTCCCTTAGCAATAAAAAAAAGTATCAAAACTGGTATCAGCTCCTGAAAAGCACATCCTTCCCAGCAAGGGCTTGACAGAATGATCACAGAACACTGCCCTGAAGCCCTCAACCCCCAGAAGTTAATCAGGGAGAGGAACAATTACTTTGACTCAGGGGTCAAACATGTCAAGACATCAGTTACTAGAATTTTAACCATTATCACTTTTTTTCAACTTTTCACCTGCCAGCAAATAATATTTTTTTCAGCAGAATGCAGTGATTTTCCTCAGCAGAGATGTTCTAACAGGCAGAGATCTTCCTGGGACAGCAAAAAGAGTTCTAGAAAGCTCTCTAAAATCCTTGATCCATTAAAAAGCACACAGAAAAAGAAAAAATATTTTAAAAAGCACAAAGTAAAAGCATCAGGAGCAGTTACCTTACCAGGTTTCTCCTTCTACCTGACAGGGCTTTGCCACTGTTCAAGACAGTGGAAAACAACATGGAAAATGGCAAATCTGGGAAGCTACATTCAGTAACTGTTTGCTCTGCTCCCCAGGGCCAATGCCTAACATTTAATATAGCCAAGTCTTTCATAAAAATAAAAGGACTGATAGAAGTCAAACTTAATGTGGTAAGAATTTTACTGAAAACAGATAATTATACATTCCTTTTAAAAATAACTAGGCAGAACACAAAAAATATATGGTTTAATAGTGAAATATTTGCTGACTTAGGTTGAAGTGGAGCCAATACTAATAATCAACATAGCTTATACCTAAAGTGTAACATGACTTATAATTTAAGGAAACAAGGATAAAATATCCAAGGGAATAATGCACAGATTTCTGTACCTAGTTATGTATGAAATTTAGGTCATACATTACACAGGAAAAGGGAACAAACTCTAAAAGCAAGGAATCAGTTAAGTGAGATACTGGGGCTGCAGCTGGAAGACACACAAACACATTATCCCATTGATCTCACAGGAAAACGTTTTCACACGATGTTCAGCCTTCAAAAGTGGCCCCAGACATATTGGGAAAGTCCCACAGATTAATGATTCTGCCAACACTTGCAGCAGAAGTCTCCATTTGAAAAAGGTTTTGATCATCATGAACTGACCTCTCTGTTAGAGGCTGATGCAGATAACACCTAAGAGTGCACTCAGGAACTGGAGTGCTGAAGTCTGAGAAGCCAAAACAAGTCAACTCCATTCATTCCTGCCAGTTTCATATTAGTGAGTATTATCAGCAGTTTATTTTGAAGTTAATACCAAGGTCTTTAGCACAGTGCAATCCTGTTTGCAAAGATGCTCCAGCAGAAGCTCCATGGCAAGGATACTGCACTAGCCTCCTCAGGCAAGTAAGGGGCTGTTTCCCAGTGCAGGTGCAGAACTCAGGCTCCCAAATCATTTGGGAAATAAAAATGCATTGCTAACAATCAGCTGTCAGTCTAGTGATGCACGAGGTTGTTCAGTAGGCCCAGTCTGAGCCAGAAACAAGAGCAAGGACTTGAGATTACAAAATCTAGAGGACCAAAACTGAGCAAACATCTTCTTGTGAGTAGCAACAAGGCACAAGTCTGTCCAGCTGCTTATGAACCCACAGCCTGGGGCACCAGGTCTGCACTGACATCCACATACAAACACCTGACTTCTCCCACCAGGAGAACAAAATGTAAACCACTCTTTTTCAAGATTTGGGTTCTTCCACAAGGATGTTTAAGGAACATTTAAAACACACCTAACTTTTCACATAGCTAGTAAAGTCCTCAACACTTAATTTTACAGGTGTTTAGTTGCTTTGTTGGACTGGGACAGGAATACAACCAGAAGTGTTTGGTTTGTGCTAGACATGTGTGCAGTTCCAACTGCCAGGTCCTACCAAAAAAAACAAGATGTAAGCATCAGGTGCAATGAAGTCAGGTCTGTCCATGTTTCTCTACAGCTACAAAAACAAAGTCCCACACCTATTCTCCTAGAAAGCTGGTAAGAAGGTTTCCATAGTTAAATAAATGGTGAAGAGGCAACGCAGTGAAATGGGATAATAGATCAGAAGCTTTTGTCCTGTGAGACTGTTACTGGAATGAAATGAGCCATGCAGTGCTTAAATGTTATGGGACAATCACACCTGCTACCAGGCTCCATTATAGATTCATTAGAGCAGATGGACCAAAAAAGCCTGCGCTGTATTTTATAGACCAGGTCATTTCAAAGACAACCCTTCACTTAAAGAATTGCCAATACTTTGTTAATACTAGGAACATAAATTTAGCATAGAGTAACTTGAATTACACTGTGCTGTGCTTGCCATTCAAGAGTCAGAAGCATTTGATAACACCTGGCAACTCTAGTTTCTGCAAAGATGTGCACTTCCCCTGTAAGCCAAACAAGTTTCAGAATTCTTTAATATTAGCTAACACACTATTTTCTGCCACCACTATGCAGTCTCCAACAGCTAACCACATGAGCTTGCCAAACAGGCAAAATATGTGGGATTTTGCACTGAAATAATAAATTGAGTTAAAATCCGAACTCTAAAGGAAAAAGCTCTCTATAAAAGGCAACAGAAAACCCAGTATTGATACAAACAAGCTACAAAACAACAGCGTGTTCCATCTACCTGATCTTCCACAATTTACTACAGCTCACTGGGCAACAATCCCCAGTTCACTCACACTGGGCTAAATCAAGGCACTTGAATTCTAGTTTTCTGGTGCATGAGGCATATTTCAAAAAAGAAAGATGCTTAATTTCTCATTAAAAAAAGAAAAAATCTGAATTTTACAAACCAATAATTAAAAGCACCTCAAAATCAAAACAGACAACCAGACATTGAAAGAGATACTACTGCTCTGTATCCAGGCTCTGATATACAAGCAATGTCTCTGTTTCTTCCCATGAATGCTACCAAACCCTACAAGCATGGCCACCAGGAGGGAAAATTACCTTAAACCTCCCAAGAGAATTCAAAGTGTAGGACGGTCTGCTATACCAGCCTTTAGCCCCTAATTATATCTGCATTTAAAATGCTAATATTATGTGGACTTTAGACCTCCCACCCTTAGGTTTACAGCATATGGCTGGGAAATTGCCCCCACAGGTCCAGTACATATATTTGGGAGGTAAAAGGAGTGAAAAAAGCTATTCTAAAATCTGCTGAAGTGTATTTTGAGCAATGACACCATAAGCCTTTCCCTGGTTCATTGCCACTCAGGTCTCTTCTGCAACTGACAAATTAACAAGGTTGGCAGAAGTTCTCTGACAAGCCACAAATTCACTGAGTTGTATTTCTTCTTCCTTCCCCTCCTCAATACCCACTTAAGTAATGAGTGTAATAAAATTACTTACAGTGGGGAAAAAGATGACACTGGAAAAGAATTCATAATATGCGTGAAAAATGCTCACTTTCACAATTTATTATCATGAATTGGCTGGTCTTTAAAATTAAGAACTTAGCCTTAAGTAATTGATCTTATAATTTCTGGATCACTTCAGCTATTTACAAAAATCCTGAAGCACTGTACTGGCCAGTTCCTCGTGTTGAAGAGTTTATCCCTCCCAATGCTTATTACTGAATAATCACACCAATGGGACCTGAGAAAAAAAATCTACTTTAGCATGACATAAGAGCAAGGAATGTAGATGTTTGCTCATTACAAAACCCATGCAAAAAAACCCCGAAACAACACAGATCTAGACCATATCAACATCTATTTACCAGATGTAATCCCCATTTCAAATCTAAATAGGGAACAACTTCAATGCAACTTGCTTCAATTCTTTTGCCAAAGTGTAAAGTCAAATTCTAGTTTAAGCATGACAATGGTTCTCATTTCTACAAACTAGATCCAGTATTCCTGTAATATTCACAGAAACTCTTATCTCTACTGACAAAGTAGATCCAGTATTTCTGTAATATTCACAGAAACTCTTATCTCTACTATGTTTTGGAAATGACATTCCTATGTTTGTCTTTTTTTTTTTAGAAAAAAAAGCACTCAAGAACAAGTAGTAGAATACAGTATTAGAATATAGAAGATGACTACACACATCCCTTTACCAGAGCACACTTGAAAAGTATCACAGATGCAGCAGCACTGAGAAGTTCACAGAAGAACCAAAGCTCTACTCTGCTAGAAAAAGGCAGTACACTACCTCATCTTCAACTAAAAAGATGACAGAGTCTCAGTTCTAGCAATTCCAATATTTTTAAATAGCTAAACCAAATGGTTAAACACTTCCAAACAAGGCTGCTGCTCAGTACCTTTGAAGTTAGACACTGGAATGCTTGTTAGGTGTGGTTAACTACTGCTGGCTCTGCTTCTCCAAGCAGGATCAGCATACAGCTTGTACACCAATTTCTTTAAATCAGTTGGAAGTCTGGTACAGTTCAAAATGTCCAGCACCTTACAAAAGGCATTTTTATTCCAGAAGAGATTAGGCCTACCTCAGTGTTGCTTAACTGACAACAATAGCTACAAGGTAATTAGTAGAAAAGAGAGAAAATTAACAAAGTGAAGTGAAACACACTCTTAAAGCAAAAACTTTGTTCAGTTTGCACAGAAAATGGGAAAACCAACATTATTAGCTCAAAACATTTTTTGGCTGCTCTGTCCTTGATATCTGGATGTAGAATCCACTTCCCAAGCAATCTAATTTAGGTTCTTAAATTCAAGTCCCTCACATAACATGATTAGGGAAAGTGAATTCAGTGGTAATTAATACTGTAACTACATGAGACTGTTGTCTTCCACGAAGCTTTTTATATGCTAAGCTCATTTCTGAAAACACTGCAGGCTTGAGACTGAACCATTTTATCTGTCACAAAAACTTTTAAAGGGAGAAATTCGTCAGAACTGGAAGCCTCACATTTCTTAACTGGAGCATCTATCTGTAAGCATGTGTAATCCCTCTTGCCTCAAGTACCCAGAATCCTAAAACGAGATACAAAGATTGGCACATGTCACCAGCTGGAAGCTACAAGACCTGCCCCTACAGCTCCTGAGCTTAGTTTAATGTGGTTTTGAAAGTGAGATAATTCCTGAGATAGCAACTAGTGATACCAGTGATTAAAGGCCTCTAATCCCAGCTAGTAAACTGCTGTTAACGTGGAATCTACTAAAGCTATTAAATACCTTCAGTGGGTTAGGAGGCTAAATATTAGGTTTTTCATTATTCATTCTACCCTACAAAGCTGGAATAAAAGCCATAAAGACAGCTGACATAGATCACTTAATACCTACATTGCTTGCCATGTTAGGACTTAAGGATTCAGCTTCAACCTAATAAGTAGTAGTTTTTTCCATCTCATTGTTCCACAGATGAAAAAAATAACTGAAATATTTTTGAAGATGGCATAAGCAACTTCAATCACCTGCAGCAAACAATGCAGAAAGATGAAGGTAGTTGAAATGGACCCTGCAGAACATCAGCTCAATGCAGCTCCCAATAGATAGTCTTAAGTTATTCCTGAGATTCAGATGGACCATGGAATTAGCAAGGGTGAAAAATAGCATCTTATGCTATAAACTTGAAATAGCCCTTGGTGCAGTATTTGGAAGCTGACTAGGCAAGAGCCCTTCTTCCCATTCACAAGGTACCAACCCAAAACAGCCACATAACTACAGTGTCACTGACTCTTATTTCCTTTCAGCTGCAAACAAGCCAGACCTACTATTTATGACCCTGGTTCTGCAGCTGAGGCCACAACCAGATCATGGCACTAACAACACTGAAGAGCTCTTGTCACAGCCAGCTAGCAGAGCAGGCACCAAGCAGCCAAAGAACTCTTATTTCTACAGAATGATCCCAAGGAGTAGACAAAACAACTCCAAGAAATACAAGGTGACAGATTCATACAAGGGAACATCTAGTCATGTCCTCAGTGCTACCAAGGCATGTGGACTTCTTGAGACAAGTCAGCCCATGCAGAGATTCATATTCTTGTGTCTCGATGAGTGCCAGCACCCCAGTAGGTTCTGGGCTGTCATGATCTCCAAGACATAAGGGGTTCTGTAAAAACAGCACCACTACAGCCTCAAAGCAACCAGGAATTAATAAAAACTATGTTTTCACCTATAGTGAAGAGATACCTTGTCAGAAATCATACAGATTAAAAATCTGAATGTGTGGTTCAAGATGCTGTGAGATGGTTTAGGCATTTCTCCCTTCCCTGAGGATCCCAACTTGCAGTGGCAACTTGCCTACCAAATGATGTACACATGGACAGCACAAGACACTCGGCTGCTGGTTTTCATGTGCCCTGATGCTTCCAGCTCCCACTCCTCTACAGAGAGCAGCAGTTTGCAGCTCTAGGCTCTGTACACCAGCACAGAAATAAACCTTCAGATGCTAGGATCTAAGTGCTGGCCAGAAAACCATCCTCTTCTGTGGTAAAGGCATAAAAGACAGCTGAACAGGCACCCTAAGGTGTAAAACCAGCCTGAAAACTCTGTTGCATCACCTCCACTTCAAAATAAGCCCATTACAGTTCATACCAGGTACTGAAGTTTTTAAAGACCTGATATAGATGTACCCCTGGACTTCATTTAAAGACAATTGGCACTGTTTCACTTTTTAAAAACCATAAACCACCTGAGACCTTACGCCTACAAGCAAAAAGTTTGAAGAATCCACAACTCAAATCCTGCAAGCACTGGCACCATTCAAAATCAGAAGAAAATACAGGACAAGGGGCAGAAATTATCAACTTCCCAGAGACTAAGGCCTGCTGTAGAAAGGGCAGTGTTGTCTTCACTGAGAGCAAGGAAACCTCATGTACATTTTGTGCCATGAAGTAGAAACCATGAATCTAATAATTACTGACCTACTTTAAGGCAGCCACAGCCACCTTTTCCCATAAAGATTCATATAATCCAGGAATAATCTCAAAACCCACACATTAAAGCAAAAATACACAGGCAGCTGTTTGGATCTTCCTTGCAGTCAGCAACTGCAGCTGTAAAGGACAACAAAAAGCAGTGGTTTGCATCACTAACCAACTTTAAATGTGTTCACTAACCCTAAAGCAACTTGAAGAATCATGGAATGTTCACAGTAATTTCCAGTCTCTTCATGACTATACTATTTCTTTTTGAGAGATTTCACGGCAAGATGTGGAAGAGATAGGAGATGGAAGGAGGACTGCAAGCTCCAACCCTCTGGCAAAAAGGTTGTAGATAGTAGTATGAAGGTGGGTCATATTTTAAGAAGACTAAACAGAAGCAGCACAAAGAAAAAAGAACAGAGCACTGCTAAGCTTTTCTGTTGCATCTCCCTGAATAAATGATTTAAATGAAAATCATCAAGAATTGTAAGGGACTCCTGGGTACACAGAAAAACAGGTAGTGACACAAGTGTGAGTCCCTATTCCCACAGTCAACACAAGGGAAATGCTGAAGGATAACTAGCCCTGCTCACAAAGGGCTCCCTATTTGCATGCCATGACACAGCCAGCTTCCAAAAGTTAGTTTCTCAGGACCTCAAATGGTGACCACTTGTCCAGTTCATTTTCTAAGGATGAGCTTGAAGAGGTCTGAGCTTGAGAACCCAGGAGCAGCATTCACACCATTTAACACACAGCACTGACTTCAAGTCCCAGCTCAGTACAGCTCAAGCTGTAGTAAAGTAACAAGAGTGATGAGAAAGTCCTGGCTCTGAGGAAGAAATTCTCCTCCAACTCTGAAGAGAAGGAAGAGAGCAGGACTCTTGGCAGGCAGCAGCCCAGTGCAGCTCACTTTCTCTTGACATCTGCATTGTTTTTTTCTAGGTGATGTTACAACACAAGTATTGTCACAACATAACTTGGTAACATCACAAGATCTAAGTCCACAGAGCTGGAATTTATTTGTGCATACTTAAACAGGGCTGAATGGAGAAAGACATTGTTTTTTCCACTTGCCTCATCCAACTCCTGCTTTAAGCCAACTGCTTACTCTAAAAGTAGCAAAATCACCCAGCTATCAACTTTGAAAAAATTTAACAATCTTAAAAAAGGAAATCTGCATCTGTTCAAACAAAACACATACTCAAGAGACCATGCAAGCCAAGAAACCTTTTTTGTTCCCTTTCAACTATTCTGTACTCAGCGACCAATATTCTTCAATGCCAATTTCTTAAAATAATATATTTTTAAAGAGACACTCCTTCAGTGAGTTCAGAAGGAAAAAAATACATACAGAATCAAGTAACAGTCCTGTATGCCTTGTTTGGAAGTGTTTAACCATTTGATTTAGCTATTTAAAAGTGTTGGAATTGCTAAAAAATGGTAGGATGGATCCTCCATCCATCTTAGATTGACACAAATAGTGCTGGAGTTTTTCAGCTACATAAATCATGCTCTCTTTGTGAAGCTTTGAAGGCATACTCTAAAAACTGTTCTTGCCTGCACAGTTTTACCTCTTTTTTTGGCTCATCTTAATTTGGGAAAACTTGTATATGATTTACAGCCTTTCCTTCCAAACCCAGGGCCCCTGCATCTTTTGAATAAGGGAAGTTGTAAGAAGTTAAGTCTCTGAAAGGAAGCTTTTTCTGCTTTTAATTATACCCTTCTACATTCTGTGTGAAATACTCTTTCACAGCTATATTTTATTCATATAAGTGTTTAAACTGAATAAGGAGGCATTCCCATAGACCCTTTTCTTTTCTCCTTAAAACATCAGGAACATGCACTGTCTAAAGACACAGGAAGGGAAGATTAAGAGAAATATGAAGTTTAATAACACTCACCTAAATTTCACTATTAAAGCAGTGGTAGCAAATACAAAATCATGAAGAAATTTGTATTCAGGGGAAGATGGAGCACAGATTTTCTGTCTCACTCTCAAGTTCAATGCTCAACAGAACAGAATCTCTACTGAGCCTCAGAAAGAGCTTTATCTAGGATATTGCCCCAAGGTAGGGATTTCTGTAGCTGTGAGGTACATCTCTTGCAATAGAAGG
>NW_009953796.1:293272-294597 GCF_000747805.2 Chaetura pelagica
GGAAAGAGTTATTTGCTGACTGAGACCCTGCATCCTCAAAAGCCACAGCCTGTTAACTGATCATACACACCCACTTAGCAGATACTTCGTTAGAAGTTTCAAGGAGATTAAATTCAGTCAAAAAGACCGTTTGACTCCCTAATGTGTAGCAGGCTAAGAGCACTTATGTAGTCATTAACACACCTAATTACTAACACCAGCTCTTAAAACGTTACTGTCCAGCTTAATTGCTGGCAACTGAATGAAGGAACAGCAAGGTAATGACAGTGAACTACTAACTCCAGGATCAACACCTGAGAGATTCAGGGTGACAGGCAACCATAACATTTCCTTCACTTGAATATCAGGAACTCAAAACGTTTGCCATCACACTCGTACAAACAAAACCCAGGCTCACCAAGATGCCTTTGCCACTGGACAGCTACTCCCAAAGCTGATCTCCCTTTCCAACTTCTCCCAGGGAAACTTAAGAGATGCTTGTTCCTGAATCCAGAGATAATACATGTTTTGTGTCCCCTACTAAATCACTGGTCTTCCATACAACTGGTAGGACCATCTCCTCAGATGTACTGCCAGAAGCAATCAGTTAAGGCTTACAGTGTTGCCTGTTATCAGTTTGTGGACCCCTTCTCATTTAAGCATCAGGAGCTCATAAAAGCCCCACACATCCCTTCTTTTTGCTCTCAATTCACCAACCCCATCAGCAACCAAGTCACCTCTGCCAGTCTCTTAAGGCTGCCATTTATCACTAGAATGCCTGAACAGCTTTAGAACCAGAGCTGAAGACACAACCCAGTGCCCTGCAGCAGCACCACGATGGTGTGCAAAAGCAGGATACTCACCTTATGGCAGCCAGGATAGGTTGCCATGGTGTTGAGGGTAGAGGTGCTGGGATTCTTGCTGGTGCTGGCCATGATGTTCTGGATCTGGGTGAGCTCTTGCCTCAACACCTGCTTCTGGTGGAAGCTGAAAGCAGGGTGGTTGGACGCCATGGTGAAGAGCAACAGGAACTCATCCCCCGTGCGGCCCTCATTGAGTTGTAGCCCGTAGTTGTTGATGACCGAGTCGATGTGGGTGAGGGTACGGAAGAGGACCCCGGCTGCCTCTCGGTGGGCGGACCCCAGGAGGGCGAGAGAGACCAAAAGTTTGCTGCGCACCACCTCGTCCGTCAGGTTGGTGAGGCTCCCCAGGTCGGCGGGGTTGTTGGCCTTGATCTCGCAGTCCCGCAGGGAATGATAGTCCTTGCGGGCCAGGTCCTCCAGGCAGGCGCCCAGGAAGCGCAGCTCCAGCGGGATGCACAGGTCCAGGAGGCCGCACAGGAACTC
>NW_009953796.1:295978-299770 GCF_000747805.2 Chaetura pelagica
TTTGGGCCCGGGGCTGCTGCCTGCAGGGCGAGGGGTGTCCCTGCGGTGCGGGGGGCGGCCCGGGGGGCTGTCCTGGTGGGCTCCGGGTCACGTTTAGCCAGTTCCTCCCTTCGTGGTAGGGGTGTTTGCGGTCTGTGCTCGCTCAGCGCTGCCTCTGCTTCTGCCCAAGCACCCTCGGGCCAGCCCTGGGGCGCAGAGGGAAGGGCTGCAGCTCCTCAGCTGGGGGGGTTTGGGCGGCCAGGAGGCTGCGGGACGGAGCAGAGCGCTGTGTGGTGCCGGAATCCCGGCCAAGCTGTCTGCACCAGCCTTGCCCTGAGCGGTCTCACCAGGCTGTGCCCTGCAGGCAAAGCTCTCGGCTTCAGGTTGCCTCTAAACGCGTCATGAGAACAAAAGAGATGCTAAAGGCCTCTCAAAATGTTAAGTTTTTCCCCTCTGCCATTCCCAGTCTCCATTCTAAGCTGGTTCTGGCTGACAGGAGTGTAGCTGTGCACGTTTTGATGCAGTTTGGTCGCCTTCAGGTTGACCTGTGGGTTGCATGGGCAGCAACCAAGAGGCAGAGACATGATTTCTCTTTTCTCCTCGTGTTTTCCATGGGACTGGGTGTCTGTTGTAGCCCAGCAGCCAGTCTGTGCATCAGCTAGAGAATTATAGGACTGGAGGTCTTCAAGTGGAGCAAGGCAGGAATAACATTTTAAATGCAGCCCCAGGCAGGCAAAGGATGATTCCAGGCTTGATGTTTATGTGATGTTAATCTTTGTAGAAGATGGGCTGTGTCTCTTATTGTAGCAAGTGCAATGTTGCTGCAACGCAGATAAAGAAAAGAGCTAAGGTTGATGTGTTTATAAGCACAATTGCATTTATGGCTTGAGCTGATCTTTATGGGATGCCCACGATGCCCAAATGCAGGCTGTTTTCTGTCATCAGTTGTGTGAACACTTGTGTTGGTAGCTTGTAAGAGAGAAGAGCTTATTCCTTTGGGTGATGGTTTATTGGAAATCTCATTATACACCTTGCTTAGACAAACTGCTGCACCACAAAAATTCCAAATGCTGGTAGTTTATCTCTTTTTATTTCCCTGTGGAAAACTGTAGACTATCAAGTGCACTTATTGAAGTCCTCCTGAAATGCAAGAGTAAGCAAAGGACACACTGACTGGGGTTGCATAATGTCATGTATTGTGAAGCTGCACAACTCTCCTTCTGTCTTGCAGAATCCTGCTGTGAGAGGGTCCTTGAATATCCCACAGCCTCCCTGTGTGCTGTCCTTGTAGCCATCCACCACGGAGTACAAACCATATGCACTTCTTTTCCTGCCATGCCCAGTGTTGCCTGTTGGAGGAAGGGACATGCAGAAAAGAGAAGGGCTCTCAGTCCCTTAGGGAAGGTTTTTGTGAATTGAAGCACAGGCCAGGCAGTAGATGTAAGGACACTGAGTTCTCTGGTGGCCTTTCTGCTCATCTTGGTGTCTCCAGCCCAGCATTAATCAACCCATCCTGAGAGCACTGTGCTGTGCTCCAAGTTGGGTATCCAATGACTGCCTGCTCTGTAGCAAGCTGCAGGTTTAAACTTCTCTGCTTGGGAACCAGGTCGAAGCCTGAGCCCAAATGGAAGTTTGAATGGGAATTTTGCTGCTGAAGAGTGAGTCTGTGGCTTCCAGCCAGAGCTGGAATTGCTTGTGTTCCATGCCAGACAGTAAGACAATCTCTAATCTGAAGTGTAATATGTGAACTGGGAGCTTTTCTCTGATTAGAAGTGGCTTTGGGTGAAGCCCAAGGAAACCAAAAGGAGGATGGCATATAATTCTGTCACAAGCCACCAAGAATGCCTGGCCAGCCAACTGGGAAAGCAAGGAACTGCCCTCAGCAAGAACAATCATCTTTGTAGGAGCTTTGTTACCACTTGCTCAAGGCAGGGGCTGGGAGTGAAGGTCATTCTGGGGAACCTGTGCAGCCACGTTCCTGTAAGAGCACGGCCCTTGGGACACCAAAACCAGCTCCTTGTTTCATCCCCAGATCATCCTATTTCCTTCATCTTCCTGTTAATTCTCCTTGTGCATGTATGAGATGAACAGCTGGGAAAGATTTCTTGTCAGAGGAATTAGTAAATAATAACTGAGAGTGCAGTTATTTCCCTCTCTCTATGTGTTCAGGACATGCAGAAGCTGTTTTTGAATGTCCAAGGGGAGAGGGTCTGTTTCTTCATCTGTGGATGCATCTACTTTACTTCTCACCTGAAAGATCATCTTGAGGATCTTAATTCTTGTACCTGGGTCTCCTCAGTCCTGTTTAGCCAAGGAGCCTGGCTGAAGTCCTTCTTTGCATTCAAACAGCATGTCAGCCAATGTAGGCAAATCCACAAGGATGGTTTCTTCTTCATGTGAGTTGGAGTCAATGCAATGTAGAAAGTGCAAAAGGATATAAAAATTACTAGCAAAAAAAAAAAAAAGTGCAACGTAGAAAGTGCAAAAGGATATAAAAATTGCTAGCAAAAAACAAAAAACAAAAAAAAGTGTGATGTGGGTAACCAAGTCCAGTGTGAAAGGAGCTATTTTACTTCTTTATCCATCACCAGTCAACAAGAGATAAGAATCTCTACCTGTTGAAATGAGAGGGGGAGCTTCCTTTAGGCTGCTGCTTAAAAGGCCAATTGAGTTACCCAGATCTACCTTGTGCCCAGTGCTCCCAGTCCACAGGAATCCTCCACAGGGACCTTTCCAGAGCTTTTGTCTAACACCTTTTCAAAGTTTTTCAGTTCCTTCAGGAGGCTGTTCCATGCTTGTCACTAATTGGGTAGAAGTTTTTGCATGTTTGGCATTTTTTCACCTCCTCAATGTAGCTTCAATCTTAGCACTTCTGCCCAAAATCCAACCTGGGAATTCTAAAGTCTTCTCCCAAAACGACTTGCACAGCCATGGATGAAGCTGCTGCTGCCTCAGTCTCACTGGGTTCCCTCACCTGGGTTCCACCAGAGCCACCTTTCCCCTCTTTCTTTGGGTGGGACTGAATGCTGTCCCAGGACAATATGCCAGGTGACAGCATGTTCCTATCAGTGTCCATCAAACCTGACAGACCAACCCTGTGCTGGTTTGAGTGGGACCTCTGTGGACATCCACCCTGGAGCTGCTGCCTCCCTTAGCACTGCTCAGCCCTCCCTCCTTGCACTTCCTCAGCTCCATCCCACCTCTCACAGCGTTTCCACTGCTGATCATTCCCTTTACCTCCCCACCTGCCCTTCCTGTCTGCCCTTTCCCAAACCCTTGCTCCTCATCATTGCCAAAGAAAACCGCCCATTCCGACCTGCCCGACCTTCACCTCTCCCCTTCCTCATCCCCACTCAGGGAAGACTTTTCATCCTGCAGCTCCACCCTGAGCTCCCTTCCCTTTTTATTTCCCTGGGAAGCAGGGAATGACAGGAGCCAGGGCTCTGTCAGAGGGAAGGGAAAAGAGAAATACTGCAGTTCTGTGTCCGCTCCGCTGCTTCTCTGCACAGGGCTTGTTTCCTGCAGGGTTCCTGGCAGATGCTGGGATGGGAGCTCTTGGGTTTGAAAACAACCAAGCAAGAACAACAACCAAGCAAGAACAACAACCAAGCAAGAACAACAACCAAGCAAGAACAACAACCAAGCAAGAACAACAACCAAGCAAGAACAACAACCATAGAATCATAGAATCATAGAATCCTAGGGGTTGGAAGGGACCTCGAAAGATCACCCAGCCCAACCCCCCTGCCAGAGCAGGGGCACCCAGAGCACATCACACAGGAACGTGTCCAGGTGGGTTTGAATGTCTCCTGC
>NW_009953796.1:299849-306920 GCF_000747805.2 Chaetura pelagica
GAAGACCCCACACCCCCCCTGGCCAGCCTGTCCCAGGGCTCTGTCACTCTCACAGTAAAAAACAACAAGCAAACAGCCGCCAGCTGGGAAGCGCGTGGAGAAATACCGGGATTTGGGAAAAGCGGGGGGGAGAATCATCATCATCATCATCATAAAAGTAAAAAGCGGAGGCAGATGTCGGCAGGGAGAAAGCGGGTGGGTTCGGCTGGGCCGGGGGCGGTGGGAGGTGGCCTTGGTGTGACAAGGAGGAGCGGGATGCAGGGAAGGCAGAGGGATGTGCCGGGCTGCGCGGGTGTCGCTGCCCTCTGCTGATGGACGCGGGCAGGCACAGACGCCTCTGAACGGGGATGTTCCAGGGGTTTTATTCTTTGCAGCTGTAGGCAGAAGGGAGACCTGCCTCTCCCTGCGGGAAGGGCCCCCGCGACCACCCCCCTGTCGCATCTGTCTCCTTGCAAAGTGCCAGTCGGTGCTGAAATCTCCTCGCCTGCTGTGCCCTCTGTCCCTTCCCCTGCAGGATCATCCCTTCTCGGCCCCAGAAGCCAGGCAGACCTTCTGGCTTTGTGCAGCTCCCCGTGGGACTTGCCTCAGCATGAAAATCCACAGTCCCTGGCTGCCAAAACCACTTCCCCTAGTTCCTTTCCCTTCCTCCTTGCATCCATCTCAGAAATGGCTTAAAAAGAGACACTCTTGGTTTTCCCTTTCCCTGCCCTGTCCCTCCCTCTCCTGCTCTGCATGGCTGGAAGGATGGGGATGTCTCAGCCTGAAGCTGCTGCCTCCCTCTCCCCACCATCCCAGTCACACGGCAGCTATTTCCTTTGGATTCCTGCTCTGAATTCTCCCTGGCTTTAATCTCATCCCAAGAAAGTCACATTTTGGGTGACTCCTTACAAAACAAGGGTGTGTTGCAACAGTTTTCAGTTTTCTTTCACTTGAGCTAGCCCAGCTGCTTGCCACGTCAGGCTCCAGGTTGCCAGAGCCAACGTGTGCCCTGTGCACAAGGGTGGGATCCCAGGAGGATGAGCAGCAGCCCAGGATGGAGTTGTCCTCTCCTGTCCACGGGCTGACTCCAACTCTCATCCATTACACCATGTTAACTTACTCTTTGCTATGGCCAAATGTCTTTACAGCTGGAAAAGAACATCTGGAAGCACTTATTGGCTATTCCAGTGAGATTCCTCAGGGTGTTTGCACATCATATCCCTCTCTCTTTCCCCTTTGGTCAGTGTTCCACTAACCAGCTTAATCTGTTTAAATGCTCAAGGAGGAAAAACAGGAACTTACACAAGTAGTTACTGAATATGAATGTAAAGCTCAGTGTTTCTTTGCAACGTTTGAAATTTGTGTATAGTTGGTTGTAGAAACAACCCAGGCAAGAGAGACAATGTCACCTGCCCTACCTGGTAGCCCCACACTGCAAACATCTAATATTGACATGTTCCATGCATGCTGGAATTGCACACTGGGGATGATCTCCTGATATAACCCACAAATAACTTCTGAATGACGACCAAAATGAGAAAATTGGGATTGGTTCACGGACAGTTCATGAATAGAAAAGAGATGAAATTAGCTGAATGAACTGCTCATTACGCATTTTTCAGCCAGCTGTACTAATTAGTGCCTTAAGGACTGTTCCTGTTCCCACTGCAGCCAACTTCAGAAGTCCTTTTGATTTCAGTGGGAGCAGGACAGAGCCTGCAGAGAGTGGGCCTGGTGCCTGCTTTCTCTGCAGTGCTTGTTTTTTTCCTCCTACTATTGCCTATTGATTCCAACATTTTATGTCTTCTATTAAAAGGGCTGCTTCTAAAATGTCCTGCATGATAATCGATAATCACAGGAGAACAAATGCCAGTCCTAGAGTGTGTCTTATGCCTGTTGTGTTCTCTGAAGGGGAAGGTTTTTCATTTGTTTTCTTTTCCTTCACTTTTCTCCAGACTTGGTGGTACCAAGGAGCACAGAAGCTTTTCAAGCCTTTGGAACACATGAATCAATCCAGAAATGTCACTAGGGCAGAAGGTGCAGGAGTTGAATGTTTGCTCTCACAGCCAGCTGGGCATTTTGTTTGTGTGTGTGTGTAAGGATAATGTTTATGATGTTTCTTTCCCACCACAAAGTTCCCACAGCACAGTGTTGCTCTGCATGTGGCAAAGTTAGAAAAACACATCAGTTCCGACTGATGCATGTGCTTTTGTCAGAGAAGACTCCCCTCAAGAGCAGGCTTCTTTGCTCTTCTTTCAGGTTTATAACACACTATATTGTCTGCAACAGTCTCTCCATCAGGCCACTTGTGTTGGTGACCAGAACAACATGCTTTATGTTTGCCTTTTCTTACCATGGGCAAGCCAACACCTTCAGGAGAAACAAAGGCTTTGGCTGATTCTGGTGTTGCTCATGGGAGACAGCCATGATATTCTGCTTCCCATCTTATTCTGGAGTCCAAAGCCAGTTAATCTGGAGAGGCACAACTGCAGACTATCATCCATGTCTGGATGTTTCTGCCCCAACAGGACCCGACCGGGATGGAGCTCCTGATGGTTTTTCTTCCCATCAATTCAGTGAAATTGCCTGCTGGGGAGAAAGCAGAGGATGTCCCACCAGCTCAGCCTGGAGAAGTCTCCACAGCTCCAGTCTTTGGGCTTCTCTCCACAGACTGCCTAAAATGGATACAAAGGAGCCTTGGAGTGGAATTTATTTTCCTCTTAAGACCATCCTTAAAATAACAAACACCAGAAAACTGGTGACATGCAGTACATCTGTTTGAGTAACACGGGCCTTCTGTCTGTAACAGAGGAAACTCCAAATAACTCTTTGATTTGTGTTTCCTTTCTTCTCCTTCCTCATCTCCTCCTCCTCCTCTCCACTGTATACAAATCTGTTCTGCAGGCTCAAAACCACCACTTCTCTCTCCCCTGATGAGCTTGTTTTTATGCCATGTGCTAGTTATTTCATTTCCTCTTTGCTTCTAACACAGCTAATATTTATCCTTCCTCATGGGATTGTGTCTTTGTTTATACGCTGATGTCAAGGGGTAAGGACAGCACTTCTTTTAGTTCCAGCAGCCCAGATTCCTGCCCTCTGACTGCATCTCATGGAACAGCATCTTCCCCTGCAGGATGTCCCGCAGCAGCCAACGGTCCCGGTTCAGAAAAGCAATTAGGATTAAAATATGTGTTTAAAGTTAGCACACGTAGAAGCCCTTTTCTAAATAGGGACACTCTCCAAAGCAGAGCCATGGGAGCTGCTGGGCTGGCAGGCAGGGCTCAAGATGCAAAAGGCTGTTAAAATCTGGCCCGTGTTAGCTGCCTAATTGCTTCCCCAGAAACAGCAAGGCTGTGAAAACAAGAGCTAGTGGCCATTTCTCCTTGTTTGGTTTGTTGGTTTTTAGGGACAACTGTTTAAACACAGAGCTTAAACATACGTAAAACAGAGATTGCAAGGCACAGATCCCAACAATTCAACTGAAACCAGTACAACCCATAGAAAAGGCAGGATCTTAGGAGGTGTGTTGTGTGGGTTTCCCTTTGTTCAACCCAGTTAGACTATCTTTTCCTCCTTCAGTTTGTTTCCTTTCAGCACTGATCCCTTCACTTCATTACCACATGCCATTTTTTTAAAGCTCTCATAGCTAATATCACAACTATAGATCCAGGGTTTATTTATAGCCCTGAACTCTGCAGAGAGCTGTGTGTCTTGTTGCTGTGGAAACTGGGATCCGAAAAGTAAGAGGATTTTAAAGGGATTTTAGAAGAGACCTGCTCAATTCGAGTACTAGCTCTCAATTCCAGAGGTCTGTGTTCAACTGTGCCTTAAACATACCAGTAAAATGCACCCAGCAGTCTCAGGTAGCCCTCAGGGGGTACTCATCCTTTATGTTTGATTATCTTCTGCCACTTTGCAGCCTGGTATTTGGTCTCAGTTGTGAGACCAAAGACGTGCAGGTGGCAATGGGGGTGTTAAACTCTTGGTGTCAGCAATGACATATTTGCCAGGCCTGGGGCAGTTTGCTTTTTTCTTTGCCTTTCATTGTTGTTTGGGGTTTTTTTGGGAGCCTTTTGCCAAGGTAAGTACCACCTTAAGGGATGCTGAGTTTGCAAACATCCTGCACACTGCGCTCCATCCAGGGCTTTGAGATTAGCACAGAGCAGTGTTTCCTGGAAATGAGATTTTACTGCGTGAAACAGTTATTTAAATGATCTTATTTAACTCTGGGTATAGTGTGTGAAGGCCAAGAGCATGATGGATGGGCTGGGTCCCACTTGCACTCTGCATTCTCTCCTGGCAGGCCAGCAATGGGCAGACTTGGACTGAGGCTTCACCTAGGGCAGGGACCTTGCTGAGCCACCCGTGGAAAAGCCAGTCCTTCCAAAGGCCCATCTAGGGATTCTCAGACCAAGGCCAAGCTCCTGCATGAGATGCCAGTGTGATGTCCCCTCAGCCTGGCCACAGGCTGCTCCAGGCTGCTGGATCATCACAGGAATGCTGTGCTCAGCACCACCCAGGCTGTTTCCGTGCCTCTAAATGTCAGGTGTCCCCCAGCACTCAGGGAGAAATCTTCCCAGAGCTCTGCCAAAGGGCTGTGTGCAGGGCTTCTCTGGCTCTGCCTGTCACTTTCTAGCAAGAGCTAAGCTTTAAAAAAAACCCCAACACCTTATGATTCAAGCAGTAATTCAGTTTATGAAGCCACTCCGGAGCCCAGTGTAACTTGGGCAGAGATTTGAGTTTCTTCCACACTGGCAGGCTTGGAAAAATAACCTGGAAAATGCCACCCTATCCCTGTGGCCGAGGCAGAGGAGGGTGAGAGGGAAGGACAGGAGATGTAACATGACTAGCCCACCAGCATGTGTCTTAAATTCACGAACCAGGCCCAAATGTCAGAGCTGATCAGCTATTGCCTCACATTTCCATAAGTAAAGCAGCAGTCCCTGGGTGTGCTGGCTGCCAGGGCTCGGGGGCCATCACCAGGCAGCCTCTCCTTCCCCAGAGCAGCTCTGACATTTGTTCAGCACATTCTCCAGCTCTGTGCTGGCACGGGCTCTATGGTGCCTGGCTAGAAGTTATTACCATGATATTAGATTAAAAATAGAAACGCAGGAGCCAAGACTTGCAGACCGAGGGGATGGCAAGTCACTGACTTCTCTTTTCCATTAGAGGGTGCCAGGAACCTACTGTTGCTGCAGACCCCAGAAATCATGGAAAACGTGACTTTGTCCGGTACATTTTGGGACCAGGCAAGTCTGTGCCCATTTTCAGCACCCAAACCTCGCACTGCCCAGGAAGGCCAACTGGAGTAACTCAGTCACCGTGTGGATGGGGAGGAGTTGATGTAGCAGCTGTTAAATCAGAAGCACATGGGCAGGTGATAGCCCACAGCAAACTCCACAGGACCAAGTTGCCTTCACACTGCTGGGTGTTAGCAGGAACATCAGCTGGGGATGGGAAAGGTCTTTGTTGGGCTTCATGAGATGTTGATGAGATTTGGGTGAAGTCCAGTGTTTCCCATTTTGGATTGTCCCTCTGTAGGATGGACTTGCAAAGAGCTGGCTTTGCTGAGGTTGGAAAAAAAGGGTTGTTGGGCTCAAAGAGTGGACCTGAGGGCTTGTGGCATCACTTTGGATGCTTGTAAGAAAAAGGGGTGGCTGACCCTTGTCAGAGGTGGCCTCTGGGTCATCAGATGCTCCTCAGAAAAGGGAAACCTTCCTGCAGTGCTTCCTAGCCCCTCAACTGTGAAACGTGAGGGGTCTCTCCTGGATCTCATGGGCACGGTGGGTGTCTGCAGGACAGGGGTGTGTTTTGAAGCAATGAATGTGGAGAGCATGGGATCTTGGCTATATCAGGGATTCTGGGCACTGTTTGAATGTGGATAGGAAAATCCCCATAAAAACCTGCAAGTGTGAACCACAAAAAGTGAAAGAACAGGTAGGATAGTGGGGAAAAATGGTTTGGGTGGCTGTCACTTGTGCTTTGGGTCTAGCAGAGAGGACAGACAGTCAAGACAGTCTGAGTCTGCCAGAAAATCATCCAACCTCAGGTATGACACAAACCATCAAATGGCTCCACTTCTCCTTCCCAGACATGCTGCTCCCAGCAGTATTCCAACCCGTGCTCGGCTGGAGGGCTGTGCACAGCTCTCCTGCTCTCCAAATGCAGTAACTTTCTCTCCCAAAACCACCAACAGGACTTGGTCTTCACTTCTCAGCACAAGTGTTGCTAACTTTTTTGCAACAGCCATACACAGGGTTAAAAAATGGCAATCCAAATAAATCAGGTGATCAGTCTTAACAGCATGAGATTAAAAAAATAAGGTGAACTTTTCAAAAGGGAAAGCAACCCAGTGCTCCCAATTTAGGCTTTTGAAAAGAAATGCAGACTTCAGGGGAGAGCATGGCAGAGTGGGATGAAAGTCTCCTTTTTGGTTTTGAATCTTTGGAAAAAACAAATTGAAGATCTATGGTTTTGGGGAAGAAGTGTTAATGAAATGGTTCAGATCAGTCAGTCGCTCCCAGCAGTGTGGAGACCACAGCTCTTGTTCCTGCCCCCAGCTGAAAGAGCTCAGATGGCCACACATGGGACTCCAGCTTCTTTTTATGGTGCAGCTGCAGTTATTGGTTCTCACACAAGGAAAAAGCAAGATGAAGCCTTTGATCTGGAGGTATCTTTGTCCTTGACCTGCCTCTGCAGTGACTCGGGGTGCAATACCAGGCTGTGCCCATGCCTCACTTTCCCCCTCTGCCTGTGCAGCACAGTGCTCTTCTGGAGCATGGGGCTTTCTGGTGGGCAAGTGAAGTAGGGAATATGAAGCTTTTTGGGATTGGTGGCTGGACAGGTCATAGGAGTGATGGAAAGGGAAGGCTGGTGTCTCTAGATCCCAAAGCCCAGCACTGCTTGGCTCTGTGTCACATGCTGACAGCTCCTCCTGTGGATTTCAGCCAAAGTGGCCCAGGGTTTGGACCTGCTTGCTCCTGTCCCAGCCACAGTGGGTGATTCAGAGCAGATGGGATGAAGGGCTGTCCCTGAGCCCCACCAGCAAGACTGATCTGTGCTTTCCTGCCCAGGATTTTATCATGGAGCAGG
>NW_009953796.1:307311-310431 GCF_000747805.2 Chaetura pelagica
CAGGAATGTCTCGACCAGGTGGGTGAGGGCAATAGCAGCAGCCAGCACAGCCTGGTTTTTCCCCTGGATCCAGGAGAAAGCTGGTCCTTCTGGACCCAAAAGCTAACATCACATGCTGGCAATTATTTCTGGCTGTCAGATGAAAAAACCAGGGGTGGCAAAAGAGCAAGTGTCTTGTCTGAAGCAGCAGTTTTGCAATAAACCCACACTTGGCTGAGTGCTGTTGTTTGCTGCGCCCATCCTTTTGGTCACAGTGGTTTCCCTGGTATCTCAAAGGATGGAAACTGGTTCACACGCAGCCCACGTGGAGCTCAGACAATTTGGGCAGCCTGTCTCTGGCTGCTGCCTTGCTGCCATGGCCAAGGGGCAAGAAGAAACCCTGCACCCAATTCCCTCTCGTACTTCTGAAGGATGGGAATAGCAAATTGCTGGGCTGCAGTCACATCCTCATGGAAAGAACCACCAAAGGGTGGTGTCAGCTTACATTGCTGGAGTGTCTTTCTTCCCAAAACGATCCCAAAGCGTTTTGTGGAGTAAATATAAACCAGAGGTATTTGGGGAGGAGCCTGGGGTGGGACTGATGGGCACAGCTCGGCAGCTTCGGATAGGAAAGGAAAATACATCTGACTGCATCTGAGGGAGTGCAGAGTGTACAGTGCAGCACTGGGCAGATCTGGGGCTTGGCCAAGAAAATAAACATAGGAAATACTTGAGCCTGATGACAACCATGAGCAGTCTGCTATGGTTTGAAGAGGTCTTTTTGGGACACCCGAGCAGGCGCCTGTTGCAGATGGAGAGAGATCCCAGCCCCTTCAAACTTGTGGTGAAGCCTTTATTGGTTTCAGCTGGGCCAGGATTTCCTTTCATGGTTCTTGTTTTTTCTTAGGAAGTGATTTCCCTTTTCTGGGACATGCCCCTCTGCCACCCCCCCTGCCCGGCAGGGACAGGAGACTGTTGCAATGTTGGGGGTTTGCACACAGATTTAGGGATGGATCCTGGGGGGGGCTGAGTGATTCCAGCCTGTCAGTGGGAGCAGAAGATGCTCTGCAGCTCCAGAGTTTTGTGCAAGCATGTAGGATCCACACATTCTGAGCTGAAGACCAAAACTGAGTGCTCAGCAGCTCTGGTAATCACTTGGGTGCTTGCATGTGGCTTTAAAGTAATTTTTTTTCCCAAATTTTCATTTTCAACAAATAACTTTGAGGCTTTTCACTCCAGAGTTTGACTTGGGCCCCTTAATTTAAAAGTTCAGACCCTTGCATGTTCTTCAGTGTCCTGATGAAGGTGGCAGGCCCTGGGGCATTCCAGGTAAGTGAGACTTTGAAGCAGGTATTCATTTGGCAATGACTTTCAGCCTGAGACCTTCTCCAGAATTAACTATCCCAAGGAAGATCTTACTCCTGGCTGAAAATGAAACTGAGTAAGAACTGAATGAGGTGGAGGACAGGGAAGGCAGCCTCCAGCTCTGCTCCTTTCAGGGAGCTCCTTTCACAGAATTGTCACTGCTGGAAAAGATCTCTGAGATCACTGAGTCCAACCATCCACCCAGGAAAAAACAAAAACAAAGCCAAACAAACAAACCCCAACACCAAAAACAAAACAGCAAAACACCCCAACCAAGCAACAACAACACCCACCATGCCCACTGGAGCATGTCCTGAAGTGCCATGTTATTTGAACACCTCCAGAGATGGTGACTCCACCACTTCCCTGGGCAGCTTGTTCCATCCTGTTGTATCCAGGATGAGCAGTTGACTTTCAGTCCAAATCCAAATTTTCCCCCAATTCAGGAGTGTCCCCAGCTGGGATTTATCAGCACTGTGTGCTCCTGGGATCCTCCTTTTCAACAGGACCAAGCTGTGCATTTCATCACAGTGAAAATTCAAACACCCTTTTCTTCTTCATCCCTGCTGCGTCCCGTGCTTTGTGCCTGGGGTGTCTCTTGGCAGTGACAACTGAGTTCATCTGGTGGTTTAGAATTCTCATGGCTTGATTTCTAGAAGTCTCACTGCCCTAGGATGACGTTCCTTTATCCCTCACCCTTTCTTTTCCTCCTGGATTATCCCATGTTAATAGGTACCATGTAATACAGTCTGTTGTTAACTGCTCCTGAATCCTGCTCGCTGATTCCTTAAGCAGATCTTGAAATCCCATGAATCTGGCTTTGAGTTTTGTGGAGGTTTGTTCTGTGCCTTTTTTTTTTTTTTTAAAATACAACACATGATACGTGTGAGATAACTTTCTACTCCAGCTTTTGAGAAGCAAAGGAGCTTCATGTCTTTAGACAGTCTAAACACACCATACCAGACTGCAGAGTGCATCTGCTTAAATCCCCTGCAAAATAGGCTGTAGGAAAGAAACCTTGTTTGAAAAACTGCATCAAATCTGCAATAAATTCTTCTATAGCTGCTTATCTGCTCAGAAAAGAAAAAGATCCTTGAACACATTTGCATGCCAGTATTTCATAAGACTGTGAGTAATGGCAGCTTTTTTAGATTGTTGTGCAGTCTTGCTTCAGTGCAGGACGTTGGTTCTGCCTCTGGTAAAAAGCATTGTTGGTCCCTGCCTCAGTTTCCCCATTGACCAAATCAGATATTGGTTTTCAATCCATTGAGTGCTTGGGGGGAAAAATCAAACAAAACAATGTTCTCAACCCTCAGCTCCAGAAGTCCTGGAGTTCTTAGGAGAGTTTCTGAATTAAAAAACAGGTGACTTTCAGTGGCTGTTCAGAGAAGCGGGAAGAAAACCCAAGATCTCTCCAGAAAATGCTCCCAAAACAAACAAATCCTCCTTGGAGTTGTTCAGTTTTTCAAATCTCAGGCAGGTTGAAGCCTGTCTTGAGACTGAGCTGGGACAGAGGGAGCAGACGTGGCTTTTGCTGCCAGGTTGGGCACAGCTCTGGGTGTGACCCATCCCTGCCTCCGCTCCTCTGGCCCTTCCCACCATCAGCGGGCAGGAGCAGCCTTTGCACGTGGAGGAAGATGGAAACCAGGATGCCAAGTGGTTTTCTGAAGCAGGTTTCTTCCCCTCACATTATGTCAGCCGCATTTCCTGACAAAACCAGCAGGAGCAGGCGGGTGACAGATGTCCCTTTATTACCGGCAGGCATTCTGCTCCTTG
>NW_009953796.1:310582-317878 GCF_000747805.2 Chaetura pelagica
CCTGCTCCTTGGGCTCAGACACAAAATTCAGAGGCTTGAAACGAAGGCTGAGGTTTGTTTGGTTAAGACTGGCTACCTTGGCTTCATTTACAAGCATCTTCCAGCTATGGGAAATTAGTCACCTTGGGTTTTCTGCTGTGCCAAGGGCTATTCCAGCCTTCCATGGGAGCAGCGGGCAGATCAGCAGGGTGGAAAACGCAGGGAGATGTGGGTGGCTGGGAAAGCCAAGTCCCTCCCAATTAATAGTGTTATTTTATCACCCGTTGCAGGGGTTTGTCACCTGGGATGGGAAGGGCAAAGCAGAGCCACTCTGCACACAGGGTGTGTCTTGTGAAGCAGTGACAGTGACAAGGACTGGGGTTTTATCGCAAACAAACACATTTATTTTAGGGTGATCCAGTAAAATAAAAGGGCAAATGGGGGAAATGACATTGTTTTGCCTAGGCTTTATTTTTTGGCTTCTAAGATCATGATAGGAAAAAGCTCAGCAAAGGTTGCAGAGGGATGGAGGGAGGGAAGGAGGATGAGATGCTACCACTGGAGGGCCATGCACTGCTCCTTCTCTCCTACAATATTTGCTTTGTGGGTCTTCACCTGGGATAGCAAGTTGACTGTACTGAGTGTACTTTCTGGGTATCTTCCACAGCCCATAGGAACTCAAAACTGATTGTCATCCACCTGCCAATTTACCTAAACCTGCAGCAACATGTTTTTCCTCCAGCCTGAATGCCAAATGACCCATTACCAGCTCACCTTTCTTGGCTCTTCCTGCACACCTCTGCCTCCTCTCCATCCGTCGTGAGCCATTTGTCCCTTGCAGCAGATTGCAGCCCTGTTCCTTTCCTCCTGGAACATCAGTGCTGGGAGGAGGTCTCTGCCTGCCTGTGGTCCCCACATTCCCCAGCTCCTTCCTTCAGGCTGCCTGATGGGTGCCAGGGAGAATAGAGGCCCGGGGGGGAAAGATCCCTCTGGCCACAAGGAAGAAAACATCACAACACATCTCGTGCTCCCAGCGTTGTGACTCTTCCCTCCCATGTGCTCAGTTGATCAGGATCAGCTTCTTTGCTGCTGTTTTTGTGCCTCTTGATTTCCACACGGAAACTGGCTCTATTTTTACCCAGCTAAAGCTGATTAGATTTGCAGTAATTGGCAGGATAAACAGACACACACTGGATGCAGCAGGTTAATGCGATACATTCAGTGACCAGCAAAGGCACTGAGCCCATCCCCAGTATAAAGAAGGCATTCAGGGTAATTTATTGTACACATGCCTGTAACATGCCCATTAGCCATCCCTGTCCTTCCTCTCTCCACAAACCCATTTCCCCTCGGAGACAATGAGTGTTATTACCCAATGCAAAACATTTCATCGTTTCCTCCTGAGCTCCTCACCAACCCACATTAAACCCAAGGACACGCAGGAGTTTCTCTTTCTGCTTAACCCAGGTCTTGACTTTTCTTGACCTCTGAGAGATTATTAGCATTGAAGCAGCCACATATTAAAAAAGAAAAATGCTACTTACAGCTCAAAGGCTGACCTCCTTCAAGTAATGTAATTCCCAACCATTTCAATCACTTTCACACTCTACAATCTACCGGAAGATGAGCAGCAGCCCTGCCTGCTGCAATATCATTCTGGTCTTTAATTGGTTCTGGGGGTAATTTAGCTAGAGACCAAGCAGATAAGAGAAAACTTGGGGACAACATCAGGTGATTGTATAGTCCTGGAATTCAATTAACTGGGGGAAGAAATAAGCAGGAAGTGAAAATGAAAATCATTTCAGTTTCCAAAGCTGCATCTTTCCCTCCCACGCCGTTTGGCCTCAGCAGTGCTCGGGCAGTGGTGCTTGGTCTCTGCAAGGTGGTCCAGCCATCAAGGTCTCCAGCCCAGGAGAGCCACACAAGGTGAGTGACCCTCAACAAAAGGTATGAGCCAGGGCAGAAGGTGAACTGCTTTTTTAAAAACAGCCTTATCAAGTCTGATCCCATCCCATAGGGCTTCCCCATCCCTCCAGCTGCTTCAGGACCTCACAGCACTCCTGCCCCTGCTGCTGGAGATGTGTTTGCTGGAGAGTCCCACTGTGCAGGGCTCTGAGCTGGAGACAGAGAACAAAACCCTCCTCTTTCCTCTCCCTAAGTTGCTCTGATGCCCAGCATTTATCTCCTCTGCATATACTGTTGCCACAGTCTGATAAATACAAGGTAAATAAGGACCAACTTGGTCCTTACTCCTCCCAGGCACACTGCGTCCCAGAGTTGCTTGCCTGCAATGCCTCTGCTTCCTCAAAGCTCTCTGACTGCTCACAGCTCTACTTTGAGCCCTTTCAGTTATGCAGTTTTAATCTGTTTAATGCAGGCCCTGTTGATTTTGCATTGTTTCCTGATCAATCCGTGGCGGGGGCCCAAGTCAAGGGCTGTGTGGGAAGCTAAGGATGTTGCATCGGTTCCATGATCTGCACCTGGCACCCTTGGTACCCTCATCAGTGAAAGATGATGAGTTCACCACTTCCTATTTCCCTCCAACTCCAGTTTGCTATTCATTATATCCCCCTCTTTTAATTCTCCATCTATCAAGTCCAGTGTTAGTGGTTCCATTAATTGCCCAGAGGCTTAAAATCAGCAGCATCCTCTTCACCCCTTAATGCGTGGGCACAGTGCTGGCTTTTTCCCAGTCTTCTAGTACTTTCAATGACTGTTCCAAGACCTTTTGAAAATCACCATTAACTATCCAGGCAGCTCCTTGGCCACCTCCTTTACAACCCTTGCAAGTTATTAAGATCTGCTGGTTTAAAAATATCAAGCTCCATCAGCTTGCTGCTCAGCGTGCCTCCTGTGTACTCTTGGAAAGTATTTCATTAGCACGTTGTCTTTTTTCCACCAGATACCAGGGAGAAACCTTCTGCCTTTTCTGTGTTATCAATAAATCTCCCATTTCTGGGGAGCATCAGCCTACTGTTAAGGCAAGGCTTTGTTGCTTGAAAATCTTGGAAAATACCCTTCTGTCACTAATTTCTCCACCTTGGGGGAATTCCAAATCCCTGGCAGTGTTGAAGGGCAGGTTGGATGGGGCTCTGAGCAACCTGGGCTGGTGGGAGGTGTCCCTGCCCATGCAGGGGGTTGGATCTAGATGATCTTCAAGGTCCCTTTCAACACCAATCATTCTATGGTTCTGAGGTCTATTAATTACTACCAGTTTCCCTTTTCTTCCTTTTGTGTGTTTACACTTTATGTGTTACTTTTGGTGGCTCTTTGACTTCCTTCCCAAGCCACTTTGGGTTTTTTTAACAAAGCTGTTCTGTCTGCATCACTGCTTTCTTGAGAAAAGGCTTCTCCTTTTTCAACACATTTTTCATTTAAAGTCTTCCTCCGAGTTGATCTGGCTTGTTATTATTTTCTGCTTTGTGAAACAGGACCTTTTAAAGTGGGAATCATATATATGTAGTAGTGCTTTGAGCTGTGTCTTGTTTACACATAATGTAATAAAGCCACGACTGCTTGTGACTGGTACAGTGAGAAATTCATCTTCACCTGCCAGGGCAAGGTCGAATGTGGAATTCCCTCATGCTGGAGGCAGTATTTTTTGCATTAGGAAATCAGCTTTCCCCCCCCCAAGCGATTCTAAGGATATTTTAATACTGGCAGCTCAGGACCTCCAGCTCAGTCTGAACTCCCCAGTGATCACAGGATTTTTATTAGATATCACGGATGTGGCTGCTTAAAGAACCAGATTGTGTCGAGTCCCTGGAGCCACATGACGATCTGCTGCAGACCCTTCTTGCTTCATACTTTATTGCCCAGGATATTGATCCAGAAACACTCTGAATCATTTATTTCCATGTTGCTAATGACTTGGAACCAGCCTGGGACTGCTGGTGCTTGGGAGAAGGAGATATCTGCTCCCAAACCAGTCCCAGTGGGATGCAGATGAGGACCAGCAGATCAAGACCTCGAAGCACGAGTGCAAACCTCCCTACACTGCTTAAACAACCTGCTGTTTAATTCCACCCTTTGCTGCCTTTTCCCTCTCTTTCTCTGTGAAACAGGGGCCATTATTTATAAGATCACTTTAATGTGCTTCCCCTTCAGCATCATTCGGGCATCCCCAGGAGCTGCTTGCAGCCTGTGAGGTCCTGCAAAGCCCTGCTGCTAGTTTCAAAAAAACCATCTCCCCCCATGAATGGAGGCCTGCCGAGTTGAGAAGCCTTCAAAGGCTGGGCTCAGGGTGGCCAGCACAATGTCCCTCCTCCTCCCCTCCCCATCCCCTGCTATGTTTCACAGGATCAAGTTCTCAGAAAAGAAAAGCTGCCTGCTTTCCTGGGATGCTGGAGATGTTCTTCTGGGCAGCTGGACTTTCAGAGCTACATCCCGCTGTTCTCCCGTTGAGGATGCACTGGCCACATGGGTTCCTCCAGCTAATCCTCCCCCTCCCTTTGCTCTGTGGCAGGCTTTTTTTCTTATCTTAAGTACATCCAAACTTCCCAGCAGGTTTTCTGTGGAGATTGGGTCCCCCAGGTGCCCTGCACTTGTAACTTTGAACCATGTTGTACAGCAAAACCCATTGCCTGCATCCCTGTCCCTCCAGGAGCTGCTGCATCGGGCTCTGCCCTGCCCTTTGCACTGCACATGAGGGTGGGGTGGGACCTGCCAGGGATCTGCATCTTTCCACCTGTGTTTTTGTCTGCAAGGAACACCAGGAATAGGCAGGTGCTAATTTTATTCCCTATGTTTTGCATCACCCCCCCTACCACATGCTATTTTGTCTTTCCCCATCCATGCTCAGTGACTTATCATAAGCTGATTTGCTTTTTATTGTATTTTTTCACCACTATTCTTTTATCCCAAAAGTCCTCTCAGTCTCCTCATCCACACAGGCACCAAGATAGGAAAAAAACCCCCAACTTGGTCAGCCCTATCTAACGCTGTCTCCAGAGTGAGTCAAATGTGCTGGAGAAATCCTGCTGTGGTTTGAGGGCAGCCCAGCTCCAGCCCCAGAAAGGCAGCAGCTGTGGAGGGTCAACCTGGTGCTCACCAAAGGCAAAAGCATCTTCCAGAAGGAACAACCTGCTGGCATCTGGGACTGGTGTGAAATCTAATCTGGAATCCTGTGCCTCCTGCACATGAGCAGCACTGAGGAAACGTGAACTGGTGTGGAAAGGACAAGCCGAGGCGGGAAGGACTGAAGGCGACTGGGACGTGAGTTTTTATTTTGAACTGAATTCTGACCTTTGGATGAAGTCTGGGAAAACCAGATTGATGTGGGGATAGGCTCAGGGACAGCAGTGTGGCCGTGTTGTGGTTGGCCACCATGCCACAGTCACCCTGGCATCTGTAATCGTTCATCCAGCCCCTTCATCTGGTATTCCCACAGTCTTCTCCCTTTGGCTGCCAATGTGGCTTTTGGCAATTCCTGGAGCCTTCTGAAGCCCATCTTTAAACCCTTTAATAACCACGATGGCCCTTCTGACCAAAGCCTCCACTCCAGCCACAGGGCAGCAAGACAGGCTACGGGCACACCACCAAACCTCCATCAGGTCACAAAGAGAAGATGTAACACCTGGCTGTATCTTTAGTGTACAAACTGCCCCCTCATCACACCCAAAGGTGCTGTGCCCCCCAAAATACTTATTTTAAAGCCATGCACCATCCTGCTAGCCCTGCACTAGCATTTGTCACTGAGAAATCTTATTCTCCTCTCCCCTTCCTCAGCAGATGATTAATTTCTTTTTCACTGGCTACCATGAAACACACTGTTATTTTAAACACCTATTTTATTAGGGGAGCAGCAGCCCACGATGGTTAGAGGTTGTATCACACCTTGGTGCATGCACAGCATTAACCTCTGGGCTCCATACCCCATTGAACCCCACAGAAGGAATAGCTGGTCATTCATTAACCTGCCAATTAACATGGGAAACCACCATTACTGTGTAAAACTACACAAGGGGGCTGGAATTTCTCTTTTTTCCTCTCTGCCAAAACTTTTAGACACGCTCAAGCAACTTCAGTTGTGGTGTTTTCCTTGGAAAGTTTCGGGGGGGTTTCCACCCAAAGTCTCACTCTGTGAAAAAAAAATGGGAGTTTGAAGTTGCCAAAAAATGCAGTAACTAAAGTGTTGGATTTTTGGGAAACAAAAACCCCAACAGAACCCCCCAATGTGTAATGAAGATGGTCCTTGCATTCTTGAAAGACTTGGTGTTTGGAAAGACGTTGTCAACTGAGAAAAAAAAATCCTTCAGTGGGAAAATTTCCACCCACTCTGGTTGCACCTCTTCCCTCCAGCTCTGAGGGAGGGGAAGGTTTTCCTCCCCACGAGGGTGGATCTGTGTTTTCCAATGGATGGACAAGAGAACGTATTGATAGAGAAGAAAACAACCCCTGAGTGGGAAGGTGCAGCTTGAAAGGTCCTGCTTGGTGGGCAGCTGAGGCAGGTACTGAGCATCACCATCCCTTCCAGTGGGGATGCATGTGCTTAAACCCCATGGATTTCCACGGCCAGGGTTTATACAGCTCATTTTTTTGCCTCGGAGTCCTGGCTGAGCCGGGTCCTGAATCCGAGTCGACAGTCTCGGCTCAAAACCAGCCCTCCAGTAAAACCAGTGGGCAGGGCAGGATGCAAACTGGAGCTGGTGCTCCCGCCAGTCCTGCCGGAGATTTCCTGGAGGAACCGTGTTTCCTGGTGCTGCCCAGATTTTGCTTCATAGGTACTTGTGAGCATCCTTTTACTTTCATTCAACACAGCTCCCCCTTTCACCCCTGCGGATCAATACACTTGTGTGTGAAGACAAAGATACACGTACAGATCTGGATGCACCCAGATCTGCCCAGACACCCCGATGCTGCAAATACTTGGCACGCTGAGGAGCAAGGAGGTGCAGGACAGGAACCCATGTGCTCCAGAGCTTTGAAGCTCTCGCTTTCCGCCTGGGGAGGGTCCCTTTCACATCTTCAGGGGGGGCAAAAAAACCCAAACCAACCAACCAACCACCACCAACCCTCTGCGGACGGGACGGGCGAGGGGGGGTCCTGCTGTTCAGCACTTTCCCAGCAGAGGGGAAGGATGGGAGATGCTGAAGGGAGGGGAGGTGGGTGAGCAGCAGCCCAGGGTGGGGGGATCCAGCCCTGCCCACAAACCCCGGGCGCCCGCGAGGCCTTGCCATGAATAAATCATCGGCGTTGCAGTCGCAGGGAGCGGGGGCTGCCCGGAGATTCGGCGTTGGTGGGGCTGAACGAAGCGTGTTTTGGTCCTTTCTTGTTGTGTGTCGTTCCTACCTCCCCCCACCCACGCACCCACCCACC
>NW_009953796.1:318684-321996 GCF_000747805.2 Chaetura pelagica
ACCAGCCCCCACCCCACCCCCGTTCCCTGCCGTGGATGGTTTTTAGGTGGAGTCGTTTGCACCAAAACCCAATAGCTGCTGCTGTTCTTGCTGCTATTTTTTATTTATTTATTTTTTTTAATGATACTGTTTCCACAGCAGGGGAAGAGAGAACTGATCCCGAACATACTCCCAGAGAATGAATAATCACAAGAAACTGGCTTAAGCAGCTCCCTGGATCTGGTGCATTATTTCGATTAAGTTTATTTTGATTTGATTATTTTTTTTAAATTACTATTTAATATATTTTTTTCTCCCCCCCCAGTCATCTTTGTGATTTTATTTTCTGCATTTTTAAGTTTGGTTTTTGGTGTTTTGTTTTTTTTTTGGGGGGGGGGTTCAGCGTGGTTTTGGGGTTGCTGCAGGGGTTGTTGTTGGGTTGTTGTTTTTTTTTCACCTTTTGGGGGATTTGCAAACCGAATTACATGCATGTCCAGTGGGGGAAGGTTTAATTTTGACGATGGAGGGTCGTACTGTGGAGGCTGGGAGGACGGAAAGGCTCATGGCCACGGAATCTGTACCGGCCCGAAGGGTCAAGGTGAATACTCGGGCTCCTGGAGTCACGGCTTTGAGGTGCTGGGGGTCTACACTTGGCCCAGTGGCAACACTTACCAGGGCACCTGGGCGCAGGGCAAGCGCCATGGCATTGGCTTGGAGAGCAAGGGGAAGTGGGTGTACAAAGGAGAGTGGACCCATGGATTTAAGGGACGGTACGGGGTCCGGGAATGCACTGGAAATGGGGCCAAGTACGAAGGCACCTGGAGCAATGGATTACAGGATGGCTACGGGACAGAGACCTACTCGGATGGAGGTAGGTGCTGCATTGATACCTTCCTGGCTGTCTGGGTGGGGGTGTGGGGGCACAAGGCTCTGAACGGGGACCCTGCTTTTAGGCTGGGGTCTGTACCCTGCTGGCTTGGGGTGAGGGTTGCTCATACCCTGCAGGAGATAAGGAACCAGCCCTTTGCCACAGGTAGCCCCATAGGCTCAGTGGGTGCTGGGTCCTTCCCCCCACGCTTCTCCTTGAGCAGGCTTTTTGGGGAGAAAAGCTGCCTGTGCTGCTGGGGGGGGGGGACACTCAGCTCTCACCCAGAGGGTGGGAGAACGGGGTGGGCCGTGCAACTGGGAAACAACCCAAGTTGCACATGGGGTTTGCAGTTCTGCACCACTGGAACCTGTAGGATTTGCATGGAAGCAACCCTGGGCTGGGGGGAGGGAAGTGTGCAGGGGGATCCAGGGCAGATGGGTGCAGCTTTGGTGCTGCAAATGCTTCCAGCAAGGGCCTGGGGTCTCTGCACTCCCTGCAGCCCCTCCAAACGCAGCCCCACACTTAATAATACCAGGCAAAAGACTTTAATTCAGACAAGAGTCTTACATTCTAGTTTATGGCTTAATGCTTAGTGTAGGGGCTCAGAGGGATCACCAAAGCTATTCCCTGCCATCAACATGGCTTAACAAGCTGTGGAGGGGAAACTAGGATTAAATAAAAAAAACAAGAAAACCCAATTGAAGCTAAAAAAATAAATACATTTGTGGACTAACAAGCTTTAAGGCTGAACTAGGAGAAACAGCTGGTGCTCTGCTGTAAGTGGCTGTATCATCCTCTCTCCTGTTCTGTGGCTACTTCCATCTAAACTGCCACCATAATACCAGGCAGGCCCTGCCTGCTGGCAGCCAGGGACCTTGGGCAGTCAGGGACCTGGTGTTTTGCTGGCAAGCCTGTCCATCCAGAGCAGGATCAGTTGGGGTTTTTAAGACGTTGTCATTTTTCCAGGCTTGCTCCACGTTAGGGACGTTGCAGCGCTGATGAGCCCCATGGCAGCCCTCCCGAAAGGTGCTGCAAGACCTTTCTCTAGCAACCCCACTTTGCTGCTTTGTGATCATACAGGGAGGCAGGATTTAACGTTACCTGCCACTGCTCTTTCCTGCTCTCAAAGGGAAAGGTGGAATGATCTCTGAGGGGTTTTTTTAGAAAGGTAATTCGGTGCTGGTGGCTTTCTCCTAAAGGAAAATGCAGCTGCAACCTTTTGTTTCAGCTGCCTGGAATAATGCTGGGGTCTGAGCTGGAATCTGCCAAGTGTGTGTTTGCAAACCGTTGGTAAATCCCAGCAGTCCTTCCGCTGGGAATGGCCGGAGAATAACCGTGGCCTCCCACGTTCAGAGCAGCCGTGGGGAGGGGATGTGGGGCGGTTTCTGTGTGTTCCCACCCTGAGTGCTGTCACCCTGCTCCCCTCCTGGCACCCAGCCCCTGCTGCCAGAGGGTGGGGGCTGCAGGAAGGCAGGCAGAAGTCTTGACAAACTACAGGTCTCCGAGGGCTGGGCGTTGCAGGGCTGGCCCCGTCCCTGGGCACACACATGTCCCCACCCTTCCCCATTGCCTGCAGCACAGCAGCTCCTTGGGAAATCCAGGGAGCATCTCCAAACTGGAGTGGCTTACCAGCAGTTTCACCATTTCTGAGAACCTACCAGAAGCAAAGAGCTTTTTTATCTTCCATCTTGGCAGGCCACCCCACCTTCTTGATGTTCAGGAGCCCAAAAGCTGTATGGCAGGTGTGTCACCTTAGGGGGAGGTGAGAGGATCAAGGGCAGGGTCTGTAGCACAGTGTTCCCTCCCCCCAGCCCCAGGGACTCTGCAAACCATCCTAGGAGGAAGGGATGGCTGTGCTGGGGAATGCAGAGTGATGGCACCTGTGGTCAAGGCCAGGAGCAGGGACAGGCCACACACACCCCATCCGGGCTGCTCCACACCAGCTTTCCCCCCAGGCACTCACTACTGAGCTAACCCAGCTGAAACTGTACTTTGACCAACTCAGTTGCCAGTACCCAGAGGCCACAGCTCTTCTCCACTTGCCTGTCTCCATTCTAGGTGGAAAACACCAAAGTTTGGGCACCTCCAGCCTTTTGGGCACCGAACCTTGGTGAAATTTGTGCTTTTGGATGTGAGAAGCTGGTGTGTGCAGGAGCTCTGCTGGGAGGGTGGCTGTGGAGATGTGGCACAGGGGAGGCAACTGTTGGGAAGGATGTTCCTCATTAATCAAGTCATTACCTTCATCAAACTGAAGTGTCCTAGAATCCTCGCCCTGGCATCTGTCACTTGCCACCCACAGATAAATACTCATCCCTTGCATATATATATATATTTATATATTTATATAGCACATCAGCCAGGGCCAGAGGCTGGGTCCCTAAATGCGCAGCGTGTTCCAGAATTCCCGGCTTTCCCTCTGGTTGTGCCACCTCCTTGCACAGGTGTGGGAAGGGGCAGGTCTCCCC
>NW_009953796.1:322227-338436 GCF_000747805.2 Chaetura pelagica
AGCCCCCCCCACCCCGCCCCAGCCCCCCCCCCAGACCCACCCACGCGCTGGGTGAATGGGAACCAGGCTCCCTGAGTCCCGTGTGTCCATCAGCTCCAAGCCTCGGGTCAGTTCTGGGACCCTCATGACAAGAAGGACATTGAGGTGCTGGAGCGTGTCCAGAGAAGGGCAATGGAGGTGGAGAAGGGTCTGGAGCACAAGTCAGATGAGGAGCAGCTGAGGGAGCTGGGGGTGTCCAGCCTGGAGACAAGGAGGTGAGGGGAGACCTGCTGGCTCTGCAGCTGCTGAGAGGAGGTTGGAGCCAGGGGAGTCAAGTCTCCTCTTCCTAGTAACAAGCAACAGGACAAGAGGAAATGGCCTCAAGTTGTGCCAGGTTTAAATTGGATATTAGGAGAAACTTCTTCCCTAAAAGGGTTGTCGGGCCCTGGCACAGGCTGCCCAGGGTGGTGGTTGAATCACCATCCCTGAAAGCGTTTAAAAGCCCTGTAGATGTGGTGCTGAGGGACGTGGGTTAGTGCTGGACTTGGTACGGTTAGGTTAGCACTTGGGCTTGGTGATCTTAAAGGCCTTTTCTAACCAGAATGATTCTGTGATTGTGATTCTGTGATCAACACACACCGGTTGTGCAGAGCCCAAATAAGCAAATGCAGCCCACACTTGGCCAAATGTACCACTGCACGTCCAACCCACAGTCCTGTCTGCATGCCTGCACTCACTGCAACCCCCCAAACCACCAGACTGCCAACATGTCCTTATCTTGGTGGGGAGACCCTGGCCCAGGCTGCCCAGGGAAGCTGTGGCTGCCTCATCCCTGGCAGTGTTGAAGGGCAGGTTGGATGGGGCTTGGAGCAACCTGGGCTGCTGGGAGGTGTCCCTGCCCATGGCAGGGGCTTGGAACTAGAGGATCTTTAATGTCCCTTCCAACCCAAACCATTCCATGATTCTGTGATCTTTCTGCCAAAAATCCCTGCCACCTCCTGCCCCCATCTGGAAGCACCCTGATATTCCATAAATCAAGCTGCTGAGGATTGCTTTGGTCAGGTGGTGGAGATGCACCTCTTGTTCGCTGTGCCTGGTTCAGCCCAGCTCCAGAGCGGGATTGTTCCCTGGATTCAGGCAAAAGGATCCACCTGGATCAGCTCTCACATGAGCCAGGGCATTGCTGGCACTGGTGGAACCTCTTTGGAGCAGAGGCTTGGAGACTTTCACCGGAGCAGGTCTGGAGATCAGGAGACATTTCAGCTTGTTCCTTTCTGTAACTCCTTGGACACTTTGGAAATACTCCGTGATTTTACCCCCGGGACAGTCAGGGTTGGGGCTGCAGGTTTGCCCCCGAAGTCCAGGGGCTGTGCCTTGGGTTTGGCTTCAGCTGCTGCAGTCATTGTTATGGAGGTGGATGAGATGAGGCAGATGAAGGAAGCCCCAAATCTGCTTTTGCCCTTCCCTGCTGTTTTCCTTCTCCCTTAATCTCTCCCCAGGTGGAACATTTAGAATCCAAAACCAGGCAGGGTCTCGGAGAGAGGACCAGCCCTTCTCTTGGGTCCCCACTGCCTGGCCAGCCCTTGGGGAGCAGCTCCCAGGGGTTCCCAGAACTGGAGGTGTCCCCAGGGCCATGCCAGGCGGCTCCTGCTGCCGCCCCCAGTGTCCACATGCTCCTGGCAGCCTTGTTTCTCAGGAGGGCTCCCCCAAAAACGGACGGGCAGTCGCATCACAGTGTTCATCTTGTGTAATCCTCCGTGCCCACTCACCTAAATGAATCATCCCTTTGATAGGTGAGGGAAATATAATTAGTGTTTTCATTGTTAGCACCGTGTGAGTAGGCAAGTGGGTTTTCTTGGCCCAGGCTGGCAAATTTTCCTGCTTTGCCAGTGGAGGGGAGAGGGAAGCAGTGCTGTGCCAGCTGCTGTCACAGGCCCTCTCACAGCCTGTCCCACCTGGGGAGGAACCGTGGTGGCTCCGTGCCCCACGTTCCCCACCTCTGCAGTGGCACTGGTGGCACCTCCAGCTGCTCCCATAGCAGCTGCACCAGAAGCTGCCAACCAAATGGCTTTGAAGTGGTTGAGGAGGTGAAAAACATGGAAATGTTTTGCAAAAGCAAACTCCTTGCCAGCATCAAGGGTCACTCCAGGGGTGCTGCGGGGGATCCTGGCTGTCTGAGAAGGGGACACAGTCCCCTCTCCTGAGCTGAGAAGTGGTTTTGGATGTGCCACCACTGACCAGTGGGTCTGAGGGCAGCAGCAGCACTGAGTGCTGCCTCGTGCCTCTCCCTGCTGGGGTATTTCACAGGTTCCTCTACATCTGCAGGGAACCAAGGAGCGAGGGCAGATTCCCATATGATCTATTCATAGCACGGATGTTGGAATCACCTTAAAAGTGTTGACTCTCTTCTTATTTTGCTGCCGAGAAGGAATTGTTGATGCACTTCAAGTAGTGGGTGGAAATAAGCAAACACAAACGCGTCCTGATCCCCGGTCCTCCTGGCTCCTGCAGGATCCAGACACAGCCCTAGCTGGTCCTAACAGCCCTCCTAAGAACCTGCTAATTAAAACAAAGAAAGAGCTATGAGCTTTGGTTAGGAAGCATCCTGCTATCTGGATTTGGTACAGAAAATCCTTGCAGTGCAGCAGTGGCTGCAGGAGAGCATTAACTGAAACATCAGGGCACTCGGAACATAGAAAAATGAATCAAAATACTAAATGAAGATTCTGACTAGCATCATTAAAAATAAATGATATGAACTCATGGTAATTACTTATCTCCCTGGAACATGCTGCTTAGTTTCAGGTACAGCTCAGGACAGAAGAAAGATGCCAGAAGGAAGAAGGATTTTGGCCCTGGGGAAAAATACAGGAGATAGAATTTGCCAGACAGGCTTGGACCCCAGCTCCCTCTTCTCCAGTATTTTGTCCAGGGGATGGTGTAGGACCTCAACCTAGGGGCAGTCTGGCCCCCTTACCCACCTCTACCTGACCCATAAGAGAGGGTGACCTCAGTCACAATTTAAATACCCTTTCACTGGGGGTGCTGGGGTGGGTTACCCCAGGGTTTCTCATGGCTTTTCATGCAGATCTCAGGATATCTGCATGTGATTTGATGTCCCATTGGGCTCCTCGTGGTTGGGTGGCATCTGCTCCTGTAGCTGAATTATTTTTTTTTTTCCCTTGAAGCTCCAGCTTGTGGAATCATGTGATTTTGCAAGATTTTCAGCTTCATTTCTGAAGCAAGGTTTCCATCCAGCCTATTGCAGAAAAGTTGTTCTTACAGGCTTGGGAACCAGCAGACGAGAGCTAAAAATGCCTTCTGCTTAAAAATGCCTGGATGTGAAAATGAACCTGTTTAATTTTGAATGCCTTGAGTCAGGTAATGCTGATGTAGATGAATGATCTGTATTAATGTAGACATGATTCAAAGATCCAGAAGCCAGGCAGGATGGGCTTGGTGATGGTCTTATAGGGGGCAGTGCTGAGGTGTAGCATCTGTCAGGTGAGATTTTCCAGGTTTTGCCTTTGGCATTGACTGAAATCCTGACCAAGAAAGGGGTTTGCAATAGTTACAGGAGTGTCTTGATGCTAGTTTGCTCCTGCAAGAAGCTCTTGAACTTGCAGTCAAAGTATTTGTTAACCAAAAGGGGGAGCTTGGAGGAAAAACCTGCCTGAATGGCAAGTGTTTATATTTAGGAGCTTGATACTGGCTTTTCAAAGACAGGTTCTGGCTTTTGAATCAAAAATCTTTAAAAATGGCAATCAGTGCTTGAGTATTCCTTTGGAATAGTCTCTCCTTTCCCAAAATTACTCCCTGAAGAGGTTCTGCTTACCCTCAACATGCAGCAGAGCATCATGAATTTTCATGAATGAGTGAACAGCCAAAGCAAGGTCCTGAGGTTTGCAGACATTGCACCAAGGTGATCACTATAAAGTGGTTTCCTGCTCAGGGCATCACTTTGGGTCTGTGGGGTGTTTCCCTGGAACTGATTGTTAATTTCACAGGAAATAAACAAACCCAGTTCTCACCTCATCCTGTCCCGTGCGATCCCCGCTCCTGGTATCCCCTGTATCCCCAGTCCATGGGGAACTCATCCTCATCCCTGAGCATCTCCCACACCTCCCGAGGGATGCAGCCCACTGAAACAGCACCATTTGTGACAGCCAGAGAATCAGCCCTTATTCCTGGGAGCTCTGCTGAGGAGTGGGGTGAGATCACAGAGTTTGCCATGAGGATTAGAGCGCTGGGGGATTAACGGACTAAGTATTAGCCTGATTTCACTCTGCTTTGTGAGAGGAGCACATTAGCCCTAATAAAGGTGCTGAGTGATATGTTAATGTTTCACATCCCTTGTGCTAAAGTCTCATCCTGGTTTTGGACCCAGTTGGTGGCTGAATCCCTAGGGATTCAGCTGATCGTTCTGCTGATCTCCTGACTGCGAAGTGTCTTTGGGGCAGGAATCACAGCAGTGAGGATGTAAAGGACTCACCATGTTTTGGATGGGGCTCAGAATCATAGAATCATAAAATGGTTTGGGTTGGAAGGGATATTAAAGATCATCTGGTTCCAACCCCCCTGCCATGGGCAGGGACGCCTCCCACCAGCCGAGGCTGCTCCAAGCCCCATCCAGCCTGCCCTTCAACACTGCCAGGGATGGGGCAGCCACAGCTTCCCTGGGCAACCTGGGCCAGGCTCTCACCACCCTCGTAGTGAAGAATTTCTTCCTAATGTCTAACCTCAATCTCCCCTCTTCCAATTTAAAGCCATCACCCCTCATCCTATCACTACCTGCCCTTATAAAAGGACATAGCGTATCCCTCAGATGAGCACTCTTGCCATGTCTGAACCTGCCTTTCCAATTATTTTCCCTATGGAGGAGGTTTGAGCACTCCCTGTTCCATGCTGTTTCAGCCAGAGTTACTCTGCAGTGTTATTTGCTTCCCCAGAGGAGGAGGAGGCAGATCCCCTGGCTGTTTAAATCCATCTCCTCTCTCCAGCCCCCAACTCTGGCTCCTGCAGAGGTGCCCAGCAAGGCTCCAGCCCTGAACCCATCTGCCCCCTCTTCCAAAGCCATCTCCTATGGTACTGTTGCATTAAAAGGCAAAGTAGTTTTTCCACAGGTACCTCTTCCAACCTCGCCATCCCACTCATTCTTTAGATGAAGGGTCTCTGCCATTTAGCTTTTAAAAGTGCAAGCTGACCAGGAGTTGCAAATACTGCTGATTTCCAATGATAATTTGTTGAGACTTAATGCTGCCCAGCACCCAGGCAGGAGCAAAGCAGCAGCTGTGCTCTGGTCTTCTTCTCCTTTATTCTCTCTGCTCTTCTCTCTGCTCCTTTCCCTCTCCTCTTTCTCTGCTCCATGGATGCCCATCATGTATGGATGTATCCAGCCTCGCATTAAGCAATGTGACTAACATCCATCACGTGTTCCTGCCTGCAGATTATATTTGCATACTCAAAAATCCATACTTTATTCCTTCCCCTGTGTAAGCAGTTACCAGAGCATATTTTTGGCAAATTAGCAGCCACAGCAGAAGCATCTGACTGTGTTTTTAGCGTGGCTTGATGGTGGTCAGAGGCACGGCAGGGCTGGGGGGAGGGAATTTGCCACTGGTGCTGGATCCATGCAGCATTGCACACAGGATTCCCACCTCTGGTGGTGGGCAACGAAGGCAGCAAGTTGTAGCCCTCCATATCCCAGTGTGGGATTTGAGTGAGGCTCTGGGGGATGATTGCTGCTCTCTGAGGGGCAGCTGGGGACAGGGCAGGGAATGTGAGTCACCCAGAACAACACTTGGACCTGCTGCCAAGAGGGACAGTGCAGGAAGGATTTGGGATGTCTTGGCAGCAAACATGCACCCACGTGTGTGCTTGGGAGGACCCATAAATGCAGGCAGCATCTTTGGGGGGCACGTTTTTACCAGCAAGGCTCCTTGGACATCATCTGGGGTGGTCAACAAGGATGTCCCCATCATCACACTGTGAGAACTGAGGCTGGAGCAACATCTTCCAGACCTCTCTTTTCTCTGACATGTCTTCTCATTGGGATAGATGTTTCTTAGATGCTAAACATGATTTCTGCTTGAATCCCTCCCTTAGCCTTTGTGGTACTGGATAGCTAGAAAGTGATAGCAGGAAAACTTGCTCCTTCTGTCGTCATTCAAGAGACTGGCCTAATTATTGCCACCAGACATCTTTAATTAATATGCTGCAGAGTTCAGAGAGAAGAGGAGGGGTCAGCATACCAGAGAGGATCCTTCACAAGATAGACTTGCAATTTGCAAGGCCTAATTACTTTGGCTTGGGTTGGAAATGTGGACAGGCACTTTGGACAACTCAAACCTCATTTCACTGAGTGGCAGAAGTGAGCTGGGAGGTTTGGATCACTGCCATGGCCAAAAAGGGCCACCAAAACAGGTGGATCTGGCTGTGCTTCAAGGGTGGGATGGAGGCTCCAGAGAAATCTGCCCTTTGAAGCCTTCTGCTCCCATCCATGGTCTGTGAAGGCCCATGTAGCTGCTCCCGTGTCACTGGTTATTTTAGCTCACCTGGAAATACCCCTGCATCTACCCGTGTTGTTAGGTGACTTGTGGGTTGTTTTTTTTAACTCGGTGATGAGTAAGGAGTATTCTTCTAAGCTTTTGTCGTGTTGTGATAATAATATGTATGTGCCCATGGGCCTCAAAATGCTTTGCAGCATCCTCAATAACTGCTTGTATTTCTCCTTATGAGACACTGGAGCGGAGCGAGGCAGGACAGGTCTGTGCAGACCTCCCCGTGTGATTTACCTCGTGTGCTTGCCAAGGGCTTTGTCCTGCAGGACATGGAACTGGCTGTCTCAGTTTGGGAAAAGCCTGTGAGCAGCCTTCAGTCCGTAAAGCCTGTACTTAATGGTGTTCCTGGACTGGAGCCAGAGGGCTGAGCAGCCTGCAAAACGCCAAATCCTCGGTTACGGGGAGAAGGAGGAAAGAAAATGCAGCCATTCCAGCCCAGAAATCCTGGCTTTCTCCTTCCAGAGCTGTGGAGAAGAAGTACCAGGTTTATAGCCAAGTGCAGGATCCTACCTTGGGTCAAGGGAAGCACCATGTATGTTGCTGGGCTGGGAGCAGCCTATCATCCTGCCTTGGGGCTTCCCTCATGTTGTTTGAAATCCACCTATTGCTCCAACGTGACCTCAGGAAACTCCTGGTGCTGCTTATTTGTCTGAAAGATGGATTTGCCCAGACATCTTTGTTGGTCTTCACCATCTCTCCGTAAGCAGGACTGTGGGTGTCAGGCAGCCCCTCAGCCCAGGGCAGCAAGTGACAAAGCTGGACACTTTCCACCTTCCAGCATTCCTCACCTTTGCCTACTGAGGCCACCTCCATCTTGGCCAGAAGACCATATCCTAGATCTTTCAGGTCCCCTTTCCTTCTCTGTCACTCTCTGACGTGCAAAAGGCAACTGGTAGGAAGACAAATGCCATCAATGAAGTGACTCTTCTTCTTGCCTGAAGTTTCAGCCCAGTGTGCTGCATGTGGGAAGTGCAAGCCATGAGTTGGTTACCTCTTCCCAGCCATGGTGAAAACCTCATCTGTAAGAGTGAACAGCTCCTGCCATGGTCCTGAGTCCCACCACAGCCACTGTACCCTGGGAAGATGAGCTGGAGATGGAGGTTAGTCTCCTCCTTCCCTGCTCTCCAGGAAAATCCCCAAATACTCTTTGGCAAAGCCAAGGAAATGAATGGAAACCTGATGTGCATGGTGCCTCAGATCCTCCTGGAGCACTGTACAAATGGGAGCTAATCACTCTTCCCAATACCTGGCTGAATTGCTGGAGTTGTGCTGCATTATCCCTGTTTCCAGCAGGGAATATGGAAGCGCAGAGGTTGCACCCAGCTGTCTTGCTGCTGGCTTTGCATGGGATCCTGCTAACCTCCCTGTTCCTGCAAGGTGCAAACCAGGGCAAACCCTAATTTCAGGGTTTTGGGGCATTATGGGGACAACAGGAGCAGCCCTGCAGACTCTGCTCTCTTCCCAGAATGACTTTTAGCCTCCTGAGCCAAATGCTGAGAAAGCGCTGAATAACTGCAACAAATCAGATTACTTTTTTGGTTCTTGTCATTTCTGAAAACATCTGATCTTCTGCTGGAGCATCATGAATGATGCTTTGGAGGCCGGTGACTTCCCGCTTTCTGCTTTCAGCCCGGCTGGCTCCTGCCAAGGATGGAGCTCTGCATGGCCCTCAAGGCAATGGAAATTCCTGCAGGAGTTTTAAAAGCCATTTGGAAACAACCCAGCCTTGCTCAAAGGGGAGCAAGCCAAAAAAAAACAAACACCACAACAGCCCAAACCCCAGGCTTAGGAAACACAAAGTGGCCAAAAGCTGCAGTGCCCATTTGCTCTGTGTTTCCATCCCACCCCAACTTGCCCCGTGTTTCCTGCAAGTCCTTTCCCTTTCTCATGCTCCACCTGCTGTTTCCTACAGAGGAATATTCTTGCTGATCCATCTTCCAGGATGATTTCAGTTATTTTCTCCTGGCCTCAGGTTGTGCCCTCTCCTTATCTCTGCTCTTCCCTGCACATGGCCACATCCCCACCCATCTTGGCATCACCTTTATCTTGCCCCAATCCAGCAGGAGCAATCACACCGGGAGTGAGGAAATCTTCCCTGGGGTAAAACCACAGCATTAACAGTGGCAATAAGGAACCTTATTCCCTCAGGCTCTGATTTTGTTGTAGAATTCCCATTCCCAGGACAGGATCAGGTCCTCTTTTCAGCAGGGTTCTGGTGGCTGAGATGGCTTGGCTAGGCTGTCCAGTGCTCTCCTATTATGCACCTGCTCTTGTCCACAACTCTGACCCAGCCCTGGCTGCCCAAGGCACGATGCTGCCCTGACTCTGTGTTGGCTGCTGTATTTCCCCCCATGCAATCACTCCTTTAATCTCATGCAATTAATGCTTCAGGAAGCATCCTGCAAATATTGATAGTAAGGAAAGAGCTACAACATGGAAATGGCTGCTGCTTCAGTTGTTTTGCTGTAGTTGGTCACACGTTACCTCGCTTGGGAGGATTTTCTTTCCGTGTCCAAGATTTCCTTGGCTGCTCTTGGTCCTTTTTTGCCCAGTGCAAAAAGGCCACACAGAAGCAGGGTGGATATTTGTGGCATCTTGGAGGTATCCATAAGAATGACCTGCAGGGCTGGGGGAAGAGGTTGGCACATTTTCCTCCCCAGCAGTTCTTCTCCCTCATGGTTGCTTTGCCTCTTTTCCATGGTGTCCTGGCTTGGGCAGTGCAGTCAGCTGGTGGCCAGGACTAAGTAGAATTGGCTCACTCCCTACTTCCCATCCCAATGGATGGGAACTCATATACAGTTAAAGAGGGCATCTGTTCCTCTGCCCTGACCCTGGGAGGTGCTCAGCTCTCTACAGTTGCACTGAAGTCCTTGAGAACCTCTCTGTTCAGCACCTCAGCAGGTCATTCTGGGGACCTTTTGCATCAGACATGCTCGCCCTGTTAGACCCAGCCCCATCCTATGGCCCCCGTTGCTTCTCAGTACACACTCCCTTTTCAGCTCCCTGCCTCTGGAGCAGCTATAGCCTGTCCAGCCTGGCATGTGAAGTGGAGAGCCATAAAATCCTGTTTCCTCTGCAGGGAGAAAGAGTCTCCAGGCTCCTTGTAAGACGAAGCTTTGTGCATATATCTGCAAATGTTTGGGGGCAGAGGTTAAGCTGCACCGTGTGAGGGGAGGAGGTGACAGTGCTTAGCAATGCAGATCAGGTGGCTCTGAGACCTTCCAGTGGGCCTGGCCAAATCCTGGGTTATTTAGGGGTTTAAAACATAATGAGGTGAGATGAAGGAAGAGGTGCTGTTCGGGTGAGGAAGGACGGATGAACTCAGCACCCTGGAAGGAAGCTCTTTGATCTGCTGGTGGCCATGAAAGTGGCCAGATGACTTGGTGGCCATTGGGAAGGTGACTGTCCCCTCCTAGGCAATCCCCAGGGGCAATCCTGCTGCCTCCAGCAAGGAAGCAACCGGGAGAGCAATGACACCTGGGAAGGCAGATTTGGAGCTTAGGTTTTGCTTTCAGCTACTGCTCCATGATGCTGGGAGGGGAGAAGCAGGACAGGCTGACTGGGATGGCTCCTGGAGCCCTTGCATCCTCTGCCTAGAAAAATGAGGCACAGAGAAGGCATGGGTGCACAGCACTGGGGGCACTAATGTGGGGTGCAGCAGGGACAGCCAGGCTCACTGCTCACACCCAACCACAGAACATGTCTGATGTCTCTCCAAGCTATTTGCCAGCTGTCTTGCTGGTTGTCCTCCATCCTTCTTCCTGCCAACACTGTCACCACCTTCCCTCGCCCTGCCCCACCGGTGCCTGCTGTAATCCCAGTGCTCTGCTTCTCTCCCTGGTGCTAATCCTATAAACCCTCAGTAAATCCTGCCCACCTCACCCTACCTTTCCATGTCCCTTCTCCAAGGCAGTCTTTGTGTGGTTGCCCAGCTTGGGCCTGGCAATGTTTTTTGGGTGCACAAGGCTGTCACCCAGATAACATAGAACTTTGGGGGGTTGCTGGCCTCAGAGCACCAGGAAGGATGCTCAAGCCCTGGGACATTTGTGGGAAGCACTCGTGGTGATTAGATTATTAGATAATTAGGTAAAGCTGATGCACCCCAAGTGCACCCCAAAATATGCCTGGATGCTGGTTTCATGCTCTTGGGAAGCAGTTTCTGTGCTCAGCATGAGCTGCTCCAGCACGTACCCATCTCCAGAGCTACCATGGAGCCCCAGGGACCAGGCAGGGGAAACCCCTGAGGGAATCCTGGGGGTAGGATTGAGATGAGGAGAGAAACGGAGCAAAAGGACATGTAGCTGTAGGGTTGGGGTTGCTCCTCACAGTGAGAGTGAGGCCCATCTGGTGTGGAGGAGCATGGCCAGCACAGCCCATTTAAGAAACCTGGGGCCCTGTGTCTCCTGCCAGGGCTGGGATGTAGCAGGGCAGCCCCGGGCTGGGACCAGCCACAGCATCCCAGTAGCAGCAGTACCAGGTGAGGAACCATCGTGGGGCTCAACAATCTGCCCACGAGAGCTTAGGCAGGCAGTGAATGACTGCATCTTGACCTAGTCCAGGAAAGATTATGGTGACCTAAGAATAAAAACAAACCGTGCGGTTCACCTGGCTGGGATAAAATGCCAAAGTGTGCTGAGCTCCAGGAAGGAAGGGATTAGAAGCCCTGGGCAGATTATGGCCACGTGTTTCTGTGCGCAGGGCAGAGATCGTGCTCCTGTTGTGCTTCCTGGGATCGGTGGGTTTCTTGTGCCTCCATTCCCAGTGCCTTGCCATGGTCCCAGCTGTACTTCATCCCACTGACCACCAGTTAAGCAACTCCAGGGAGTTCCCATGCAAGTGCAGGGGTTCAAACAGGGGTGTCTTTCCAAGGAGAGTAACCAAATGAGTCTCTTCCCATGAGGCCTTTATTTCTATAGAGCTGCTGCCTTCTGCTGCGTGCTGGATGGAAGTGTAGAAATAAATACATGTATTGTAATATCATAGAATCACAGAACAGTTTGGGTTGGAAGGGACCTCGTTCCTAGATCACCTAGTTGCAGTGTCTCTAATACACCATCTGCTTTGCTCACCGTGGGCAGCATGGATGGGACTGGAGTGTGTTCCTGGAGAGCGATTCCTCAACCCCATCTCCTCGTCCCTTCCCTTTCAAATCTGGGGTTGTTCTTGGGTGCTGTTCCTTGAAGCATCACTCCCGCGTGCTGGTGCCTTGGCTGGTTTCACAGAGCACGTGCCTGCAGCCCAACCCAGACTTTACTTCCTCCTCCCACAACATGACATTGTAATCCTTGTTGCAGAGATGGGACTGGGATGTAGAGCTGCACTTTGCCGTTCCCGCTAACGAAGGGCTGGCAGAGGGTGCTGCGAGCGGCCCACAGGATGCCGTGCCATCAAACCCCTCTTTCCTTTTGTCTCCTTTTCCCAGGGACGTACCAGGGCCAGTGGGTCGGAGGGATGCGCCAGGGTTACGGCGTCCGGCAGAGCGTTCCCTACGGCATGGCGGCGGTTATCAGGTCACCCCTGAGGACGTCCATCAACTCCCTGCGCAGCGAGCACACCAACGGCACGGCGCTGCACCCCGACTCCTCGCCGGCCGTGGCCGGCAGCCCCGCCGTCTCCCGGGGTGGCTTCGTCCTCATGGCCCACAGCGATGCCGAGATCCTCAAGAGCAAGAAGAAGGGCATCTTCCGGCGGTCGCTGCTGAGCGGGCTCAAGCTCCGTAAGTCCGAGTCCAAGAGCTCCTTGGCCAGCCAGAGGAGCAAGCAGAGCTCCTTCCGCAGCGAAGCCGGGATGAGCACGGTCAGCTCCACCGCCAGCGACATCAACTCCACCATCAGCCTGGGCGAGGGCGAGGCGGAGCTCTCTGTCATTGAAGATGACATCGATGCCACCACCACCGAGATCTACGTCGGGGAGTGGAAGAACGACAAGCGCTCGGGCTTCGGGGTGAGCCAGCGCTCGGATGGGCTGAAGTACGAGGGGGAGTGGGCCAGCAACAAGCGCCACGGCTACGGCTGCATGACCTTCCCCGCCGGCACCAAGGAGGAGGGCAAGTACAAGCAGACCATCCTGGTCAGTGGCAAGAGGAAGAACCTCATCCCGCTGCGGGCCAGCAAGATCCGCGAGAAGGTGGATCGGGCCGTGGAGGCGGCTGAGCGGGCGGCCACCATCGCCAAGCCGAAAGCGGAGATCGCGGCGTCCAGGTAGGGTGGTGCCCGTCCCGACCTGCCGTCTCGGCTGCGGGCGGGTGGGAGGAGCGAGATGAGACTTGTTTTTGCGGTAGTAGGTGCGTGGGGGGGAGGACGGTGTTTTAGGGAAGCTGCTGGAGGTGGGCAGGTGGCGTGGTGGGCATCTGCTGGCACGGGGAGGTGGGTGCTGTCTTGGTCCCGAAGGAGAAATGGGCAGCACCCAAGCTTCTGGCCTTGCCCAGGCCTCGTGGGTGATGTTCAGAATGGGGTGGATCCAAGCAGAATGGTCCCTCTGCTGACTTGGAGTGAGCTGTGGACGCACGACCTTCCAGAACCAGCTGACAAGGCCGTGCAGGGTCCCTCAGAGCTCTGCTTTCACTGCAGCCTGGGTCAGGGGGTTATACCATGAGGGGACTGCACCTGTAGGTCATGGTGCAGGGCTCTCACTTAAGGGGTAGTGGGTTACCTACCACATTTCTCCTTAGCCTCTTTGATAAGCAGGATGATAGCCCTAGCAGAAGAGCTCCTGAGATGCTATGTGACTGTATCTGGTAGCCAAGAGGAACCATCCCAGGGCTGGCTTGTGCCAGGAGGATTCCCAGCTATTTCTGTTCCTGAAAGAGGTTTGGGGAGGAAAAGCAGTCAGGTCGCTGGCTGCAGCTGATGGCTGGGGAGAGTTTGCCCTGCCTGAGGCTCTACTAGAAAGCAGATTCTAGATTCTGGTGCCCAAATAACCCCTAGAAGCCCCAGGAAGCCCCTGCTTCTCAGGCAGATGTAGCCATCATGCAACTGCTTGGTGATTGACAGCAGGACCCTGATCCAGCTGAACACCAGCAGGACCTGGGGGGGTGGGAAAATGGGTCGTGTCTAATTTAGTTTGAAACAGGGTCCAGCTCCCAGCTCCAAGCTGGGCCCACTCAGATGCCTTGGAGCTGACTCCCAAAATGTGCCTGGAGCTTGGTGACATGCAGCAAACTCCCTGGCAAGAGGTGAGCTGAGGAGGAAAGGCTCTTCTGCTACATTCAGGGCTCTCTGCACCACTTTTTAGGGTTGGTTTAATGGAGCATGGTCATTCCTTTCTGTGTTAGAAGTGCGTGCTACTTATGGCAGCCAGGGTGGGGAAAAAGGGCTGGAGTTGCAGGGAAAACCCTTGTCAGTCGCCTGTGCTGGATCAGTTGTTGGGTCTGGATCATTTGTGTGCAGAGTCGGGCTTGAAATCTTTATCACTGTGTCTGCCAATGACTGATCTGCAACGTGAGTGAGACTCCCAGGTTTTGGGAGCATATTTGAGCTCGATGATGTTTTCAAGCTGATGTTGTATCAAATTGTTGACAAAGCTTTGGGGAAAAAAAAATAAAAATCAAAATGCCACTATGTTGCCAGGTGGGAAACAGACTGCAGAGCAGTGGAAAGACCAGATCTTTCCCTGTGATCTGGGCATGTGAATGCCTCCATAGCAAGGCTTGGATCCTGGATATGTGAAGGTGAGGTGGGATGCCAGGTCCGAGAATCTGAGCATCCTCCTTCCCCGGGCAGTCATGGTCCTGGAAAGCCACAAAAGTGGGAGTTGGAAGAGATATCATCCCCTGTGCTGGAAATGCTTAGTGAGCTTTTGGCATCTAATGTTCCACCTTACAATTATGAAAGAGAAGGAGAAAAAAAAATCAAATTGTGTACGAATGCCAGGGCATGAATACTTTCCTCCCCTGTGCTGGCCAGAGTTATGTGGTCCTGAGCTCTGCTGGAGCACAGCAGCAGTGCTGGGAGGAAGGATGCAGCCCCTGACCACGCATGTGCATGGAGGAAGAGACAAGCTGTAGGATTTGGGGACCACTCAGGGAACCCCTTTAAGCACCAGTAAAAATGCAAAGAAACAAACGGTTGGGAGTGCAGGGCTTGGAGATGCTGCAGCAGAGACTGAGCCTGCAAATGCTCGGGGAGCAACTTGACATCTCCATCCTGCAGCCTGGCTCCCTCCACCCTTTGTGCTCGGTCTGAACTAGTCTGGTCTTGGCTAGACAGATGGGGAGGAGGACAAGGGAACCCAGAGCTTTGCTGTCCTCCTGGCACAGCCATCGCCAGCGGGGCGGGGGGGCTGCTGGGGTGTTGAAAGGCTGTTATTGATCTGCTGCACAGCCCGTCGCTGTCTGCGGGAGCTGGGGACAGACAGACTCCAACGAGACACACACTGTGCATTAGTGCTGGGTTACCAACTGCAGATGACCTCCCTCCCCAGGGTTTTTGCTGCCTCTGTTGATGGTTTGTGTTGAGACCCCAAAATCTTATCAATGGAGAAGCAAATTATCCAGCTCTGGCTGGGTGGGATTTAGGTGTTGCTGGGGACTCCAGGCAGGTGGGATAGGGCAGGCACACAGGCTCAGCTCCAAAATCTTGGAAGGTGTCTTGGGTTTGCAACTCAGCTGCACACAGGAGAGGCCCAAGGAGCTCAAAATGCGAGCAGGGAGAGCTGCTTTGCCTGAAACTCACCATCCTTCAGCTCGAGCTCTTCCCCTTTGTGAGGGTTTTTGCCTGGACAGTCTCTCCTCAGCATGCAGAACCAGAAGAGAGCCAGGCTTTACAAACCTACAACAAGCTAGAAAGGCTTTCATATAATTAGTCTGATTAGTTAAAAAGCTTCTAAATGAATAAACACTTCCCTGCCCTGCCCACACCAAACTGCATTGTCCAAAAGGAAAGGATCACCCCAAATGGGCAGCAGGTGCATTGGTGGAGGAATCCTGGTGCTCATTTCAGTGGCCTTGGGGCTCGGGGGTGCAACATCCACCATCCAACACCAACATGACCTCTGGCTTCCAGCACCTGGGGATCTGATACCAGCACTGGTGTGTGGCTGTGGATGTGTGTGTATTCTCTTCTGTCTAGTAATATGGCTGAGTTCACTCTGCAGCCTTTCCCATGGTGGGGGAAAATATGTGCCCACCCACGTATTTCATTAAATTTGTAAGAATCCAGTGTTTTTGAAAACTCTGCCACTCTGTCAGATTTTGTTGGAATTGGCCAACACGTTCAAAAGTTATTAGTGTGGGAGTGATGGCATCTAGATATATAAACAGCACAATCACATAAGTAAGCCCCATTTCCTGAGGAAAGTAGGCTAAAAACATAGTGTACGGTAGACAAGTAAATTGGATTCTTACAGTTGTTTTAGTCTGAACAAAGTACAGTGGTATCTGTGACACAGAAAAATAAGCTCATTTAAGGAACAGTTCTTAGGTTCAGTAGGTGTTTCTCCTAAATTTTCTTTGATGCAATTAAAGTGAAATAACTTTCTTTCCTCTTATATCCCTCCCTAAAGTAGTTTGTGTTAGTCTGAACAAAGTACAGTGGTATCTGTGACACAGAAAAATAAGCTCATTTAAGGAACAGTTCTTAGGTTCAGTAGGTGTTTCTCCTAAATTTTCTTTGATGCAATTAAAGTGAAATAACTTTCTTTCCTCTTATATCCCTCCCTAAAGTAGTTTGTG
>NW_009953796.1:339997-342215 GCF_000747805.2 Chaetura pelagica
GGTGGGGGAGAAGGGCTGTGGATCAGGTCTGAAAAACTGCTGGTGATCTCAGCTATTGGATTGCACAGGTAGCCAGGGAGGGAGCCCCTTTTCAGCTTGTTTCAAATGGAGCTGCAGGATCTGCTCTCTGTGCTATGGGTGCTTCGTTCCCTTCTTATATGAGCCAAGACCTGTCACCCTTTCTGCTGCTTCCCAGGAAAGATGAAGGATGTGCCAGAGACATCCTCCTCATCCTCTCATTAGTGCTAACGTTGAAGCCTGAGGAACATTGTCCACAGGAACTGATGGGTCATGGTCAACTAAAATTTAACATCCAGGTGAGAGGGATGGGCCAGAAAGCTTGTCCTCACCCCTTGGCTTTCAGCACAGCTGTTGGATGTGGAGGGTGGATGCACATGGAGCATCAGGGGGAGCTCAGGACCAACTCCAGCTCTCTCTGATGATGGTAGCTTTAATGCAAGGCATCCAGACCTTTATTATCGCCAACTCCAGCTCTCTGTGATGGATGATGGTATCTTTAATGCAAGGCATCCAGACCTTTATTATCTCCAGGTTTTCCTTCTGCTGCCACAGTTCAAGGTTTTGTAATTAGTGGCTGGACAACTTACGAGAGGAAGGGACATCACCAGTGCTTGGGGTGTGAGTCCTAGAGGTGGATGGCAGTTGGTGAGCACGCAGCTCCTCTCCAGCCCAAGCTTCAAGGGGACCCATTTTCAGCACCTTAAATAATAGCTCCTCAGAGCAGCTGATGCCCCAGGACCCTGGAGGGGATGCTGTGCTCAGGTTAGTCCTAAGTAATGCACTTCCAAGCATAATTATAGCTGAGCCATTCACTAACGATGAGAAAAAGATAATTAAGCTCAGTAGTCTCAGGAGGAGTCAGGCTACAGCTTAGCAGAGTGTCATTCCAGTTCAGGAAGGGAAACTGGAGACAAAAAAGAAAAAGGAAGTGAATAAAGGCAACCTGGCAAGGAGGATGGGTAAAGGAGAACGTTTGGGCTCAGCATGGATGCTCCTTCAGGATGCTGCAGTCAGGACGAAGCACCGTGCGCCTTGGTTGTGCAGCGGGGAGCAGGAAAGGCAGGAAAGGCCCCAGAGAGCTGAGAACAGCCAAGAGCAAAAGGCTTTTTGAGCCAAAAAGGTATTTTCTTCAGGAAAAAAACGGAGCCGCAGACTTGGGCAAAACCCACAGTAAAAGAAGAGATGCTGCAGTTCTGAGCCCAAACGTCTGAAGTTGCGGTCACGAATGATGCTGCTTAATGCTCCCCCGGGCCGGTACCCGCAGCGCTGCCTTTGTACTGAGCAGCATGTGATTTCAGGGTTCTGCTGCTTTTTTCTGGTGCTGGGGGAGGTGGGTGCTGGGCTCCTGCCTTGGTCTCGCCCTGATCCCCGGCTCCTGCTGCCGGCAGGGCTTTCGCTGCGGATGGAGAGGGAGGAGGAGGAGGAGGAGGAGGGATGTGGGTCACGGGGGATGCTGTGCCCCTGCGAGGGTTCTGTGTCCCGTTCCTTGGCTCGGGTTGATGGGGATCAACCAGCAGCGGCCTGGAGCTGAGAAGGGTCACAGTTGAACAGGCTTTGAGGATGGCTGAGGGATCAGGCCAAGCATCCTGGGGCTTCCCACCGCCTCGTCCAGCCCCTCTCTGGGCACTTTTGGTTTCCTCTACTCACCCCCTTTCGACCCTTCAGCACCTGCAGCTCCCTGCAGCGTGGTGCTCGCCAGCTGGAGCGTGGGGCTGGGCAGGTGTCACCTCTGCCCATTAGCTGGGGACCAGTGGGGTCACTGATGGCATCATCTTGTACCTGCTGGGTCTCGTGCAGGGAGAGCACGAACCCTCCATCCCTTCCCAGTCCTTCCTTCCTTGGGGAGTGCAGAGGAGAGAGCAACAGGGAGAAAAGCAGGGAGAAGAGGGATGGGGGTGACTCAGAGGCTGAAATCAGCTGGGGCAGGAGGTAATGCTCCTTGTGACACCATTTTCCTTTCCCTTCCTGCCCTCCCTCCCCCCAAACAGCCCCTGTGCAACGCAGAGAGGGGCTCAGCCCGGGGCTGGCTTTGCCAGTGACAGAGCTGAGCTGTGTCAGGGCTGGCCGATGTCCCTCCTGCCACCTCCCTCTCTCTGCCACCTCCCTCCCTCTGCCACCTCCTTCCCTCTGCCACCTCCTTCCCCTCTGTCACCTCCCTACCTCTGCCACCTCCTTCTCTCTGCCACCTTCTTCTCTC
>NW_009953796.1:342771-384528 GCF_000747805.2 Chaetura pelagica
CCAGCCGCGGTGACACGGTACCTGGCACTCGTGACAAGCAGGACCTCCAGCTCCAGCCCAGGCCACCCAAGGAGCAGCGCATCCCGGGCAGCCTCCCCTGCGCTCTGCACCGGCCCGGGTTAAGTGCTCCCAGTTCAGAATGCCAGTTTAATAACTTCCTGCTCAGGGAGGACTTAGAGGCTTAAGCCCTTCTGCAGCCGTGTCAAAAGTCGGGACTAGCCGGGCCAGCTCAGCGTGTCCCACCTGCCACCTCACACCTCACACCTGCCACCTCACACCTCACACCTCACACCTGCCACCTCACACCTCACACCTCACACCTCACACCTCACACCTGCCACCTCACACGTGACACCTGCCACCTCACACCTCACACCTGCCACCTCACACCTCACACCTGCCACCTCACACCTGACACCTGCCACCTCACACCTCACGCCTGCCACCTCACACCTGCCACCTCACACCTCACACCTGCCACCTCACACCTCACACCTCACACCTGCCACGGGGCAGGGGTTGAGGGGAGCATCCCTGCCCGGGCATGGGCAGGCTGGGAAACTCAGCAATGATGCTTTGCAAAGTCATCCAACTGGGAAGACCTCTTCAGGGTACTTTTTGGGGGGGTCCTAGGACAGCAACTCAGCCACAATCCTTTCGTTGCTCTCCCATCCTTCAGCCACGGCCGCCGCTCCCGCCTTGGTGGCTCCCACCACCTTCCCTCTCTATGGAATATGAGCTAAAAGACCTTGTCTGCATGGCCCAGGTGTACGGCGTGTTCATATCATCATGTACAGCATTGCTGGGTCAGGGTGAAGTCACACAGGCAGAGCAGAGATTCACAACCCCTTGGACTCACCGTGGTCCTGGGCAGCCCTGCCCTCCTCACCGGGAGCATCTCCGGAATCCGCGTGGTCCTGGGAGATGGGGTTTGTGTTGTGGCAGGACTGCAGCAAAGCACGGCTGGAGGGAAGGGTTGTGCCAGGACAGGGCTCCTGGGATGCGGGAGGAGGTGAAATGCTCGGCAGCACAGCAGGGCTGTGGCAGGGCAGGAGTGTGATGTGCCAGTGCCCGCTCCATGGTCACTTTTGCAGTGGACCAGGTGGGCACGGGCAGGGATGGCACCAGCCAGAGGTGAGGCAGGAGGGATAGAAAGGTGGTTCAGTCCTGGCAGCCACTGCTTCCATTGGAAGGGCATTCCATGGGCAGGGGCTGCCCTGGAGAGCTGGGCAGGAGGTGAGGGGCAGTGTGGGAGGCAGAAGGGGAGGTTTCCTTCTCCTCCTCCTCTCCAGCAGCCCATTGCAGCTCAGATCATCTGCCAGGTTCCTAATCCCAGCCTTTTACAGGCTGCGAGGAGCCAGCACTGCTGTCCTGCTGGGTCTGGCCCCACTGCAGAACCAGCCCTTCCTGGGTGGTGGCACAGGATGATTTCAGCCCTCTGAGCCACTCTGGATCCCCCTGCCTGCCCTGTCTGCCTGCACAGCACAGGGAAGAGGGAATGAGCTAAAGGAAAGGAAGGTGAAACCTCCTCTCCTTGCTGCTGCCAGCGGGAGGGGAGCAGTTTGGATGGAGCAGCCCTTCAGCAGAGGGAAAAAAAAAAGCAGAAAAAAAAAAAAAGCCAACAACAACAACAAGCCTCTGATTTTCCTTTCTGCTGCTTTTCCTATTCAATGAGCAGAAACTGCAGCGTTGCTTTTCTCAGCAATCTCTGGGAGAGGAGGGCCAGCTCCTCCCCCGGCCTGTGCAGCTGCCTGGCAGCCCCCGCCTCTCCTCCATCCTCATCCTCACCCTCGGTGTGTCCCACCACCCAAACCCCCCCTGGCCATGTTGGTGGGAGCTCCCGCACCATCTCCCCAGCCTCCCACACTGCTGCAGCCACCCTGGTGCTGCTGCACCCCAAAGCTTTGACAGTGAAGCCAAGGGAAAGGTTTGGGGTCCCTAGGCTACAGCTTTGCTGCCTTCCCATCTCACAAGAGAGGCCCGTGTGCTTTTTTTTGCACTCCCAGCTCTCATTTTGGGTTTCCTGCCATGAATTCCTGCCTGCTGCACTGTTCCCACCCCAACCGCCCACCCACCTGCTTCCCTGCAGCAACATTCCCAACACCCCCATGGTCCCATCCTCCCCCCTGAAGTCCCTTCCTCCCTGGAGAGGTGAAAGCAATACCAGGGTGGTAACAGAGGTAAAAAGGCAGAGCTGGGCAAAAATACAGAGTATTTTCCTTGCTGCTGTGTACATGAGCATCACTTTTCCCTGCAGCTGGAGATGGGGATGCTGGGGGGACTGGCAGGGCCAGTCCCATGGGGGCAGCACAGAGGCCAGGCTGGGGGTCCTGGTGCAGTGGGATTCTTGCATCTTGTTTGAAAAGCCTCTAGTGATGAGGTTTCTGTTGCCTCTTCCTCGAAGGACACATGACAAGCTGTCCTGGCTTCCTAAGGCAGGAAATTAAGGGATTTGACCATAGACCCTGCTAAGCGAATTTCCCCCCTGAAAATCCCAGGGGGATTTAATCCATGGATCTGACTGATTATCCCTTTAAAGTTGTGACTAAGAACCCAATTCTTCAGGGTGCTCAGTACCCTCAAATCCCATTGGGCAGTGACGTGGCTGTGCCTGGTGCTCAGCCCATCCTCTGGTGAGAACTTTTTCCCTTTCATCCCACCTCTGCCACCCCTTTTGGACAGCAGGAAGCAGCACTTTGCTGCCGGCTGGGATAGTAGAGCCCCCATGTGTCACCCTCCAGGGACATGGCATGTTATTTGGGGACTGTTGGTATTCCCAGTTCAGCATCAGGAACAGCCCTGGGTGCATCCCCATGGGATCTGGGTGGGCTCTGTGCCAGCTCCTGTCCATGTACCTCACAGCAGATGGGAGTGTGACCCAGGCTGAGCAGCTTGGCTGAATTCATGCTGCTCAATTAAAGCTCTTCTGGAATCCATCCTCAAAGCAAAATTGACTGGAGATGGTGAACCCAGGCAGGGCTGGGTCAGTGGACACCCCAGCATGAAGCATCCTACGTGGGTCTCTGCAGCTCCCTGAAAGGAGGTTGGAGCAAGGGAGGGTCAGTCTCTTCTCCCATGGAACAAGCAGTAGGACAAGAGGACTCCCCTGGCCTCAGGTTGTGCCAGGGGAGATTTAGATTGAATATTAGGAACCATTTCTTCCCTGAAAAGGCTTCAGGCCCTGGCCCAAGCTGCCCAGGGCAGTGGTGGAATCCCCATCCCTGGAGGGATTTCAGAGCTATGTAAATGTGGTGCTGAGGGACATGGTTTAGTGGTGACTGTGGCAGTGCTGGTATAATGGATGGACTGGATGATCTTAAAGGTCTTTTCCAACCAGAATGATTTGATGAGTCTGTCCTTGTGAGCCTCGATGGCTCAGTGATGCCACCTTGAACCCTGAGCAGCAGTTCCTCAGGCTTATGGAGAAGAAACAGGCTTGTGGGCTCAATGCTGGACACAGCAGTCATGGTGGCTGTCCCACAGCCACCCCTCTGGCAGGTGGCCCCAGACAGTCCCCACCCAACACAACCAGATCCCTGGGGAGCTTCAAACATCTGTGACAGGTGGCAGCTCTTTCCCAACCCCTTGGACCAGGGGACAAACCCTCTGGAAAAGCAGTGGCAGAGGCAACAGCCAGGGATGAGGTGCTTTTCCAGGGGGAAAGGTACACAGGGCAGGATTTGGGTGGGGGTCAGTAGCTCTTGGTTCACCTGACTCATATAAATGTCCTCCTGGGGAAGGAGGCTGCAGCTGCTGCCTGCTGTGTCTGTCAGGTCAGTCTCTCCCCAGCACAGCAGGGAGGTGAAGCATAAATAATGAAAAGCCCAGATTCTCTCCTAGCAGAGCCAGGCACTGAGTCCCTTCCCCTCCTGTGCTCCTGCCTGCTTTCCTGGAAATGCTTTGGGGGCAGCACAGGCCTGGGGCCTTGGGGCACGTCAGTCTTTGGGGACCAGAAAGGAACAGGAACCTCCCCAGTGGGTCCCTGGCAGTGACATCCCCTCAGGGGATCCCATGGGATGATCTGGAATGAGCAGCACCCACCAGCTGGGTGCAGGCAGTGGGAATGAGTGGGCAAGCCCCCCAGCAGCTGCAGCAGCCCCCCTCCCCTCCCCTCCCTTTTTGAGGTGTGGGATAGCTGGGGGTGCAGGCTGCCTTTGGGGCTCCTGGGGGCTCCAGACCCCCGGGCAGCAGGGAGGAGAAACCCATGTAGGCAGCAGAGATGAGGGAAGTGGCTCCTTCTGGGTGGGATCTGAAGTTTGAGGCAGGCAGGAGCTGCTTGTTGCTGTGGCAACAGGGATGTTATATATATATATATATAAAAAAACTTCTGGGTGGGATCTGAAGTTTGAGGCAGGCAGGAGCTGCTTGTTGCTGTTGCAACAGGGATGTTATTTATATATATATATATATTTGATTTTTTCCCCCCACACTGCACCGCAGAGGGGTCTGCCCACCCCTGCCTGGCTGCCAAGGGCTGAGCACAGCCCCAGAGGCACCCCCAGCCCCTCTCCCTCCTACCTGCACCCACTGGGGATGCAGAGGGTGTGGGGGACCGGGTGACATGTGCCCCAGGGCCAGGGGAGCCCCAGGGAACACTCAAAACAACGGGCAGTTTCACCCAGCACTCGTGTCCCCTCCAGCCCTCCCTGCGGGGCTGGTGGCAGAGCCTGGCACCCAACTGGGTTCTGCAGCATTGTAGCATCTGATGTTGTGTTTAGCAAGGCAGGTTTGGTGGGTTCTGTTTCCAGCTGAGATTTCTGTGCTGGTCTGTGTCCAGCCAAGCCCTGCTCAGGCTGTGCCTGGAATGCTGGGATCCTGGGTTTGGGACACAGCCAAGCAAGGTCCTTGTCCCCACTTGGCACCTTCCAGGGTGGCATTGGGTGATGGGCTGGAGGGCTGCTCTCTGTGCCATGCTTTTCCTGGGGAGCATTTTTGCTCTTGGCTGGCATTTTTCTCATCATTCCTGGAGGTTGCTGGTGTGCAGACATGGGAGCTGGACGTGGCAGTGGGGGATGGAGATGATGCCACCATGTCCCTTTGGGGCCGGTTGCCTATTACAGCAGAAAAAAAGCTTCCCCGTTATCACCAGGTCCATCCTGGTGAGGCCAAATGTGGCAAGAGGTGCATGAAGCAGTGCCCACCACCACCATCTCACAGGGAACCAGCCTCCTCCCAGCTGCATGGAGCAACACATGGACATGTTTGCTTTCCAAGCATCTCTTAGGGCCCTGGTAGTCAAAACACATTTTTCCATCACTCAGAGGACCAGACCATTTTAACCCATCCCTTAGAACCCTGTCACATCACCCAGGAGAAAGCTCTCTCTCCTACTGTGCAGGGCTGGTGGTGGTGGAGAAGTCCCAGGGGGCAAGGCTGGATATCAACCATCCCTCCTCTGACAGCTGCAGAGCATCCACCAGTGCTCCTGAGGCCACTTCAGCTCCATGTCTTGGCCTGAGTCCAGACTGTGCTGGAACTAAAATATTAAGTTCAGCTCAACGAGTTTGTCGTTGACTCTGGATGAGGTTTTCTTGTTTTGCACTTTGCTGTGAACTGGGGTGGGTTTTGCTGTTGGGTGTTGGCTGGTTAAAAAAGTTGGATGGTTAAACAGATTGTCCCTGTCCATCCTGCCATCACCAGGGGGCCAGGAGGACCATGAGCTCGACCTTGTGCTGCCTCTTTCAGACTTTTGGGGCTCCAGCAGCAGGAAAAAAAGAAAAACAAAAAGAAAAAAAAAAGCCTGAAAGGTTAATTTGCCAAATGTCTGTTTTGCTTGAGGTGAACAAAGACTGTGAAACCACCAGAGCCTTTTGGCCAAAAACCCGAATGGGATGAAGGGTCAGGAAAGGAAAAAAAGACAATGGGGTGGTGCTGGCAGAGCTGGGGAGGACTGTGGTGCTGTGGCTCTTTGCATGCTCAACCTTCTCCACCAGGAAGGACCCAGCTCAGGGTCCTGGGGGATGCACAGGGCAGGAGCAGCCAAGATGGTCCCTGCCTGCTGTGGGCTGCTGTTGGGGCCCTGTTTTTCCCAGGATTTTGGAGATGTGACATTTGGGCCCAGCCCTGTCCCTCCAGTCACCAGGACTTTGCACCGTTACGTGTTGTGATTTCAGGTCTCCAGCAAAGCCCATTTTGGCCACTTAAAGGGAAGGCCCAGGGCAGAAGGACACAGCCCAGGGTATTTTTTTCCCCCTTACTCAGATTAAAGAACTGGTATTTCAGTGAAAGTGGCAAGTGAATCTTTGCTGAATTTGCTCTCCATTTGTAAGCTCCAAAAATATAGAGAAGAACCTGGCACGGGTGCCTGGAGCAATGAGCTAAATGGGAACTGGCTCCATCCCTGTTCCCATGAGATCTGGAGACCCTGTGCACCCCGTGCCCCAGCTGGGACCTGGGCACCTGCTCTCCACGAGGTCTCCCCACTGGCTTGGGAATGGTTTCCCCCCAGAACCTTGTATTTCCCAGTGTAAAACCGCAAGGAAACTCAGATTTGGGGTTTTGACCACAACATTTTCCATGCTTCTCTGTATTTTGCTTTCCTGAGCAGTGACAGCAGCAGGCATCGAGGTGGGGTTTTTTTTTCTTAGGATGAAAGGGATTGACTCTTTTCTTTTTCATTCAGAACTTTTCTCTGAAAATGTTACTTCCCGGAGCAATTTTTTTTCAGAGCCTGCAATAACCATTCCCTTTTCCCAGTGCTATCCCAGCCATCCCCAACCCTTCCCTCTTGCTGTCTTGCTGATGGGAGGTTTCCTGCTCCTCCTCCTGGAGCTCCTGCTGGTGCCCAGAGCTCAGGCAGGGATGCTCCATCCTCCCAGCCCAAAAATCTCCATCCGGAGCTGAGAAGTCTGGCAACAGGCACTGGGAATCCAGGCTCTTCTCTTTGCTATGCACATCACCTGCCTTCTGTCTGGCTGCAAAAAGCCAGAGCAGACGTTTTTGGCTGCATTACATCATGTCACAGGTCACATTAGCTGCTTTTTTTCCTCTTGATTAAGAATTCCAGCGATTGGGAGGGGGGGATTGGTGGGGAAAAAGAGCAGATGGAGGAAGCGGGCAAGGCAAATATGCTTGTGATAAGCAGGTAAATGGGAATTTATGCCCAGATAGCTAATTGGTGTGTCTAATATTCCACCCCCTGAGTACCAGCAATGTATTACTTGCCTTCACAAATCACTCAAGGCAGACCTGGTGCAGTAACAGCCAAGCTGGGAGAGCAGTGAAAAGAGTCAGGCTGGAATGAAGGGTTTTATCAGGGCAATAAATGCCAGATAGGGAAAATAACAAACAGGTTGTTAATTGCTGCCATCTCCCCACTCCCTGAAGGAAATGTCTAGACAGAGCCTGGCCCTGGGTTGCTCCTACCCCCAGCCCTGCCATCAGGTTTGTTACTGGGGTCTTTCAGGGCTGGAGTGGTGCTGGATGTGGGATGCTGGGCAGGAGGAAGGTTCCTGAGCCAAAGGCCATGGCAGGGGCAGAGGGAGGCAGGATGGGCATCACAGCTCACCCCAGCTCTGCCCTACATCAGAAATGCTTCCGCAGAGGTGGAAGCCAGACAGTCTGCAGGGGTTATTAATAATTCAGTCCCAATTTGTCCCATCTAAGGGAGCATGGAGACCAGCCAAGACTCACCTCCCCTTGCTGGCAGGGCTTGAGCTCCTGCCCCGAGCAGGCAGAGCCTCTTCCCACCTCCCCATCCCTCCCCAGTGCTGGCTGCAGCTATTGATCCCAGGCTGGCACAGTCAGGAGCTGGGAATGGCTCCCCTTTGCCATTGGATACCTTGGGAGAGGGTTGCAGCAGCTCTCTCCCTCTCCCCTTGGTTCTGGGCTTCAGTTACTGGCATCGATCACTCAGGGACTTTTGCTTTGTGTTTCTTGGTGCTCCTCAGCTGGATGCAATTAGGGCCGGATCCTCATCTCTGCTGGGCCAGTGGGAGCATAAAATAACCCCTGGCCAGTCAATAGAGCTGAGGGGCTCACAGTCCTGCAAGCCTGGTTTGTGCACATGGGGTGGTTGGACTGAGAAACTCCTTTTCCTGACCTCATCCAGCCAGCCCCTCCCAGGACCAAGTGCATCCCAGTGCTTTTCAAGTGCAAAACAACAGAGCTGGGTTTGGAGGGAAGAGCAAAGAGTCTCCAACACCCCTCAAATGCTCTCTCTGAATTTCTCCGGACGTATTTTCCTGCAGCTAGAGTATGTTTTAATTGAATTTTGCCATTTGAAAAATACATGAACCTCTGTAATGGAGGCAGAAAACATTCCTCCTAAAGGAAGATAAACATGCATTTAAGAAAAAAAAAAAAAGTCATAAAAACCAAAATCAAAAGCTGCCTGATTACGTATTGACCTGAGAGACAAAGTGAAGCCTGTGGAGCCAGCCTGGCCCCTTAGGAAAACTTGAGGCTGTTGGTTATGGCCCAGGATGAGGTCAGTAGAAATGTGCTGGTTAACTCCATCCTCACCACTGGCAAGTCCCTACGAGGCAGCAGCACTGGCTGCTGAGCTGAAACCATCCTCCAAAACAGCACATTTCCATGTTTTCCATGAAAACACAGACTGTAGGGTTTTCTTTCTCCCTTTATATGGTTGGAGGAGTTTAAAAAGCTGCACAGAAGAAGGCTTTGATAGTATTTTTAATAATTTTCTTTTGATCTCAGCTTTCTTTCTTCATTTCTAAGCTCTGGGCAGTTAGATCAGTCTGGCCATCACTCCAGCCCCTCTGTCTGATCTAAGCAGATGCAAAACAAGGTGGGGAGAAGACATCAAACCCCTTTGTGTTTACCAGGAGCTTGATTTTTTTGGAGCTCCCTTGCAAGAAGGTTGATTTGTAGGTATAAAAACAAGAGGAAAAAGATGAAACCCTGATATTCCTATTGAAATCAGCTTGGTACTGAGCAAAGGGTTTAGGAATTGTTGCAATCTCATGAGGGCTCCTGTCAGGGAGTTGGGACTCTGGAGAATTCAGGAGAGGTTTCCATCAGCTCTTGGTGTAGGATGGAGGAGGGTTGGGGATGAAGATGCAGTGGGATCCCAACAATAAAGCAGCAGTTTCCTAGTGGGATCCCAACAATAAAGCAGCAGTTTCCTACTTCCCTGTCAAGCCTAAATCCCACTAAGGAGGGAGCCCTTCACGGATCTTTGAGTTCACCAGGATATTGGAGAAGCCAGGAGTTTGCCTGCATGAATGGAAATATCTCTGCAAGAGCTGCCATGGGAATTTTGGAAAACAGACCTCCTTTTCCAGAGATCTTGCCCATATGACACTTTTCCACATTTCAACTCTGAATAATGCAGGTTTCCCCACCACACAATTTTCTTTGGCCTCAGATAAACTTTTGCTCAGAGTCTGCTACCTGGTTTTTATTGAAGAAGAGCCTGTTTTTCATACAGGAATGCAAGGAAAGAAAAGGACAAGGATGGTGAGTCCTTGCTGTGGTTCCAGCTCACCCTTTGCACTGCCACTCTGCTTGGAGAAAGTTAGATGGAGGTGAAGGAGGCAGAAATGAGACTTCTTGGGATACCTGCTGCCATCCCTGCAATTTCAGGCATCGTGCTCCTGAACAGACCTGTCTCCATCCAGGAAACATTTCTGGTGGCCCATAAACTTGTTCTAATTTCAAGTCTAATTTTTAAGCAGTTAGTTCCACTTGTTCTCCTGCCAGAGCTGTCCCTTCACCTAAACACCACTCAAGCCTTTCGTGGTTTCAGTTTTGTTTCTTTCCTTCCTGGAAGCATCAGGTGCCACTGGTTTTGCTGGGAGCTCCCCCCTTGGGGGCTAAATCATCCCCAAGCTTAGGATGTGCAGCGGAAACCCTCTCATTGGCTCCTTGCTCGTGCAAAGCCAGGCCAGAGTGCCCCTTGGCATTCCTAAAAAGCCAGGTTCCTCCTTGCAAATCAGTTTATTCCAGCCTCTTGTAGATTAGCCAGAGCTGATGAACTTGGCATCATGAACCACTCCCAGGTATTAGCCCTTCCCTCATCAGCCCTGGCCAAATCACAAGAGATCTGTAAAGATTCAGAGAAATCTCTTTGGTTGGTGGTTTTTCCCTGCTTCCTGCCAGCTTTGCTTGCCAGCTTGACCATTTGCCTGGTCAAAGAGTAAATCAGCTTGGCAAAAAATTAATAAATAAAATACCCTGAGCCAGTCCCAGCATAGACTTCTTGGCCCAACCCAAACTGGGCCCTTGGGTCTCCAGAGCTGCAAAGCATCCCCACCATCACCCCTCTGGCTCTTCCCAGCCCCATCCTTGCTGAAACATGTTTCCCCAGTTCAGCCTGGCTGGTGAAGTGCACTAAAATGTGATGAAGGGGTTGTGATCATCCTCAGAGGTCCCTCTGGGCTGGTGTGTGCCCATGTTCAGGGAGCTCCAGCTGCCTCCATCATCCCAGGATCAGTTGCTCCTCCTCCTGCTTGTCTGTCGATGGTAGAAGAAACCCAGAGGAAACCCACCTTCCAGCAGATGTGCAACTTCTAATCAGCTCAGATAAGATGAGAGGGGCACTGTGCTCTTGCAAACAGCAGCTTTTGTCCAGTGGGCACATTATGGGGTGGAGGATGCCATGAAGGAGCAATGCAAGAGGATCTGTTTCATTCCTTCCATCCCTCAGCATCCCCAGCCTCCTTCTCCAGCTGTTATGGATCTGTAAGGATTTTGACTGTAGTTTCCAGGATGGTGTGTCTGTCCAGGAAAGATTTATGGCAGTGCTTCCAGCAGGAGGAGAAGAGTGATTAGATCAGGCCCTGTCTATGTGTCATGGAGAAAGACCTGCTTTACAAGGAAATAAACTCCAGCAATTAACTTGGGAATTAAGGACAGCACAGGCTACAAGCAGCAGGCACGTCTAAAGGAGACAGCTGTTAAATTCAGTCTGTGACAAAGTCATGTGAACACTAACTGGATTACTTGCCTTTACTTGGGAATACTTCTGTACTTTATTACACAACGTATAGATCACCATAATTCTGCTTTTCACTCCATGGTGCCTCTCTCCAGGCATCTTAGAGAGAATTACAAACAATTAAGCCTTCCTGTGGCTCTGCACAGTGCTCAGGTCTGCTTAGTGGGTCTGGAGGATATTTAAGATGGGAGATGGCTGGATTGATGGGATTGATCTTTCACTCTTTCTGGGCCAAAGCCCCTAGTTGCTGCTCATCCTGGACTGTTCCTGGAGTCCACGGGGATGGACTGGTCTAGAAGTTGCTGGAGTGAGTTTTCCAGGGCTAGAAATCCATCCGTCCTCCAGAGGTGGGGATTTTGACCCACTTTGGTGAAAAAAATGGGATGTGGTGAATGGTGGAGAGGGGAGGATGGCTTGGGTGGGGACTCCCCACATGCTCTTCCAGCAAAGCGTCCTGTTCTGCAGACACCTCCATGTGTCCCCAGGACATGTGGAAGTGGCACAAGCTGCTTTTCAGTGCTTCCAGGCCCCTTCCCTGGCAAGAAGTGGCAGATAACTGCCACGGCATGACATGCCTGCAGTCACATCTCCAGGGAGGAGTTTAGGAAGGCAGCCTGTAATCCTGCCGGCTGCGTTTGGTCCAGACAGCACCAGACATGATTAATCCTTTGCAGCAGGTCAGCAGGGACCAGCAGCAGCCTATGAACGTGCTGCAGAACAGGAGGGACAGTCCCTTCCCTGAACAGGTTCCAGTGTGAGGATATGGCAGAGGGATAGATGGATGGAGGTTCTTCAGGAGCTGACATCCAGACCACGGGGAAGCTCCCCATGCAGCTGTTTTAGCCACCTTATAGAATCAGCATCTTAGTTCTAACCCTCAAATGGAACCATGCTTGGCCCTGGGGTGTTTTTCATCAATGGGTTGAGTGCTCCAGTCTTTCCCACCCACCACCTTTGTGCCATAAACAGGAGCAGTTTGCTGCAGCTCCTGCTCGGAGCATCCTTGTTCCTCCTAGAAGAGCTGGGATATCTTCCAGGGGAAGAGGCTGAAACGTGCCTGCCCACTCCTCCAGCCCTGCATGAGTGTGGAGCACAGTGAGCCCTGGGGAGGGAAAAAAATACTTAAACCCCATTTTTGGTTGTATCAGTCGTGGGGAACCTGCAGCAACATCCCTGCACCCCTCCACCACTTTCAGTAGCTTGGGAAGAGTAGGTCACATTCCCTCTCTCAGCAACTCCATTTATACAAATAAACCACTTACTAGAGCAAAGACAACTTGTCAACACTTGAAAACAAGTGACAGGTCGGCTCTGGGAGCAGGGACCAGGCATCTCACCTGGGCTCAAAGAGGTGACAGTGCCCAGACACACCCCCCTGGTTTGCATCCCCAGTTTGTGGCACACGAGGCAACACTGGGCACGTTCTGAGCCATTTTCCATTTATAGGAGCCTGTCAGGAATGAATCTCCTCGCCAAGCAGATGTTGGAAAATCAAAGGGAATTCAGAGAGTAGCAGAAAAAAATATAAATAAAGGTGATGCATCCTAGGGGAACAAAGCATCCTGTCCCTGTTTCCAAACTGCCTGGGCAGCCTGCAGGCTGAGGAGCAGTTCATGAACATGTTATCCATGTGACATCCCCTCCTTCCCCAAGGAGCCCCAGATCCTCCGTCGCAGCCGAAGGCGGTGGGAGCAAAGGGGCTTTTTGTGGGGGCAATGTGGGCCTCTCCATACCTGGTTCTGCTGCCCTAACGTGGTCCTTGTCTCTCCGGTTGCCTTGCAGGACCTCTCACTCCAGGGCCAAGGCAGAGGCGGCTGTGACGGCGGCTCAGAAAGCTCAGGAGGAAGCGCGGATCGCCAGGATCACTGCCAAAGAGTTTTCGCCTTCCTTCCAGCACAGAGAAAACGGTCAGTGCGTGGTGCCCTGCTCCCTGCTCCCTGGTCCCTGCTGCCCTGCTGCCCTGCTCCCTGCTGCCCTGCTCCCTGCTGCCCTCCTCCCTGCTCCCTGCTGCCCTGCTCCCTTCTCCCTGCTGCCCTGCTCCTCGCTGCCCTGCTCCCTGCTGCCCTCCTGCCCTGCTCCCTGCTGCCCTGCTCCCTGCTGCCCTGCTACTTGCTGCCCTGCTGCCCTGCTCCCTGCTCCCTGCTGCCCTGCTCCCTGCTGCCCTGCTCCCTTCTCCCTGCTGCCCTCCTGCCCTGCTCCCTGCTGCCCTGCTCCCTGCTGCCCTGCTCCCTTCTCCCTGCTGCCCTGCTCCCTGCTGCCCTTCTGCCCTTCTCCCTGCTGCCCTGCTCCCTGCTGCCCTGCTCCCTGCTGCCATGCCCCACGGACACCCCTTTCACCCCACCCTGCTCCCTGCACTCTGCCCTGCTCAGACCCAAAAGCCCCAAAACTGACCCTGTGCAGGGGCTCAGTCTGTGCCCACAGCTCCCGGTCCTCACTGGGACTCTTGGGGTGGGAAATGAGCCATTGACACCAGTGTCTGGAGGTTTTAGCACAAGGTTTTCAATATTCCACACTTCCACCCTGTATGGTTCTGTTGTTTACTGGGATATTAGAGATACTGGCTCAGGTTGTCCAGGGAAGCTGTGGCTGCCCCATCCCTGGCAGTGTTGAAGGGCAGGTTGGATGGGGCTTGGAGCAACCTGTGCTGGTGGGAGGTGTCCCTGCCCATGCAGGGGGGTTGGGACTGGATGGTCTTCAAGGTCCCTTCCAAAGCACCCAATTCCATGATTCTGTGATCTTTGGTGTTTATTGCTGGTTTGTCCAAATTTTTGCTTGTTGACAAGAGGCTTGGGCTCAGCAAAGGCACAGGGAGGAGGAAGCCCCAGAGAAACCTTCAGGTTTGAACTAGATGATCTTTAAGGTCCCTTCCAACCCAAACCATTCCATGATTCTATGGCAGCTGTGGTCGAGCAGTGGTCTGCAGCCAGTGGGCACATGGGGAGGATTCACCCCACGAAAGCTGCACCTGCCTGGGAGCAAGAGGGGCTGCCCTGAGTGGGAGTGTAAAGCTCCAAGTCCCCACAGCAATAATTAACATAGCAATTAATATAGGTGAGTGGTTTTATTCATAAGTTTTCCTGCACCAAGCCCTCATTAGGAGGCCTCTATGATTAGTTTCTCCCCTTTCCAGCTCTCTAAATGAAGATTACTCATTCAGCTTAATTGCTCCAGGAGCTGGTGCTGGTGACTCACCCCGGCGGGGCCCTTCCCAGAGCCCTGAGCCCGGGGAAAAGGGATCATCTCATCCTTTGGACCGAGCAGCCTGTGCTGAGTCCTCACTTCACCACAGCGCGGCGGCTGCAGGGGCAGCCCAGGGCTCAGCAGCCCCAGCCAGACGGGCTCTGAGGTCCAACTCCAGCCATGAACCTGCTGGAGCTGGGTGGGGGGGAAGAGGAGGCTGCAGCAAAGCCCCCCCGGAGACACGGCCAGGTGTGGGTGGGCATTTCGGGGGGCTGAGCCCAGAGCATCTCCCTGCTGGCTGGGAGAAGGTCAAGCCTCTTCCAACGCCCCTCAGCATTTCTCCTCCTGCAGAGGTCCAATTGGTACCTCAGAGATCTGATCTTTTTCACACAGCTGTGCAGTCCCAGGGGCTTCTTCAGCCCTGAGATATTCCTCATCTCCATTTCCACTTGCCAAGAGACTTTTTGCTGTTTTAAATCACCTCTTGAAAAGATATTTTTAGGTAATACATTTTTTACTAGCTTCTAGGCGGGGACGTGGTGCTTGACTTGTGTTGGGGCTTGTGTTTGTGGTGCTCACGTCTGGGTGGGTTGTGTGTGAGTGAAGAGCAGGGAAGGAGTTTCCACTTAGAGCACATTAAAAAACAAACACACCATCCCAGACATGTTGGGAAACCGTGGACCGAGTCAGGCGGATAATAGCTGTGAGCAGCTGTGCCACCCCACAGACCCTGTAACCCTAGGCTGCTGATGTTGAATATGCTCCTCTTCCTCAGCATCACGGGTGCTGGATGTGCTCCTCTTCCTCAGCATCACGGGTGCTGGATGTGCTCCTCTTCCTCAGCATCACGGGTGCTGGATGTGCTCCTCTTCCTCAGCATCACGGGTGCTGGATGTGCTCCTCTTCCTCAGCATCACGGGTGCTGGATGTGCTCCTCTTCCTCAGCATCACGGGTGCTGGATGTGCTCCTCTTCCTCAGCATCATGGGTGCTGGATGTGCTCCTCTTCCTCAGCATCACGAGTGCTGGATGTGCTCCTCTTCCTCAGCATCATGGGTGCTGAATGTGCTTCTCTTCCTCAGCATCACGGGTGCTGGATGTGCTCCTCTTCCTCAGCATCATGGGTGCTGGATGTGCTCCTCTTCCTCAGCATCACGGGTGCTGGATGTGCTCCTCTTCCTCAGCATCATGGGTGCTGGATGTGCCCCCCTTGCACAGCATCATTCGTGCTCTGTGCCCCCCACCTTGCCAGCCTCACAATGGGTTTCCTGCCCACCTGTGTCAGCCTGGCAGGCCTCCTGACCTGGAGCAGCCCCCAGCTCAGCTCTTCTTTGAGCAGACACAACCTCCAGACCAGCAGCCACCAGCTCCAGCTCCAGCAAACCCAGGAGCCCCAGGCCATGGCTGGCAGCAGGGTCAGCTGGACTGGAGAGCAAAGTGACTCCCGTGAGGTGATGGCAGCACCTTGGTGGCAGAGGCAGAAGCTCAGCACTCCTCCTGCATCTCCTGCATGGATCCTCAGGGTCAGCCCAGTGCCTGGGGACACGTGCTTGGCTTTGAAGACACCACAGCCGGGCACAGCTGCCTCAGTCCTGCTGGAAATCCAGATCTGGTCCTCTGCATCCTCCTTGGTGCTCTCGCAACCGTTCTTCCAGGAACATCACGTGCTCTGCCACTAATTTTAGCTCAGAATAATTGTTGCACATCCTGGCGTGTCGGAAGCCGCCCCGCGCAGCTGTCGAGTTTCTCCGCAGGGAAACGCCTGCGTCCTGGCCAGGCTGTGGGGCTGGAGGGGTGGCTGTGCCCCTGCTTGTCCAGGAGCTCCAGCCAGGGGCTGCAAAACTCAGGGGGTTCACCCACGGAGAGGAGGAATTAGCTCAGCTTGTTCCAGGTCTGGGAGAGAAAAGTTGAGGCCAAGCAGGCGGTGGGTGATGTGGTCTCTGGTGTGGGTCTCCGGGGTGAGGATGGTGGAGCATCCTTGGGCTTTCTTGTCTCCACTGGGGGGCTTGGAGGGCTGGGGAGGATTGGAGTTGAAGTGAGGGTACTGGAGGAGTAGATTTAGCCAGGCTGTGGCTGGTTGTGCCATTGGAGATTGGCTTTGGGGTCTTCAGAGCTTTCAAGTCCCTGCGCCTCCAGCCTGAGCTGACCAGCTCCACCCAAAGTCTTGGGTGAGCCCATTGTGGTAGCTGGTTTCACAGCTTTCTCATAGGAAGCCATTCATTCCCTCCTTGCCTCAGTTTCCTATCTGTGATGGTGGCTGGAATGGGAACATCTCAACAACAGTCACAAAAACCAGTCTGTGTTTTTCCCCAGAGACAGTTCTTCTGTGTGAAAGCGCAGAGGGTGGATCCCACCTTTCTCCTGCACCACAGTTCCCCAGTACAAGGATTGCTCAGGAGCCCCAGACAAATCCCAGGAGGTTCAGTTTCCCACAGACAAACAGAGGCACAGGAACAAACTGAAACTGAACCATCTGAATATTGTCCCAAAACACAAACAGATTTTCCATGGCAAATAATAATAATTAAAAAAAAATAAATGACAATCACTAGAAAACCAATTTCCCATCAAGAAATTGCTCTGTAGGGAATTTTCAAGCAGCCTTGTGACTTTTTACCTCCCCTGCAAGTGCTTTGATGGGGACATCCATCCCCATGCTCCCAGCATCCCATGTGTATCCAGCCCACAGTGTGGTGGGACGTGGGGATGGCTGGGGGTAAAGGCATGTCCTGGTCGCAGCAGCTCCTCAAGAAGCTGTGAGAGAGAAAATTACTCAGCAGAAGTGAAGAGACTGAAGCAGGAGCTTCAGAGCATTTCTTTTTGAATCATGGTGAGAAGCTGAGTTCCTCCTTTCTGAGACTCGTTTCTTGTCTAGCCATAGCAATTGCAATTAGATGCATTTCAGGGGCATTAGGCAGTTAATACATTTATCAAATTATTCACACAATTTAGCATGGCTTGAGCTGGGAGCAGCTCTGACTTGAGAGGGCAAAATTAGAATTAACCACTACTAGCTTGCACCTCCGTGAAATCATTTGGTGTTTCATCAGTTATTAATAAGTGGCAGGTTTTTCTAACTGTTGGGAGAAGTGTCATGTCTCTTGCCAGCTGGTTACCTCCAGCAGAAGACACTCAACTACTCTTGAAGTCCCTGTCCCCAAGTCCCTGTTCCCAGGAAGACATTGTCTGGGGTGCAGTGCAGGGCACAGGCTGAGCCAGGTGCTGCCACTGGCCCCATCTGATTTCCCCTCTCCTGCCCACAAACTGGGTTTGGAGCTGGTAGAATAAGGTGGTTGGATGGGTCCTCCAAGAGCCACGGTGGTGCCAGGTGGTTTCTAAAAGGGTTGGTAGCCCTGGGGTTCCCAGCAGTGGAGAAACACACCCTTGGTGCAGAACGCCTCTGTCTTGGCAACTGGTGCTGCTCTGCAGGTGCTGCCTTGGTGTAAAACCAACGATGCCTTTTCTCTTCGTCTAGCAGCAAAAAGCTGCTGATCGTGTCCTGCTGCTGCTGCCCTGGTCCTGCCTTGCATTCTCCCTGCTGTCCAACTTTCTCAGCCCTTCCCTTTGAGACGAAAAACCTGGTGGGGTCCCACAGAATAGAAATAATCCTGTTGCCTTTCTCTCTCCCTCTCTCTTTTCTCCTAACGACTCCACAAAAAGGGCTCGAATGCCAGAGACCGAAGCGCCAGAACTCGAGTGATGACATTGAGGTCCTCTCCACTGGGACACCCCTCCAACAGGAGAGCCCCGAGCTGTACCGCAAAGGGACCACCCCGTCCGACCTGACTCCAGACGACAGCCCCTTGCAGAGCTTCCCTGCCAGTCCCTCCTCCACGCCTCCCCTGGGTCCTTCCTGCAGGAACAAGAGTGCCCACTTCTCCAGGCAGGTCTCGGTGGACGAAGAGAGGGGTGGGGAGATCCAGATGTTGCTGGAGGGGCGTGGTGGGGATTACCTGCGCCCCAACAGCTGGGGCGAAGAGAAGGTCGGCGGGACGCGCGGCGTGAGAAGCGGGACCCTGCGCAGCGGTCAGCTCGGGTCGGCCTCTGTCCCTGAAGACTACAGAGGTAGGAGCGGAGGACACAAACATTCGGCCTCCAACCACAAGCAAAGAGAGAGGTGGACAGATTCCCCAGCCACGGTTTCATGGACTTCCCACCACAGGTCCCACAACCACAGCTCAGGGAGCTCCAAACTGCTTGAGCTGGATGAGGAGAAAATGAGCAATTATGAGATGGAGATGAAGCCCCTCATGAGGATGGATTCTTATATGCAAGAGGTTCACACCCAAAAAAGACACTATAGCAAAGGAGGACCCTGCAGGAGCATGGCTGATGACCACCGTGGGGAAGATCGGGGCTTCGGGGTTCAGAGACTGAGGTCTAAGTCCCAGAACAAAGAGAATTTCAGGCCAGCTTCCTCTGCTGAGCCCACAGTGCAGAAACTGGAAAACCTGAGATTTGGGGACAAAGCTGAACCTCGGCTACTAAGGTGGGACTTAACCTTCTCCCCACCACAGAAATCTTTACCTGTTGCACTAGAATCTGAAGAGGACAGTGGGGATGCGCTCAAATCCAGTACGGTGAGTTGGCTACGTTGTGTGTTGAGATCTGGCCGAGAAGCCCAGTGCAGACCTGGTGTGGAGCTGTGCTGGAGCAGAAAGGGAGGTCACTCTGCTGGCAGAGCTGAACCCCAACCTACCCTGGGCTTGTGCCTTGAATCCTCCCCTTCTCCCATCCCGCATCAGAGCATGTGCTGGAAGTTGGCGTGGGGTTTTCTCTGCAGGCTCTTGGTGGGAACTGCAGGTTTTTCACTGGAGGATGTGAGCACTAAGTTTGAGTTCATTTTGCAACCAAGCCCTGGGGCCAGCAATAAAACTATGTTATTGCTGAGCTTTGGAGCTGGTGGAAAAGCTGCAGGAGTAGGCAAGGTGCTGGTGATGCTTCCTTGTAGCTCATGGCAACAGAACTTCATGCTGGCCTGAGAGCGTGGTGGAACCCTGTTGCAACATCAGGGCTTAAATTCTGGTAGTTGGGACTTGTGTCAGGCTGCAGTGGCTCTGTCACTGCCATGATGTGATGGCACTGCCTGGTGAAGCAGTGGCCTTGTCACCATGCTCTACTGGAGATCTGGCCCAGGTGGAGGAACAGGTGGAGGTCATGGAGCAGGAGCACAGCTTGTGGGACTTGGAGGAAAACCCCTTGTGAGACTTCCAGTACTGGGCTCCTTGTATCAGGAGGGACAAGGACATGTTGGGCATTAACAACTGGCAGCTGGGAAGATCTGGAGGGGTTCAGGCTGGAGAGGAGGAGACAGAGTGATCTTCAGACACATAAAGCAGCTGCTGCAAAGTGGAAGGGAATCATCTGTTCTTGATGAACAGAATTAATGAGCTCACATTCCAGCACCAGAGGCAGTGGTCACTCTGAGCCATCACCAGTTATCTGGGGAGAGAGGCCGTGGTGGCTGAAAGGGAAGAGCAGGGCTAAGATCTGGTTGGATATCTGCAGGTCAGATGTAACTGCCTTGGGAGAAGGGGGAGCTGTGTGATTTTCAGGTCCTTCCCAGCCTGATCCCTAGACTTACCTCTGAGAGAAGCTTCCTCACCTGTTCTCCCTGTTGGTTCAGTGTTGCTGGGAGAGGTGAGAGGGTCCCTGATGAGGTGAGAGGGTCCCTGATGAGGTGAGAGGGTCACTGGGGAAGCCATCACTGCTCCAAATCGCCCCATGTCAAGTCAGTGTGACACACATGGAGGGTTTGGTGCTGCTGGATGTCCCACAGCCCAGCCCAGGTCTACACAGGAGAAATAAAAAAATCCGTAACTCTTGGGTGGTGACATTTCAGGCTCTGGCAGAAGAAAGGAGCTAAATTTTCCCATCAGGGTAGCAGAAGATTGAGGTTTGGTCGTTTGGGAGACAGGGATCATGAAACTGAAACTACATTTGTGAGTCACACTGAAAGTTTGGGCTAGAGGCATCGTGGTCTGTAAGGTATGGTCTCCATTGCCACAGCTCCAGCATCCCTGCTCCTCCAGCCTGCTGACAGCTTGGCCAGCAGAGCAACCGTGTTGGCACCTGCTCCAAAGGGTGGGAATGAGCAGGTGGGAAAGAGGAGGTAGCAGGGACATCCACAGTCCCAAAGCAGCCAGGGTGCAGGAAGGACTAACCTCCAGATCTGCCACGGTTTCCCTGCTGTGGCTGTGGAGGAATCACCCCCACATGCAGCCCTGTAGCTTTCTGGCTTCCTGTTCATGGTGTGAGCTCCAGCACAGGCTGGAGGGCACCCACACAGCGTTTGAGAGGAGCTGAACACGGTGTGTCTGCTGGTGGCCTGCACTGCAGGACACATCTTGCCTGTCCAGGAAAGAAAAGAGAGCTCCAAGGGAAGCCAGTCCTGAGCACACCCTGCTGAGCAAAGAAGCAGGCACTGAGTCCAGACTGGGCTGTCGTACCTGCTGGAGCAGGTGCCTGTGAAGCACGAGGGAAATGACAGGCAGTGATAGGAACCCAAGAGAGGGGAAAAGCAGCAGCAGTAATTGCACAGACATCGACCCCATTGAGGTCTGTGGGACTCACAGATGCTCCAGCACCTTTGACAGCGTGACCTCACGTGGTGGAGGGAGACATAGGTCCCAGAGGAGGAATGAAACCATCATTTCTCCTCGGGGAGATCACTGGCAGAAGCCATCCTGGTGTCTCTCCCCACCCAGCCCAAGCTGGGGGCAGGCAGAGCTCAGCCTGCACTCCAGAACCATCACACATGGACCTCCTGCCCAGCTCGGCCGGCAGCGCTGGGGGCAGGCAAAGAGCCCCTGATGCCATGGGACATTAATGGCCATTTGGGCTGAATCCTGGGCAATAAGGAAGGGGCACAGCCTGCCTGGAAAGGCACACAGAGAAGCCATTAGGATGCACATCATACTTTTTAAGTGCTGTAGCTGTGAAGCAGCATGTTCAGTTTTCTCACATTCATAACCGAGGGTGGAACAGATGGCGAAGGTTTGGGAGGAAGCTAATGTAATACAGAGGAAGAGATAATATGTGGATTTAAATAACCTACAATGCCAGCAACAATTTGTTCTAGCAAGAAGTGCACTGTGCTCACAGGGTTTCATTCCATGTGGCCTGGCAGGGAGGAGGGTCATCAGGCAGGGGCAGGAGGAGAGGAATGGGAGGTGCAGTGATTTGTGTTCAACCTCCTGCCTGACACTGTGACCTTGCCTGCAGCTGCCATCAAGGATCTGAAAGCATTGCAAACTTTGGCAAGCTTAGTGAGTCCCTGAGGAAAGGGAAGGGAGGGCTGAGGGGGAAGGATTTATCCCACATCCACCTCATTCTCTGCACCCTCAGTGACACGGGGAGCTCTCATGCTTAGTCCTGCAAAACCCCTCTGCATCCTGCTCACGCTCCAGACCTTTTCACTCAGAATGAAGGCTCCCCAACTTCCCCACAGTCCTGTTTCTCAAGCTGGCCTGACACACCCCAACACCCCATCCCTTCCCACTGCCAGCAGCTCACTGCCAGCGTGCACAGCTCCCGGGCCGGCTGTGCGCACGCGTGTGCTCGCACGCCTGTGTGTGCACACGTGTGTGTGCTCACGTGTGTGTGCCCACGCTGCTGCAGCCTGCCTGCCAGCCGGCTTCCCAGGGAGCTGCAGCTCTGCCATCTGTGAGGCTGCTCTCTGGAAAGGGCATTTCTCCTCTCCCAGGCAGCTGGGCTTTTGCAGAAAGGTGCCTGCCCAGGAAGGGAAAGGATGCTCTCAGCCGAAAGGGCTGTTTCTGCCCTACCTGGAGTATCCCTGCAGTGAGCTGAGGTCACTCTCACAGGTCAGCTTGCTTTAAAAATAATCTGCCTTAAACCAGCTCCACACACACCCATCAGTGAGCCCGGTGGGTTGGCTCTGTGCTGGAGTGCCAGCCCCAGCTTGAGAAGCAAGCACACCTCTGGCAGCGCTCGCAGGAGCAGGATGGGATGCAGGTCTTGCAAAAAGGCAGCCTGAAAATGATCAGCTCTCCCTCCTCATCTCTTGATTTCTGCCATAAAAATGAGGCTGGAACAGCTGGGACATCCCTTGGTGTCCAACCTCTTGCAGTGTGGGCTCAGATAAAGCTGCAGACCTCTGTAGAGGACTCAGAGGTATAGGTTGCTATATGAGCTGCAGGAACTTATTTCTTCTTGGCTATTTTTCACCAGTCCCTTAAAAAGGGGCTCCCAGAACCCCCCTTCATTGGGACTGCACATCAGTAATTGAAAATTGCTCTTATAAAGGTCATTTCTTGAGGCCACTGCACAATAACATCGATGAAATTCAGCTTTGCTTGGTGTTTGCTGTCAGGGGACGTTGGGGCTTCAGGGTCATCAAGCCAGCACTACGGTCCTATAAACACTTTAAAATTACATTCAAAGCCACCTGATCTTTCTGTGTCTCTGTGTGCAGTGACCCCTGCACACACAGAACAAACTCACATCAATTGCCATGGCTCAGGCAGATGAAAATGGAAACCAACGTGCTGGGACCAGTGTCGGTGCTGTGGGATTAAGGGACTTGGATGAACGTCACCATCTCTTCTGGCCTTAAAGGCCCAAGAGGTGCAAAGCTCAGGCCTGTCCCTCAGTGCTTCACAGGTTCCTAGAGCCTTTGAGAAGTTCTAAAATGGGAAAGGAAAAAAGAAATTGTTGAGACACTGGAAGAAGAAAGAGGCTTTCTAAATGCCAGCAACTCTTTTATGCATCAGCACAAAATGCAACCCTAAAAATGGGTTGGGGGGAGAAAACCAAACATCTCCTTTTCTGCAGGTGCTGAACATCTGCAGCTTCTAAAAGGGAAAAAAGGGTTGTAGGCACAGAGGTCCTCAGCATGCCTGTGAGAAGGGCCAGTGCTCAGGCACAAAAGGAGCCTGATTCATCTTCCTGTCCTCATTTAGCATGAGCAATCACGGGTGTCTAGATGAAGACTTCTAGGGACATGTTGTTGTCTCACTAAAGGCACTCTGGAGATGTCAGTAGGCTCGAGCCTTGGCCCTTTAAAACCCCCCTGTCTCATCTCACTGAGAAAGCCTGAAAGCAGGGCAGCAGCCAAAAAAACCCCACCCCAGCCACCCCTGACATTTTCTTCCAGTCTCACATGCTACCAGATAAAATCTCCGTGCTCTCAGCTGTTTGCTATCAGCTCTGGTTCTCACTGCAAACAAACCAGGGGAAACATTCACAGCAAATGGGGTTTGCAAGACATCTGCTGGGTTAAGGATCTCAGAGAGTCCCCTTGTCACCTCCAGGTACCCACCAGGGAGGCAGGGAGGGATTCCAGCAGCTGCAGCATCTTCCTTGTTCCCTTGCTGGGTGAGGGGAGGATTTTCCATCAAATTATTCTGAGCAGGTTTTGCTGTCGCTGGGGAAAGCAAGGAGGAGGCAGCCAATCTGCAGGCAGAGCAGGGCTGTGCTGGAGCACACTGTGCTGCCAGAGCTGGAGCCTGGGCTGAGGGAGGGTTCCCAGGCTGGGGGCTCAGCTCCAGCTTCAATGGAGCAAGGTGGGGGGGACAGAGCATGGCAACTTGTCCCCAGAATGGCACCTCCCTGCCGACGCAGGCAAGGGATGCTCCCCTTTCCAGCGGCTGCAAGGATATTCTTGAAGGGACTGACCTCAGGGTGGAGTGTTGTCGTCAGAAAAGTTAGGCACCTTTGGCCCTCAGAGGTGTAGAAGGAGATAAAAATAAGAGCTGGCAGTTTGCTCCATCCCAAAGGGCTCCCCTGGCTTCAATGGGGAAGCTTCATCTCCATCTCAGTCCAGGCTCCGTGCCGTGCACCGAGATGCTCCCATCTATCTGCCTTTGGACCAGTCTGCTGGGAGAGGTGTCTGGGAACGTTTTTGTGTTTATCCTCCTTGGGACTAAATCCTGTGGCTTATCCCCATGGTATTCTCAGTCTTCCCAGTCCAGGGTTTGCCCTGATTTTCTTTTCCCCATTGGGAGCCTTTCTCAGATCTCTAACCACAGGTGTGTCCGGCTCTTCCTTATTTCTCTCATCTCAACCAACCACATTCAAACTCCAATTCCAGATGTCTGGGGCATCACACACGTCCTTACAAGCATAAGCTATGGATATAAGCCAATAAGGAGGATCAGTCCTGCAGACAACCCCTTGCCATCCCACTTCAGCCAGGTCTAAGCATCACCACAGCACACAAGCAGAGCAAACATTTTGGGGGTTGTCTCTTTTTAAAACAAGTAACACTGGAAGCTGCTCTTCCTCTGATCTCTTTCATACACAGACATTGCAGGCATTACTTGCAACAACATGAGGTAAATAACATTCAGAGGGAAATGTGATGTTGAACTCGACAGGGTCCTTTTAAAACCCTTTTCATCTCAGGGGCCCTTTGATGTGCTTGAAGAGATCACCTCACTGACTTGGCTCCTGTCATCCTGGATTAATTTTAGGTTTTGAGCCCAACTCCACATCTTATCCTAGCTTTGAAAAAGTTGGGGTCAAATGCCAGCTTTCCACTACACCAGAACCAAAAAACCTTACAGACAGACATACAGCTCCAACTGCCCAGCTCACTCCTGGTTGCACAGACACCTCTAAGGTGAGGACAGAGCCAGAGGTGACAAGAGAAGGTCATTAAGAGTCTCAGGATAAATCCTCGCGTTCACTTCAGCCCCTTTTTTTTCTGCAGAAGCAGGTTTTTCCATCCCACCCCACCTAGTGTCAAGCCCGTGTTGCTGTTACACAGGCACATCCAGCATCTCCTGGGCTGCCTTCCACTGGAGAAGGCCAAGCAAATCCCTTCTGTTTCCTTTGCTAAATGCTCCTTAACTGTTTCTCAGCAGCCTGTTCCTGGCAATTATGTGACAATTCAGCACAAATGTCAAGGAGCTGCAAAGTTTTCAGCACTTTCTGCAGTGCTGAGGCTGGAAAACAATGCCTATATATTTTTTTGCTGATCCAAGTCCTTAGTAATTACACTTAATAGATCCCAGAGGGATTCCTAGGTAACCTGCACTATGGTTTCCATGGCAGAGAGACAAAGCTTGTGCCCTGTGATAACAGATCATAATGGTTTGTTAATGCTTAAATTAATTATGCTACAATTGTATTTGTAAACCAGCTGTCCCTTGTATTCCTAGTAAGACCCTTAGGTTGCTATACCATAGTTAAAGGATAAAAACAAACAAAATGGAGTGTCAGCAATGGTGGGGCTCCAGCAGGGGTGCAGTGTGCCAAAACCCACAGGCTGGATGAAACCTTCACTCCCTACTTCTGCAGCTACAATTACCATTACAATTCCTGTGCCATAACAAGTGTCTTTTTACATTTTAATGTTTCCTTAGGTTTGGGTCTATTTTCCAGCTCTCTAAACTTTGGAGAAAGTCTTAAAAGCCCTTGGAGACCATCCCTGTAGATACAGAAGGACCCTCTTACCTTGCTGATAACTTGCCCACCCTTGGCAGGTGTTTTCCTCCTCCTATGTAGGACTCCAGAGACTTCTTCTTATAAAGAATAAAAACCAAAAATCCCAGCCCCAGAGCTGTCTTGTTTTGCTGATGAAACTTGCATCACCCAGGATGCTGGATGATGCTTAGGCACTCAGGAGCTTGATTTAATTTTTCCTTTCCTGGAGCCAGGCCGGTAACCATTCTGGGTGGAATTCATCTCACGTCACTTGGTCTACAGACAGCCTAGATGGTTTAGCACAGACTAGATGTCTAACATTTAGACAGCCAAAATTGGGTGAGAGGATGCTGCCAACTGGCGTCTGCTTCCCAGGAGAGGAGGTTCTGGACTCGCGGGCGCTGGGAGGCAGCGCGGCTCCCGCAGCCGAGCCCCGGCTCCTGGATGACAGGCAGGGTTGTTTGAACTAATCTCTGCAGTTCCTGGCAGCCTGCTTTAGCACTGCTGTTTCAGGGCTAAAGAGAATGTTGTAGATTTTTAAAATAAATAAATAAAGAGACCAGAAAAAAGAGCAGCTTTGCAGGCTGCTCGCTGGCTGTGACACACCAGCCCCAAGCTTGGAAAATCAGCACAACCTCTGGCTTTCTAGCTGGCCTCAGGGATTCCTTTGGGCTTTTCTAAGTCTCCACGAGGCCAAAGATGAGAGAAAGCACCACCGAATCACTACAGCAACATGCAAAGTTGCAAATCAAGGGCTGTGGCTCTTCTTTCTAAAGGTGGGTGGCTCACCATACAGAGGGCTGGCACGTGGTGGGGAGAGTTGTAAAAGCTGCTGGTTCTAAAATGCTGGCTGTAGCTGCAGTAAAAGGGAGTTCACTGACCTGTTGCCAGGCTGGACTCAGGAAAACATCTCTTCTAAAGCACAAATCCAGAAGTGATTCATCTTTTTCCTGGGCACTGAGCAAGAGTCACTTCTTAGAAACAGATGACATACATCCCTGGACATCCTTGTAATCCAAAGGGAGAAAGGCAAGTGTTTCCTCTGAGCAGAGGTTAAGGCAGAAAGACCTCACTAGTTAGAAATAAGCCAGATAGAAGCATTTAGAAGTGCAGCAGGATTTGTAATTGGAGCTAAAACAGAAGCCTCAGGGTCACAAAGCTGCTTATCCACCAGCTGCCACAGGCAGGACTCCAGCCCCTGCCAAGATCTGTGTCTCACCGGGGGGAGTGGCCGTACCTGCCACTGCTCCATGGACAGCCCTTGTTGGGGTCAGCACAGGGAAAAGGGTGTTAAAAAGAGGGAATTGTCACAAGGAAGCACAATTTGTAGGTTGCCAGACAGTCAGATTTGAGCTGTTCTGTTTGCAGAGACCCCTCCCTGGTCATCCTGTTTCTGGGATGTTTTTGCTGGCAACCATGAAAGACCCTGCATATGCGGTAGCAAAGTGAGCATCTTCTCCTGCCTTTACATTGAACAGGGGATGCAAGATGCAAATAGGTGCAGGATGAACCAGGGAGCTGAGGAAAATATCCCTGCTGAGGAAAATATCCTGCTGATGCAGGCAGGTGGGTGCATGTTGCATAGCTTGTTCACTCTCCCAATTTTTCTGTCTGAGGGCACAACTTTGAGGAGCAGGTGTATAAATGAACGATGTGCTCCCCTCCCTGGGCATCATCCCATCAGCATCCTCTGACAAAAGGTTGTGATTTCCAACAGGTCCATCCCAAAGTGTCCCTGTTTGTGAGGGAAAGCTCTAACAGCAAGGAATTGAGAAGCAGCCAGTCCTACGCTCTGTGCCTTTTGTCAGGGAGGAGAAACAGCCTCCGGATTATCCCAGGCTCTTGTCAGCTGGTGTGCAACTTTGCCTCCTTCATGGCACTGAAAGGATCTGGCAGTCTGGGCAGGGCAGGGGCAGAAATGGTGGCTGCTGCTTTGGCAGAGGGAATGAAAGGGCGAGTGGACCAAGGCTGCAAGTGCGAGCGAGAGCAGTTTAAATCCTCCCTTGGCTGCGAGGTGGAGGGAACCAAATGCATTTTGTGTCTCTGTGGTGCCCTGCCAACAGCAACAATGACAGGGATAATCACTTGCAATCTGTTATTATATTAACACGAGCTCAAAAATCGTAAAACCCACTAATCTTTTGAAATGAAGCTAAACCCCCCGAAATGTAAATAACACACCAAGCGTCGCAGCACTTGGCAGCAGCAAGGCTGGGTTGTGGGCAGTGGGGAGGAGGGGCAACGGGGGACGGGGGGGTGGTTTCTGCCTCTGAAAGGCTTTGCCTGGTGCAGGTGGAGAGATTTGCTGGAAGCAGTCAGGCGTGGATACCTGCCTGCCAGGAGAGGCTCTCTGCAATCCCTCCGTTTGCTTGGCTTCCTTTGACCCTGTTGCTAAGCTACAAATATGCCTTTCCAGCAAGCTCCAGCATCCTCGCTCCTACCCACTCCCAAAGCAGAACTGAATCAGCCTGCTCAGGAGAGAAATGATCTCCAGCCAGCAAGGAGCTTTATTTTTTTTTATTTTTCCAGCAGCTCTGCAGAGTGGTGCAAGGACTTGCCTAGAAAGGGTGCCCACCCCTGCCCCATGCCAACCCAAGAGCCACAGGAGCTTGGTTGAGGGCACAGGAGCAGAAAGGAAAAACATCTCTGCCATTCCAGGCAGTTAAAGCTGGCACAGCTCAGTTGCAGCAAGAATAGACAAGGATACCAGCTACTCCAAGAAATAGCTACCACCTACCTGCACACACGCTTGCTCACCCTGATGCAAACCACATTAACACTTTAGGACAGCAAATGTTTTTCTGGCAGGGATGAGGTGTCAGGGTGGATGCTTTTCTGACCAGTGATCTGCAGAAGGATGCGTTGGCGTGTTGTCTGCAGTCCTGAGGCTGAGGGGTCTCTTCCTGTCATTCCTGGGATGCTAGTAGGGTCTCACATCCTTGTCAGGTCCAGGACAAGTTGTCAGGGATGCCTTTGTGCTCAGTGGAAAGTGATGGGTGCTTCTGGGGTGCCCTTCAGCCCAGCCCACAGTGGGGGGCTGACATGGGTCAGTTGTGATGCGAGTCACTGCAGTGGTTTCCACGTTGTCCCCAAGAGCTTAATTTGGTCTGTAAGAACCTCAGAAAAGGTTGTTAGAGCTTTCCCAGAATGTTGCTTCAATGTAGACCACCACCAGCTTCTGTTGGTGCTGGGATCCCTGTACAAGCTGTCATGTTTACTGGGAAATGTCCTTTGAAGACTCCTCCAAAGCACCCCCAAACAACTGCATGGTACAGTACAACCTCTTCTCCCCTTTTCCTTGACCACCTCGGGTAAGCAACTGATAGGTCAGATTTCCTGTGTGCACAACACGGGGGAGTCCATAAGCAACTGCTGGCTTCATCAGTGGGTCCCATGGGTGCTTGGCAGGCACTGGGTCTGGGGCTTACCTTGGGACTTACATACCATTTAAACAGAGATTGGCCCAAGGCTTGCGGGTGTGTTGAGGCAGATGGATGGAAAGTAAGTGTTGAAGTGACTCACAAAAGCAGGGGTGCAACAGCTTTGCTCTCACCCAGGCATAAGAGGGACAGTGCCACCAGGGATGCCTTGGGCTATGGGTGAGTGTGGGGAGGGAGCAAAGGGGCTCCTGGCACAGCCAGGAGAGGGATTTTCTTTGCCTTTGGAGAATCAAGGACTGCACGAGGAGGACATTGTGCTTCAGTGAAAGACCTCAGGGTGACCTGTTTATTGTCACAGGGAGTCAGGCAATAGCCCTGGCTTCAGTCCCTTGCTCCTGCTGTTTGCTCACCTTGAAAGGGAGGATCCTTATCCACACCTTCCTCACCAAGGCAGCAACCTGCAAAAATTCAGCCAGGGTTACCAGGAGCTTTGGGATCATTTGCTGGGGGTGTGAATCTGCTGCCTGGGGTGTGCTCCCCTGCAGACCTGCCTGCCCTGCAGTGCCCAACCCCTGCTGCAGGGCAACCTTAGACAGAGTTCCAGGGCACCTTCTAACTCCTCTCCTTCTCTTTCTCTTGCAGGGCTCAGCTCCCATCTTGGTAGTCATGGTGATCTTACTAAATATTGGAGTCGCCATTTTGTTTATTAACTTTTTCATCTAATTCAAGACTGTCTTGTTTGCAAAAATAACAGTTACATGTATGAATGGGGGAAATAAAAAACAACAAAACAAACAGCAACCAAACACAACAACAAAAAAAGGGAAAAATCATAACTCGAACTGTCCTATGACAATTTCCAAGTCTTTTCACAGAAGAACAACAAACAATCGAGTCTCACTCACAGTTTGCCTTTTTTCCTGGGTAATGTTTTTTGGATTTTAGCCAAAATTCTTTGCTTGTATAACACTATGCTGTGTGGCATGGCAAAATGCTATCAACACTCTGCCCCCCCAACACTGGAAAGGATGAGAAGGAATCCCAACGAAATAAAACCTCATTTCCCTTTCCCTCACCCCCTAAAAAAATTATATTCATAATAACAGTAATGAAGCCCAAAATGGAGACTAGATGAGGGGACTGTGGGGAGAGGCTGTTTGAGGTGTGTACGGGTCCTGGGGTGCTCCAGGCTGAGTTTCCCTGGGAAATCCACAACAGCTTTAATGACAAATGGGAGAGAAAAGCAAAATCAGGCACCTGGTACTTTTTTTCCTTCTCCCGTAGCAAATGGAGAAATGTTACTGTAAGGAGGAGGAGAGGAGGAGCATGGGGAAGGCATGAACCATGTCCAGGTGTGAAAGATGGGAGAAGGGCAATGGGCCCCATTTTGTTATTTGTTTTTTAAAACAAAACAGCAATTGGTGTTGTGCTCAATTTCATGGGGCGAGGGGGGGAGTAGGGAACACAAGGTGTGAGCAGCAGCCCCACCACCCTCCTGCCTTCACTCCTCCTCCCCAGGCTGCTCCCTGGCCCATGGCAAGGCTGGAAAACCACCCAGTGCTATTTTTAATTGACAGCCAATTTCTCCTGGGAAAAATGTGTACCCAGATTCCCCCCAAAAAACTTGCAGGCACCTTCAGCAACATGAATTGAGAAGCTGCTGGTCATCGTGCCATGCTTGCCTTGGGCATCCCAACCCAAGCACAGGGGTGCACAGAGAAGCAGCCAGGTAGGCAGGGACTGGGGAGAGAGGGCTCAGTTCTGATCCACTTAGGGTAGAAAGAAAACAAAGCAAGAGAAGACAAAACTGCTTCTCAAAGGCATCTGGGGAGGAGCACTGGAGCATGTGAGAGAGGAGAGAGAGGGTGGTGGGTTTGTCTCTTACATCTTGCTGTGGACTGTTTCAGACATCATGCTTGGGCTCTGAGCATGTAGTATTTTGCACTTTGTAATGCAGGATGTATATTCCAGCTTCCAACATGTCCCTGTAAAAAAAAAAAAAAAAAGAAAAAAAAAGAAAAAAAAAAAAAAAAAAAAAAGAAAAAAAAAGAAAAAAAAAAAAAAAAAAAAAAGAAAAAAAAAGAAAAAAAAAAAAAAAAAAAAAAGAAAAAAAAAGAAAAAAAAAAAAAAAAAAAAAAGAAAAAAAAAGAAAAAAAAAAAAAAAAAAAAAAGAAAAAAAAAGAAAAAAAAAAAAAAAAAAAAAAGAAAAAAAAAGAAAAAAAAAAAAAAAAAAAAAAGAAAAAAAAAGAAAAAAAAAAAAAAAAAAAAAAGAAAAAAAAAGAAAAAAAAAAAAAAAAAAAAAAGAAAAAAAAAGAAAAAAAAAAAAAAAAAAAAAAGAAAAAAAAAGAAAAAAAAAAAAAAAAAAAAAAGAAAAAAAGAAGAAAAAAGAAAAAAAAAGAAAAACAAAAAACCAAACATCATTGGCAATGGCAGCCTCTAAGGATGTATTATTTTACTTATTTTTTTTCTATGTTGCTTAATTTGTTGGTTTATACCATCTTTGTAATATGCCTGCCTTGATTTTTCTCCCCTTCCCTCTCCCCACTGATAAGATGCATACTCATTAAAGATGCCGTATCCCTGTTCTGAGCTGTTATGGTCCCAATCCCAAGAGTGTGGTCTTAGCTCAATTGCTTGGAAATGGCTGACACCCCCTTGCTTTAAAAAAAACCAACAAACCACCACAAAACAACAAGAAAACCAAACCAGAGAAAAGCCTGTGCTGTTTCCTCCCCTCCCCACGCCGTGGAGATTGGCTTTGCCCGTGATCCACCCCCACCAGCTGCGCTTCGAGTGGCTTGTTTGGGATTTGGTACATCCAGGGACCAAATTCCACCCTCAGTTCTACCCACTGCAGCTCCATTCCACAGGAGAAGAGGTGCCAGTGTGGCAGCAACCCGAGGGTGGGATGAAACCCTTACACAGGTATAATTGGGATGGGGGGGGAAGGAGGGGAAAAAAAATCCTCCTCGCCTTTTTCAGACAGAGTTGTTGGAAATAGTCCTGACTTGTGGACTCAGCTTTGCTTTGCTTCTGTTTTAGCTGTTTCTCTGCTACCTTTTCAGCAGATTTCTTATTACACTGCACTGGATTGCTATATTTTTAACCAGAAATAAACTAAGGACTAGAGCATGTGCCAGTTAAATTCAGTTCTTTTCCTTACATGGTCTTACTCCCTCCTGTCGCAGTTTTCCTTCCTCCTTTCTTTCCTTTCCCTTCTCAGCCAGAGGGCACTGGGTGGACAAGCTAAATGTGAACTGAAGGCAGCCAGACCCCAGGAACTTTTAAATTCCATTTTCCACAGTAACCATCCCTTGTCTTTATACCTCTTCCTTTCTTGTTTGATTTTTTTTTTGGCTTTTCCTTTTGGGGCCTTAGTCATCTTTTTATACTCCTGGATGGTTGCTGCCTACTTGAAATGAACCAAATGACAAGATATTGTGGTTGCAGCCCTAGGATCTGATCCATGTGTTTTGTAATTCTGGCTGCAACTCTTTGTCAAGCCTCTCCAGGACTTGTTTTTGTACATCCAAGTACATGATACCAAGGTCCTCCCAGGAGCAGGTTAAACAGATACATGTGAACACCGTACAATAATTTATATATAAACAGCACAAAAATGCCTTTCCTTATCAATCAAATAAAAGCACTAGTGATTTCATGACTAGCTTTTTCACCCTGGTGACAGCCTAGTTATTCCTCCTCTTGCCCAGGTACCAGCAGTCGTGTACAGACACAAATGCAACTTGGGTTTTCCATCTCTGTTCCACAGGATAAAACCTCTCTGGAGCTGAGGGTTTGTTCAGCGTGAGAGAGAGCCAAAGACTAATATTAATTGGCTCCCAAACCATGTGTTTAAAAATAACGATTCTTTTATTAATCATGAGGAGCTGAGCAATTTATCTTAGTTCTGGGCTTTTCACATTTGCCCAAGGCCAGAAATATTCTTGAGAAGTAGCCCAGAGAGAGAGGTAATTCAGGATATTTCCCTGTCTTATGAGCCCAGGATTCATGCAGATCTACCTAAGGCACATTAAAATGTCTATCATTGTGGCATATAAATCTATGTAAATTGTCCATACCTGCTGGTTTATGTCCACACTGAGAAATGCATGAGAACAGCTGAAGGTTTATTTCATCTTTTTTAGGCTGCAATGGTATTTTTATGTTCCTGCAGCAGAACAAGCAGCACCTGAAACCCAAGGAGAGGCTGGGGCTCAAGGATCCAGCCCTCCTCCTGCCATGGCAGTAAAGCCATTGGCAAAAAGCCATGTGTCCCTCCCTGGGGACACAGAGAGGACCAGACCTCACCTGTGTGAGTGATGGGCTGGTTTGACACCACATCTTTAGGGAAGGCAAAAAGGAAGGAACACAAAAATCCTCCACCTGCTCGTGTCACAGCAGCTTCTCACCAGCCCATCTGGTGTCTAGTTTGCTTGTACCCGAGACCTAGATTCTCCAAGCAGGTTGGGACTCTCCAGGGCCTGATCTTTCAGAACTACTGAGCTGCTGCAGCACTTATAATCCTCATCACCTGCCTGCTCCCTTTTACCCCCAATTTGGGTACTGTGTGGACAGCACTGATAGTCTGTCAAGGCTCAGGCTCTTTGACATTTGTTTGAACACAAGGAGGACACTGAGATCCAACCCCTTACCTCCTCCATAAGAGCAGTTGCCCCTACCCCAGCAGCTGCTGCATTTTGGTATCAGGTGTTTGATCTTGTTGGAAGGGAGAATTGAGAATTACTCCTGCAAGCAGCAGGAGCACTGCTCCCCAACCTCTTCCATGTGGGGCATGTTTCAAAGCTCTTTCCTTGTTTATCTGTGATGTTCAGTCACTGTAGGCTTGTGATGCTGCAGCTGTTGGGCCAACGGCTGTTTCCCAGCAGCAGCTAAACCATTTGATATGTTCCCATTCCCACTTCCCCATCCCTGGAAGATCTGCATTGGTAGGAACATGTGTGTCTTTAGTCTTTCTGTCTTGCTGACAGACATAATATGCTCAGGGCTGTTCAGCAGCAGTGGGGCTCACCCATGGTGCTGCTGGAGCCAGAAAGCAGAAGTTTTGCTGATACAAACCAGCTGGTGAATGAACCCAGATTCTCTCCAAGGCAAATGAGGAAGGGATGGACCAGCCCAGAGCATGACAAGGTTGACCAGCAATTTGGCAGCAGAAAGGTTTGGGACTGGTTTATCTCCAGAAGCCACCACAGCAGGTAGGCAGGGCTGAAGGGAGACCAGCAACTCACCTTGACTGAACCAAACCTTCACTGTGAGCAAAAATCCCCTGAGCAGTGGCAGGAACATCCTTCCATCTCCAGACATTTATCTCTGGGTCAGCCCAATCACCCTGATTCCTCTCTGATAAACTCTCCTGCAAAGTTCATTCCCAATCACGCCCCACTCACACCAAAACACACTGATGTGCATGAGAAACCATCTCATGTGCCACAAGCTAAGCTTGAGTTAGACATGAAGCCACTAACCTTCTACCGTGGCCTTTGTTGTGCAACCCCCAAAGTCAAATGCACTTCTGCTGGAACCCTCTTTTCCCCTTCCAAGCTGTGCATTTAAATGCAATAGAAAAATCCAATTTCACTGTGTTACTTACAGTGCAACTACAGCATGTGTGGCCCAAAAAAAGAGGGATTACTGAAAATATTTTCCTCAAGGAGTGAGTTAAAAAAATAAAAAAAGGTTACTTTCAGCCTTGTCTTTTAGCTGAAAAAACAAAACAGAAAAACAAAAAAAAAAACAACAAAAACCACCACCAAACCAACAGCTTGATTATTTCCAGCTACAATAATATACTGAGGTCTTTTTTCTCCAATGTACATGTTTATATATTCATCCCTTTACAATGAGATGGGCAAAAGCCATTGTCTGATGGATGCCAAAGGGATAATTGAATTTTTTCTGGGTGTTCATACATTTAAAAAAGTACAAGCTGTTCTTTGTACGTGTCAGACAAGAATAACTACTCTTATGACAAACACTGCTGGAGTTTCTCCATTCCTAGTTTTCCACCAAGTTCTCACCCTGGCCCTTCTCCTGGGTACCATTTTGGGCAGGCCACTTCACCAATGGGTCTGCCTCTGCCTGCAAAAATCTTACCTTCCTCTTAAGGTACTTTTGGACCCAATAAAAGAAAAACAACCAGATATGTGAATCTGCAACCCTGAACAGGCTTCAGTGGACCTCCAGCCAGTGCTCAGAGGAGCAAGGCAACATTACAGTTTGATATCAAAGCATCATAGTTTGCATTTCTTAAGGCTGTGGCAGAGCCCATCACATTCTGACCTCCTCTGTAGGCATTTAATGCAGCAGTAATAATCAGTTACCCCTGCTTAGTGTGAAGTTTTAGCTTTTTCTTGGAGGTTTTGTTTGCTCCACCAACACATGGCAGCTTCCAGGGCTTCCTCCTTCTTGGGAGGAAATGAGCCAAGCTGCACGCCCAGGTCAGCCCAACCTCTCAGCAGAGCAATGAAAGCCCTAGGAAGCCAACATCTCCCCTGCCAGCCACCCCACAGCCTCCTGTCCCCCAGCCCTGTCAGGCAGGCAGTGTGGTCCCCACAGCTGCAGGACAGTTGGCTCATCCTGACTCACAGGTTCTTTGGAAGTGTGTCTCTTCCAGTCGATGCCTTCTCCAGTCACACTTAGCTTGGCACTGAGCACAACTAGGACTACATTCTAGAGCCCTTGAGGAAAAGATGAAAGGAAAAACCTCAGATCACTGTTTCACAGACTCCAGCTCACTCAATGCCTCATTCAACACTCTCTCTGCTGGAGAAGGAAGAGGGAGAATCTTTCCAGGAGGCTGCAGCTGTCCTGTACCAAACTACCCTTCATCCTTGGCACTGCTGCAGCCCAGCTTCAGCCCAGGGAAAAAACTCACTCAAGGAGCATATTTGTATTTGAAAAGGGAAAAAAAAAACACTACAAAGTACATCTGGCAAAGAGAGTGTTCTCCCCTGCCTGGTTAGGCATTTCCAATGGAGCCCTGTGCACAATTGCTGTGGTTTTAAACCCACAATTTCTCAAATAAAAAGGGAAGAAAAATTTAAAATATAATAATGATGAAAAATAAAATCTGCAAATGCAACTCAGTAGCAGATTCCCAAAAATTTAGCCCAGAAAGCCATGGCAAATCACACACACACAAAGGATCAGATGCCACTGAGATCAAGGTATAGTACACTAACCCAGGGGACAGGACAGCAGGACAACTGTCACTGTCAGCCCATCAAGCATGACAGATTCTTTCCTAGGTTATCAATAAATTTATTTTCACCTCTCGCCAGTTATTTTGCAAGGAAGGTACCTCCCTGTCATTTTGGCAACCTGCTCTACTTAATCTTTATTACATTCTAATTAGCCTTACAGCTCCTGGCACTGCTCTCCTGAGAGCTGGTTCCCTGGTGATGTCCCTGCCACAACACACGGCACCCTGGAGCTCTCTGCACAAGGACAGCCAGTGCCTTCTGGTGTCAACTCAAGTCATCACTAGTTTCCTGCAACAGACACCCTTGTATCCCATCTGTTGTCCCTATGGACCACAGCACTGCTCTGCTGGAAAGCAAGCAATGCCTTGAGGAGAGGGCCTGAGTCAAGAAGCAAGGGTAAAAAAAAATCCTTTGAGATTGTCAGTCCACTCCCTCCTGTCCTCACACACCATCAGGTCTCAAGGTAGGACATTTCACTGGTCATGAAGAGTTCATTTCTAGGACAACTGCTTTCTTAGACATGTCAGAAACTGAATTGGGAGGTTTCACAAGCAAAGGCAAAATCTGCTACAGCTCATGTTAAAAAGGAAGAGATTTCTACTGTTAGATGCATCAGGGGTTACCCTGGTTCTGGTACAGATATGGCATGAAAGGGTTCCCAGGTTTCTCCAGGCAGTGCAGCCACATCTCAGGGCTGCTGCTGCATCTTACCACCACTACCTGCATATCCCACAGCAGGAACAGCAATCTCTCTTCAACAGCAGGAGAAGAAGAAGTGAAAAAGCTAGGATGGGATTAATTGAGAAAACCAAGATGATGTAATCAAATCAGCTTATGGTAGAAACCCTTGGAGACACGTTCCAGCCTCAGTCAGGGTAGGGAATCTGGGACCAGTGAACCATTGTGATGTGCAGTTTGTATTGACAGACTCAAAACAAAGTTTGAACAAAAATGTGACAGTATTTTATCCACCAGCCTCAGCAGAACAAGTACTTGGACAGCAATCCTGTTAATCAAGACCCTCCCCACAACTTCAGGGGAATAACAGCATGTCCAGAGCATGAACCAAACAGGCACATTATGATTCGTCAGCCCAAAGCCACTTGGAGCAGTCAAAAGCTGGAGTTTCAGGACACCTTCTGGACACACTGACTGCCTGGCACATCAGGCTGAGTCCAGTAGGGCTATCCACTGCTCCCAGCATGCTTCATCCCTCATGGAACAGCCTCAACCACATCTAGACTGAATCTTCATAGAAAGTCTTTGCCATGGCATGTGCTACTTTTACCACTTTCTTCTCCTTGGCATCCAGGCCCATGTTGCTGCGGGCCAGTTTAATCCAATACTGCTCTGTCCTGGACAGATAGTCTGCATGCTCCTCACCAGGCTGAACAGCTGGGTGCTGCTCCTCTCCTAGGACACAACAGAAGAAAGAAAGAGAGGTCACCAACAGCTAATGTAGGCAATCTGCTCTTCCACATGTCAACCTGGCCAAGACCGCTCTTTAGCTGACGTGTTTAAAAGTAATAGCCTAAAAACCTATCAGTAGCCAATCAAATTTCTCTCCACCCTGAGAGCAGTTACTAAGAAAACTTGGCTTTTGCTGGAAAACTCACATGGATGCCAGTGAGACATACCAGGCTGGCAGCAAACCAGCAGGTATTGTACTAAAAACCACTTTATTTTAGTATGGAGACCACATTCAGATTCATTGTTACCTTCCTCATTTTCACTGTCCTCTTCAGAGCTCTCCTCTTCCCCTCCCTCTGCACCTTCCATCTCATCATCCTCTTCATCCGATTCCGACTCCTCCAGCCATTCTTGTGCTTCTTTGATGAGAAAGAAAATAGAAGAAATAAGTAACCAGCTGTTTCCCATTCCTACACTCAGAACTGCCATGGAGGCTGCCAGGGCAAGGGCTGACAGATGTGCTCCTGAAGAGCCCTCCTGCATTCTTTGCCCTCCTAGATCCACTCAGTGGATGCCAAGGCCTGGCTCTGATGGGGAGCAATGGGAAGAGATGACAGTCAGAGAGAAGTGAACAGCACAGAATGGCTGTGGAAGAAAAACTGGCAAGTGCTGACGCTGACAAGAGTTGATTCTTTCTCTTCGCACTTCACAGTTCCATGATTATCAGCAAGACTCCTCCCTACTCACATGCAGGCTGTGAGCTGCCAGGGCAGGGGCATCTCTTTTAAAAATGTCTCTTTACTGTGCCTAGCTCATAACCTGGGATGAATCACTTAACCACTACCTTAAGAGATATGTTGCTCTAAGATAGACTCACTGTTTCTTTCATTAATGAGAAGGAATTCCATCAAATCCATCTTCACTGAGGTCTCTCAGGTAGTGCTTTCTGCAGCACCACTGAACACACTCACATAACAACCACATAAGCCAGGAACCCAGGGACTTGAACTCCCTGCTTGCCAGATCTCCTGAGCAAGCTAGCCCAGCAGAGTAGTCAGAGTGTGCAGCAAACACACGACACATCTAAGGAATGAGAACCTGAAGTAACGGCTCATCCCCACCCCTTGAGAAAGCTCCACTGCTGGGGGTCTCCCCCCAAACCCAGTGTAGCGCTGTTACACTAAAGGCAAAGAGAGCGATCCCACCATCAGATCTTACTTGGATCCATCTCCACCAGCACTTTCCACTCTTCCATCTTGTGCAGGTCGATGCTGTAGAGGTCGCTGAGGGTGAACTGGCGATCTCCCACCTCAAACATCCCCCCGTACACAAAGAGCAGCCCGTGCTTCACCGCCAGCATGGCGTTCGACCGCGGGCACGGCTCCACTGGCTGGCCCAAGGCTCCATCCTCCTCCTCCTCCTCCTCTGATTCAGAGCTCTCCTTCTCTTCTGTGGGCCCAGAGATCACCTGCTTGATTGTCATGACAGTCCCATCTTCTGCCACCACCTCTTTGACTATCTCTACTGGGCCTTGTGGAGGTTGGTTCTCCATCTCCTCATCTCCAGCGCCCTCTGCCTCAGCTTGTCTGCCACGTCTTCGCTTCTTCTTCTCTGATTTTGGTCCCTGTTAACAGGAACAAGCAACAGAAGGAGACTTCATGTGAATTGTGGGCACCTAATGCATGTACAACAGTTAATACTATGGATGCTGCTAGGAGGGAGGAGAATTCAATTACTTTTCACTGGAACTGTAAGTCTCAAGTAACAGATGCAACTTCCTCCTTAGCATGAACTTCTATCAGTCATAAAACAAGGAGCAATGAAACTCCTGGAGAAGCCATGGCACAGAGTTGCTTCCTGTATTAATGACAACATGTGCCAAAGAGATAGGAAATAGCTCTTCTGCTCTCCATCCTGCAGGTGCACACAGTCCACTAGTCTGTAACAGGGGCAGGAGAAAATGACCCACCATTTTGTGAAATCAAAACAATTGCTGGGCGCTCAATTACAGCGCATTACCAGGAAGCTCTCCAGGTCTGAGAAGTACTGTATGAAAGGGCAGGAAAACAGTCAGCCAGGCAGGCAGAAGCAAACATTTGAGTGCATGTTTGCCTGTTATTATGTGGTTGACCTCTGATTTTCGACAACAAAGCCAGAAGCAGTGGAGGTAAAAGGAAGGAAGTTCAAACAGGTCACTTCCCCCTTGAGAATGGTTCAAATAAAATCAAAGATTGGAGCTGAGAGCCACTCTTCCGAAGTTCTTAAGAACCAAGGTTAATACTTCATCTCTTCTTGCAGCTCATCAACAATGGGGAAAAGAGGGAGGTTTCCTGATTCCAACACAACACCACATATTTTCACAGTAGCTTTTATCAAACTATCTCATGTCAGACTCACACACCTAAACTGGAGCTGGCCTGCAGTAAAACACCATGTTTTCATGCTGTTTTGTTTCATTTTGCATTACACAACAATGGGGCACATGCAGCCTGACTCATGAAGGAGGGGAATTGCCTCCTGAGCCACTCCTGCTTGGTGTGCAATTATCAGGACTTCCTCTGTCCCCAGAAAGGTGACAATCTGCATCACCCTGAGGAAGGAGGGCAAGGAGAGCACATGGAGCTATGATCCAGGGAAGGAGAGGGGTAGCATAAAGTTAAAGAATTCAGCTGGTCTGGTAGCAAAAACCTGCTAGAGTTGCACATCCCCAGCTCCACTTCTACAGCCTCTCCCCCTCTGCACAATCAGTGGGTCAGAGATCAAAGCAGCAGCCAGATCTGGTGGCTCAGCTTCTGGAGCACCTCAAGTTGCTAGAAATAGAGGCTTGCTCCATGCTGTATAAGGCAAAAAAAAAGGCTTAAAGGACATGTGTCAGATGGTCCAGGAGAACTAACTGAATATATTTGTGTTATTTTTAAAACAAAACCTTTAGCTGTCCAGGAAACCAGCGGTTTTTCCCAATGTCGTAGAAATAAATGTCATTGAAGAAGTCCCCTTCAATGCTCTCCTCCTCTTCCTCATCATGCACACCTCCAAACAGCAGGGAGCGGTTATTGGGAGCAGTTGACACGGAGAAGCCAGACCTGGGAGGAGGTTTCACTCCAGATGGGCTGAGCCGACTCCATGCCCACTTGTCTGGTAAGAGATAAAAGAGATCAACCAACCAACCCACCAAAAGCCACTCTTGATTATATCCCTGCATTAGGGAATCTCATGAGATCACACCCCAGTCTTCTCTCTAAGAGTCTCCAAGTGAGCCACCACTACCACAGTTTGTCAAAACAAGAATTTCCAGCATGGAGAATTCTCAAGTCCTAAAGATTTTCTGTTGTGAAACAGAAAAGCAGTGATCAAAATGGCCCAGAGAACAGTAATTTCAAAATGTTGTTTTAATTCCCTCCCACACAGAAACCAAAAAAACCCTAAAATATCGTTTCTTGTAGTTTTCCCTGAGGCTGTTTGTGCAGACCACAGCTTCTCACAGTCACACAGTTATGCAAGGAGCCTGGAGACCCTCCACTCCATCTCAGACTACTCCAGGACCAACTGGGAGGTGTCAACATGGATAAAGCCATGAGCTAGAAATTATTTTCTGACAAAAAGTACACCCCAACCTTTCTGCAGAGCTCTGCCAGCTCCTCGAAGACGTTTCTCAACCAGCTCCAGTCCCTGAGAGTCTCATTGTGTCAGAGCCACCCTTTACACCAGCTCTGAAATCAAGTCACCTGGAGCTAAGAACTCCTTACAGCCTTCTGCTGACCAGAAAGCTTTGCTCAGCAAAGCAGACACAGCCTCCTCTTTTCAGGCTGTACAATGGAGAGTAAGAAGGGGACAGAGTCACTGTGCAGCACTGTCTGCTGCAGCAACAAACATCCACTACCCTTTGCAGGGCACAGCAGTGAAGAATCCTGCCTGCATGAGTGACAGCCCATCTTCCTTCTCCTGCACACATACACAAAAGAGGACATATTTCCTCCAAAATCCCCCCTGAAACTAGTCCCTTTCTTTTGAAGCCAGTCACAGTATACAAATGCACTGAGCTACTCCTGGGAAGAAGAAATATTTAAATCAACTCATCAGCTGTGTTTAGCCCCAAAGCAAACACTGGGGCATGGAGATTTTCAAGGGAAATTTTGTTCTAAGCTTGAGGTCTTTTGGTCTGTTATTCAAAGGAAGAGAGAGGATTTGTACTCAGTCCTGCAGCATCACTTCCAGCACAGCCCCCCTAGCTGCAGCAATATCTTACCTTCCTCCTTGCCTGCACCTTCAGTCTTCAG
>NW_009953796.1:385313-405185 GCF_000747805.2 Chaetura pelagica
CAGCAGGAACATATCTGTATGCAGAGTGCCTTTGTCAACATCTTTCTTAATTCTCTGCAGAGAAAGGAAAGACAGGGATGTGCAGTGAAACAGTTTCAGTGCCCCAAAACATGGGAGGTCCAACTCTTCAATGCCTAGAAAGTCACTCACGCCAGACTGGCAGTGATAAACCTGATCACAGCCCAAATCCGTACATTCCCCTGCTGAAAACAAAACACTGCAACCAGGGCAAGAAGAAGCCACACAGCAGTCACACTGTGGCTGTGGAGTATCAGGCAACTCATAACCATGGCGTTCTAGCCAGGATTATGTCCTGTGATAAGCCACAACCAACTTCTGCCTGGGATAACCAGGCTGCAATACAGACTCTGGGACCTGTAGCCATTTGAAGACTACAGGATGCAGTTAAAGGGCAGGAATTCTGGCACCCAGAGAAAGGAAATAAATTGTCACAAGGGATTAAAACCGATTGTTTTGCAGAAGAAAGGAAGGATGAGCAGCATCAAGAGCCAGAAGATGCAAGACCCTGCCTTTTACTCTGCCACAGAGAGTATCAGGTGCTCTCAAGGGACTAATCCAACATCTGTGCCTCTACTCCTCTATCTGTAAGAGAGCAGGTACCCACTCCCCCACAGGGGTGAACAACAACTTTCCACAGGGCTTTCAAGACCCTCTGGGGTTCAGCCCTTGAGCACTGAGCTTAGTACTGTACCACTCACAAGGCCCAAGCTCAAGCACAGATGTGTGACTGGCAAGCAGACCTGCAGCCCCTGCCACCCCACTATCTCCAGCCCACCAGAGGAGCAGCAGAGGTGACAAGGTCCAGCCCAACTGCAACTGTCATTTTTAGCATCCAGGGCCCCACAAAGCCATGAGTAATAATTTGTCATCCTAAACAGATACAAAGAGAAACCCCATTTCCACCCCTTCTAAAGGCAACTGCCAGACAACAGCAGAAGCAGCATCAAGGCTCAGCTGAAGCAATTAAATGCATCATTTTTAATGTGATTTTCCCTTGCTCCTTTTGCTGTAAGCCCCTGTAGTCCAGTGCTCACAGCAACATGCAGCATTTGAAAGCAGCACTATGCAACACCACTGTAGGAGGTCTTTTAATAATGTCATTATCCACCCATCCCTTCATGCAGAGCTCCTACTTCCTTGTAATTCCCTTTCTCCCGGGGGCAACGGCATTGCTGTGCCATGTAACTGCTGCCAGGATGCAGACAGAAGCTGGGAGAGTTGGGTCCAGTGCTCAGGAAGATGAGCAGGGCTTGGGTGCCCCTGAGAGCACAACACCACAGGGCTGTCCTGCTCCTGCTGCACATCTGTGTCCAACCCTGTGCCCTGCACTTGACAGGTTTTGTTACTGCAGCTATTCTGTGCAGGTATTACATGGCCCTGCATTCAATTTGTAGGAACAGTATTCAGTTCTTAGGAAGGCAGAAGAGAGGTCTGGGAAACAAAGTGTGTTTGAGGCATTGCATATCAGTGCTGTAACTTGGATGATGCTGAAAAGCCCCAGGCTGATAATGAAGTGCTGGAGGAACCAGAACTCTGCTTGCAGTGCAGCCAAAGGGAAGCTCCAGTTAAATTAAGGGCCAGGATCTGGCCATAGGGCTGTCTTGGGAAATATGTTAGTCTGGGTCTGTGGCTCACGTGTCTGCTTGCTCTCCACATACACTCAAACATGCTCATTAGTGAAATGAAAGATACACACTCCTGAAGACAGGATGTCTACACCAGAAAGATCCTCCTCTGTGCAACCACTTAAGTCAAGGACTGCACTATTCCACCTACTGTCAAGGAGCAACATAACATCAGGCACACAAGGGACAGGAAGCCTGTAGGAACAAGCATCAGTGACAGTTCTATTTTCTGAAGAAGAGTTAAGACTTATGTGGGGAAGAAGAAGAACCGTTTCCCACAACAGTGATGACTCCTTCAGCCGCTGCCAGTTCTCCAGCACGTGGAAAACAAGCAAGGCAAGTTTCTGGATTGGTGAGAGGTTCTGAGGCATAGTTAGAGGAGCTCTGGTGTTGGAGATGTGGTTGAGGGGGCTGGGAGCTGCCCAACTTGAGCAGGTCCTTCGGAGAGAGCTGCCAGGGCAGGAAGAAGAAACACCTTCTAGGAAAGGTGCTGTATCAAGTACAGCAATTCATGGCCTGGCAGTGCATGTGTTGTGGCATCTGCAGCAGCAGCTCTCCAGTTCAAAGGGCTGTGAGTCACCATGCCAAGCAAGTGCCATTCTCTGGCACTGTCACACTTCACTGTCACACAGGTCTAGAGCAGCAGAAGTCACCAACGAGCTGCAGGCTGCAGACAGCTGAGATACAGCAGCCTTTTTAGTCTGTCCTTCACCTTAATCAAACACCCCTCCGAGGCTTACCTGAGCAAACAGTTGTCAGGGATGGACAGTGAGGAGAGGGAGGCAGAGACAGAGAGAGGGACAGAAGGCTTCACACCTTACAGCCCTGAAGTGCACCCCAACAACTGCAAAGTGCCTGTCTGCTGCTGATAACAGGAATGGTGGTTACTTCCTCCCCAGTCCCAGGCAGGCTGCAGCTTGTCCTTATATGCTAGACAGAGCACACATTCACACAGTATGGAACATGCAGGCTGAAGTGTGCAGGAGCACAGTGAGATGTGCACTGTTTGCACAAAAGGAGGGGAAATAAATACTTGGCTTCACTATCATACAGGCTGTACAGAATAACTGCATTATTTTTCTCCTGAAAACCACACAGTTCCCTGTAGTAAACACGCTGCGTATGTAACATGACAAAGCTTCTTGGGCTGAGAAAACCCCAATGAGGCAGAGTGGGAGTTAGTTATTTGTTGTCAAAGAGATGCCTGTTTTCCCCAGCTCACACTGGCTCCAAAGCAGACACTTCCCAGGAAGCAGCACACTGCTACTGGAGAGATCAATCCCTGGACACCCTCCCACCCGGAGCAAATCACTCTAGAGGCTCCTGTTCCCCTGTTGCCTTTCCCTTCAAGTTCCAGATGTTTGCTTTCAAGCACAAAACTGGTTTGGATATCCACAGCCTGTCTGCACACACAGGTACATCAGCACACTACAGGAGCTTTACAGGAATTAGCTAAAAAAATCCTAGCACCACTGACAGCCAGCAAGACACCTGATCAGAGAGCAAGGAAACTGAGGCACCAAGAGCTCTTCTTTAGAAAGAGAATAAGGATTCCCTGTGTCTAATGTGCTAAACATGTCTGATAGAAGAGATCCAACAGTGGCAAAATACATCCAATTAGCAGAAGCCCTACAGAGGGAACAAGTCCCACTAGACCATGAAATTCAAGCAAACACCTCATTCCTGCCACAAGCAATCTCCAAGCAGAATCCAATTCACATTTGCCAAGCTTGCCACTAAAAAGAGAAAAAACCCACCTCAAACCCACCCCAAATCCACACACACTACTCTTTGGTATCCAAAAGCCCTGCACACATGGAACAGCAGCCCTCCCATGGCTTATAGGCTGCTTGCACCTGCAAGGTAGAGCAGTGTCAGGCTCCAGCACCCGCGGCTGCATCCACCCTGCCAGGCAGGCATGGTGCTCACGTTGCCTAGCAATGGAGAGGTCTTGCTGCTTTATACTGCCAAAAAATGCAGCTTGCTGCAGCAAGCCCCATCCCCAGGATGGGAAACGGGCAAGGACATCTTTAAGATCAGCAGGAGAGCAAGTCTGAGCTCCTTGTGGGATCTGGAGGTACATTTTAAACAGAGCAGACAATGCTCACGATGCCCCCTTTGTCTTTATCATAGAACCAAAGACTGGTTTGGGTTGGAAGGGACCTTAAAAATCATCCACTTCCAACCCCCTGCATGGGCAGGGACACCCCCCACTAGACCAGGTTGCTCAAACCCCATCCAACCTGCCCTTGAACACTTCCAGGAAGGGGGCATCCACAACCTTCCTGGGCAACCTGTTCCAATCACCCTCACAGTAAAGAATTACCTCCTAATGTCTAACCTTAATCTCCCTTCTTCCAGTTTTAATCCATTACCCCTTAACCTGTCACTACAAGATGAGACAAATAAACATGGGGCCACCATTGTGCTAGGAAGTCTGTGTTTGAAAATATGCTCTTGTCAATTTGTGTACCAACATCTCAAGTTAATGGCACTCAGGCCTGTAAAGCTCCTTTTTCACCACTTGGATCCTGGTTTTTACCACTTGGTCAGCAAAATCTAGTGGCTGGCGCAGAAAAAGGCATTTCTGGATGCCAAGGTTCTTGTTCTGGTTCTGTATGAAAGCACCGGAGTACCTTAGACATGGCACTTGATCTTTTCTGCCTCTGTTTCCAACCAATTCACACCATATACATGCCTGGTAGCAACTCTGGCTTTAGGAGGCCTCCACAAGCACACGTACAACTTAGCTCTGCCTCTTATTAGAGGTGAATGGAGCTTCGCTTGGGCACCTGCTTGGTTTCACATGCAAAAACTGTCTTCATGTACCCAAAAATGTCTTCATAGCAGCCCTGAATCTGCCCCTCTAATAGGAGAAATGCAACAAGTCTTCTCCTGTGCCTGCTCAACTCTAATTACATATTGGTTCTTCCACCATCTACCTCTTTTCTCCCAGGAGTACTCCAGCCAATGACTCTGGGGGGAATACAGAAGCTAAACACACTTTCTTCACCTTGAAGTAAACCCAGAGAGACTGAGCTCCACAGTCAGCTATAAGCAAAGATACAACAGGAGTTAAATAGCCACGTATTAATGAAATTATGTTTCTCCTAGATGGGCTAGAATTAAATTTTCAGGCGCATGCTAAAGGTGTTTTACATTTGCATCTCAAGAAATTCTGTTCTGTGCTTTAGCCAGTTAGTAGCTGGGCTACACCATTCCTGCCTGAGGGTTCACCTGTGCTACAGGATCCATGAGCAAAGTCTGTGTTGGGAATGACACATCAGAGAGCAGCAGACTTAGCTCTCTATTTTACAAACAAAATAGATTCATAACAGGAGCAGTTGTTTTAATCAAAAAGTTGTTGCTCCATACCCTGCATACAGGCTGAGAGCAGCTTTACATTCCCACATCCCTTTTAGTTATTTTTTATCAGCTCAAAACAATCCAGAGTGGTGTGACAGAGCCCACCTTGTTAGGTGGAAGAGAACCAACTACAAACATGGGTCCATTTTTATATTTCTGTGGGGCTCAGTGTGCACTTGAAACCCAGCTGCTTTCAGTAGCCACCAGAGATCCACACGTAGCATAGCAAGCAGGCTCATGCTTCCTTCCTACCCTCGCAAGAAAGGAAAGAGGACAGAGAAAAGAGGACAAAGGCCTTTTGGGTAGAAAATGCCTCTGTATTGTTACTGCTATTTAATCAAATGTACATCTGATGAGCTGGAGTCCTAAGTGCAGGCCGTGAGGAGGCACAAATGCTTCTAAATATATAGACCTACTATCTTCTCTCCCCTTTCCCTGCTTTTCTCCTTTGTTCATTTATTCACATCAGAAGAGCAAGGCATCCTCCTCCCCCAGCCAGGCACTGCTGGAAGCAATGCCTTTCCACCGAGGCAGCAGCAGCAGGTTCCAGCTCCTCTCTCCACATTCACAACATTAAAAGCTTCTGGAGGAACCATTTTGCTCAATGAAATATTTACTTCCTCCCTCCCAGCACAGAGACAGGCATACGTGGTCAATGAAGACATAGGGTCCTACGGGCTATTTGGTATAAATTACCACGATTAACAAAGCAAGAAGCAGAGCAGGGGAAGCCTGGTGCTCATCTAAAGTCTTCTTTGGCTTAGTGAGTTTGTTAACTAGTGTTGCTCCCTTAACCCTTTCACTGATGAAAGAAAATGCAAGTCTTCCTTGCAACTGCTGCTTTTAACCTGTCAGTGCTGGAATACAGGTGATTACTACCTAAGAATGCTTCAAGTCAGCAGTAACCACCACTGCTGCCAAAAAATGGCATTTCTCACAGTTCCTTATTCCTGTCTCTGTGATGCCACTCCCTTATAGTGGGACAGATTACCAGGGAAAAATTTCAACCAAAATAAGCTCCTCGACCAGCACACAATTGCATGAAGAAAGGCACAACTGGAAGAGATGCCTCTTTTGGTAGCAGTGGTGGTTCACAGGGGCTTGAACCACTCTGCATACAAACAATCCAAGGGCACTACTGCACATTCCCTCCAGGCTGGCACAACCACATGCCAACGTGGCCCCCTTGTTAGCAGTGGATTTGGATATCTGGCAGCTGCATGACATGCAGAAACATCCTCAGAGCAGTAGGCAGTTAGGTGTTGAGATCACCAAATCCTGCCCTGGGGACTAGGCCTGCAAAACCCATCAGAGGGAAGTAGCAAAACAAAGATGTCTATTTTGCTGTCCCCAGATCTAAGACCACTGCCCTCTCCAAGGAGTCACACACAGAACTTCACAGCCAACACAAGACCATCATACCAGCCCTGCTTAGGCAACCTGAGATTGTCACATTTTAGTTTTCACTTTAGCCACTTAATTTTTCCATCAACTATTCAGTTTAGAAAGCAGGAAATACTGCACTGGCTTACCACAAAATGTCTCCTACCTGCTTGGAGTAGCCTCCATAGATTATTATGCTGCCCTCAGGACTGACAGTCATCTGACATCCAGACCTTGGAGCAGGCCCAATCCCCGATGGAGCCAGCTTGCTCCAGGTGAAGGAGTCCAGGCTGAAGGCATACACATCGTTGTAATAGATATAATCTCTGGGGAGAGCAAATTGGCACATCACAGGTTTTTGTAATGGTCACCATTTAGGACAAGGTAAAATATCACTTCAGGAACACCACCAGGAATCTTAAAAGAGGTGCCACGCCTTATTTAATTTCTTGCATTCATGTTTTTTCTCTTTCCCACAGCCATAGCCATGGACAGAAGACTTGTTTGGGTGAAGGTTACTATTTCAATGCAACAATTTGCATTTGACAAAGCTTCTACAAGCAAGAGCTCTCTGGTTCTTTATAACCTATGTCATTCCTTACTAGAGAGGTTTCACCAACTCTCTCCAGTTAACATGGTCCAAGGTAACTTAAACCAGAACACAAAATACCAAAACAGATTAGAGCTCTGTTTAGGCAGCTGCAATATGCCCTATTCTCCTCCTACTACTCAGCTCACACACTGCATGTGGTAAATGTTCTGAAAAGGTTAAAGTCCCAGAACACAGCCTGATCTAGGATGGGCTTTGCATCTTGCATCGTGCTCCCAGGGACTATAGTTATGCTGCTCACCACCTCTGAGACAACAGGTAGCTCAGGTCTCTTCACAGGCCTCATGACAGAGAAGCTGTGACCTCACATAGTACGGAAGAGCCTGCTGGAGAAGGTGCTTCAAGGAAGACAAGGCTCTTTGACAAGATTCAGAGGTCAAAAGTGATGTATTGAGTCTTAGTTACAAACATGAGTAGCTACTTCAGTGATTAGCTAAGTGGTACAATGGTTTCTCAAACACTCAAAGACTAAATCACTCGTTTTCTTAACATAAAAAGTCTAATTCAGTAACAGTACTGCTCAGGATAACCCTTCCATGAAAACCCAGCTTTCTGTCACTGGTGAAATTCTGTTGTCTTTTCTACAGAGGATTCAATACCACCAGCCACCCCACAATAACCCACCTTGCGCTCTCATGGAAGCCTCCAAAGATGATCAGCTGCCTTTTGCAAGCAACCATTCGATGTCCACTTCGTCCAGAGGGACCTCCCGACGCCCTGAAATGCAGAGAAATCCCACTTATCAGCAAAATTCCTTTTCCTGTTGGTGTGTCAGTCCATTTTTGTTGAAGTCATTGGCAGTTGGGCTGCATGAGATCAGCTTTCTGTTCTCCTGGAATGGGAAACCATGGGAGCTTCATGGCCTTAATACCTATGTATGCTTTTCTCCAGAGCTGTGTGTGTGTTCTCTGCAGCACAGGCATGTTGCAGAAACCACTTTGTTCCTAGTGATCAGCCATCTAGTTTCTAACAGCACTTGAAGTCTTGACAGCTTTTCTGTGCTAAGTCAGGAGCTAATTTTTCAGGAAAGTTTAATGAATAGCAGTTAAGTCCCACAATTGCAGGAAAGGCACTCCAGGCAGAGGTGCTTTCTCCAAGTACCAAATAAAAAAAGCCAGAGACTGGCTCTGACATCCACTCTCCTTTAATGTCTTAGAAAATCATGTATCCATAGTGTCTTCACTCCTCCACCTGCAGTTAGGATAGAACATCAAACTAGTGATGAGACTTGGTAAATTACTTAGATTTCTCAAGAACAAAGGCACTGAAGCAAAACGAGTCATCTTTCTTATCTCATTAAGAGGCAGCTACACGTCACTGTACTGCTCTTTCAAGCCTTCCTGACCTTTTAGTTAAATGTGCCACTTCCATTTCCAGGTACAAGCAACAACACCCCATCTGTTACATCCAAAAGCTTCACACGAAGCCAGGCAGCTGGCAATGACATTCCTGAGAGGCAATGAAGATGCACCTTCATGTTCACCCACAGACTGAACACCAAATCAGAGAACAAAAAACACTTCAAGAACTCTCAAAACAAAGGCAATTTCAGGCCAAACTGCAGAGAAAACAGAATTTTGCTTTTCATGTTCTCTGCCCCCATGGATTAATCTATCTCACTTTCCCTCTCACTGAGGAGCCTCCCAAAGTGCACACAGCATCACTGCACCCAGCAAGGCTTCTCAAACAGGCAGCACTAACATGTGTGAAGTGGCTGCAGAATCAGGGCTTAAATAAATACAAAATCTGCTCACTGTTGATGAAACCTAAGCTCACAATCCCACTGCTGCACTTCAACTGGCAGCAGGTAGCTGTAAAGTGTGGTGATAGACTTCTGTGGAGAGAGAAAATAAGGGCCCTTATTCACCATAAAAAATTACAATCTCACACCAGTCATGATAAAAAACTCCCAAGTAGAACAGCAGCATTTTGGTAAGACTGAATTAATAGTGATTGCTGGGATTTTTTTTTCTAATGGAACGTAGGGGTTTCTAGGCATTTACTGGAGTTTTAAGGATCACCCTGAAGAACAGCACCTCTAGTATTGATTTCATCAAGATCTGAAATAATTATTTTCTCTTCTGTAACAAAGCTCTCACATTATTATTCCAAAGGATGGCACCTTTTAAAACATGTTTTTAAAAAGGAAAGGAGCTAAAAATCAACATTAACAATAAAATCCTGTTCTCAGGGAATATCTTCTGCCTTGCTTCTCAAACAGGTTTCCTTCAAGTCAAAAAACAATTCTGAAGAATAAAAAAATTATTCAATGATGTGTATATTTTAAGTTCCCACAAGTGTATGATTAATTCCAAGTCACAAACAAAACCAGCCAGTTTGGGGCCTGATCTGAATTCATAAAATTTAGCACAACTTGGTATCAATCACAAGGCTGTTTTCTCCTTTCTTTAGACTAGCAACACAAGCTCCAAAAACAGATGCTGAGGCAGGAGTTCTGGAGACCTCACTCTGCACAGCATTGTACCATCTCAGCACCCTTGGCCTTAGTGTTACACATTGCAGGAATCAGCTACAAAGCAAAGTTTCTAGCCTTTGATGTGGGGAGATGCCCTCCTCAACTTGCAACAACAGCTCTTAGAAAGCATTTGTACACAGAGCTATTCACAGAGAAAAGGCCTTTGTTCCCAGACTCCAAACGCAACACTGGAAAAACAGAGTAACATAACAGACCCAAATTCAACCCCCAGCGTCAAGAATTAAAGACTTACAAGTCACAGTGGCTACAAACTGCACAACTGAGTTACCTTTTCATTCATTCCTTCATCCAAGGGATGCTCAGATGAATCTCTGAACTTTTCCATAATAATAAAAGTGATGATGCATAGAACATCCCATCAAAGGGGCAGGATAAAGCATTTCTATCCTCCAATACTTGAGGCAGCTGAAGCCCAGTTCTTCAGTGTTCAGTTTTACATCTTACATTTGTTGAGTGTAAACAAGTGTTGAGCTCAACAGCACAAACACACAGCCTGCCCACAGGTCTGTGTGCTCAGGAAGGACACAAATGAATATGCAATTGCCACAAGGCACAAAAGCCTCAAATCAAATTCCTTGCAAAAAAACTGTTGGATCCCGATCTACCAAAGAACAAGCTCACAAGGGTCATTTCTGTGCTGACAGAGGAAGTCCTCTCAACAGTACCTAAAATAACCCTTCTTTTCTTCAAGCATCTTTCTACCTTGTGTTGCAGGACCCAATCTTTATGGAGACACAGAGCAAGAAAAGCCATCAGTCAGAAACAAACCTCTGTTGAAAGGCATCTTGCACTGCAGTGACTGCCCCAGTTCTCTCTGTAAACAGCATTAAACATAGGCTTGTTGAAATGCTACCCTGAAATACTTATACCACCACATCTCACAAAACTGTTATGGGAAGTATCATTAACATTCCAGTATTAAAAGGAAGGGAGCTATAAAGGCTCAAAAGCAAGACAAAAAACTACACACAGGATGGGTCTGCCAGTTCCCAAACACAATCCCAAAGCCTGATGCTCCCTCTCTCTCTCTCTCTGAGGGAATTTACTGGGCCACACAGGGCTGAGTAAGGATGTTGTCTCTAGGAAGGAATGAGGCAATTAGGTTAAAATAGTGCTCAGTTCTAAGGCAGAGTAACAAACAGTTCATGGCCTGAGACAACCTTGTGTATCACACATGACAAGGTGGTTCCAATAAGTCACAGTCAGTTGCCAGCAAATCTAACGGGCTGAGATTTGTTGTGCTTGGACCATCTTTGTGCAAAATGCAAGTAAATATAGCTAAATATTGCTAAATGTAGCTATTTTTAACTTTGTCAAGCTGACTGGCACCACTGTGCTCTGTGCTAGGAGTTAACAGAGCTCCACTTTCCTAGAAGCCTTCACAAACACGGAACAGGGATGTTATTCACAGGGATGTTTTTCCTTCATTCACAGGGATGAGTTATACAAGGTTTTCTCTTCAAAAGTGTTTTACAGTCAAGCCTCTTATGGCACCAAGATGCTCTGTGGCATGAACTGTAGGCCTGGAAGGACAACTTAATTGTCTGAAATCTAAACTGTGTGGCTGAAATAACTAGATTTCCTAGAACTGCAAGTTCGGATCACGGCAGGGTCATCTTGGCTATTAAAACCACAAAACCCAACACATTCCAATTAATCTGAAATGGGGCACATATAATTCTCCCCACTTGGAACAGAAACTTTTGTCTCTCTTGCCCAGACATTTCTTAATGGATAATTATAATACTCCATCATTTACACTAAAATTATGTCTTCCAAACCCAACTGAGTTTACTCAATACCAGCCTGCACCCCCAAATGTCTAACACCAGGAATTTATTCAGGTAACACTGCTACCACATTGGAAACCTGGAACTGTTGCTTGGCAGGCTATGTGAAGGCTTGCTGTACCAGAGCTGGTGCCCCACCATAATCAAAAAACCTACACAATCTGTCTGCTCCCTGTCTAGTCTTCCCAAACACATTCAGTCTCCCAATACCAGTGGTGCCCAAGCTGACTCTCATTGTCACCAGTCACCTCAGCTGGTTAATGGTGGTCCAAAATAAGCAAGTACTTGACTTTAGACAGACATGAAAAACCTATGTGGAAAAATTACAGCAGCAATGGGGTTCCCTGGCAAAAAACACCAAAATGCTGAAAAAAGTGAAATGCAGCACATGTTGTCATCATAGTTTTAAAAGAAGTAGGGAAAAAAATCCCTCGTACAACTCAACAATAATTTCTGCCCTTTCTTCTTCCCCTTTCCAAGCAGACTGTAATCAAGATGCCATATGGGAAAGCAAAGATGCAGCAGAAACGTGATTTTCACACTCAGTCAGGTTAGCATTGAAACAAAGACATCCCCTCCCAGAATCCTTCACCAGACACCTCATTAATGCAGCTCTTGGAGCTCTGCCCAAGGATGGGGAGGAGACACACTTTGCTTTATTTGAACACTGTGACCAGGGCACAGGAGGTTCCAAAATTTCAGCAAGGCTGAAAGACAAACATCCACCCAAACACATCAGGGAACTCAAATGCAGTACAACCTGCATGGGACAGGGAGAGGGAAAAGATTGTCTCTTCAGGGCACTTCCATCCATATAGTTTATGATGCTCACTGTCTATCCTTTTATCTACTAAGAAACAATTAAGTATCAATGTCTCCAAATGCATCCTCCCACTGTGGCATGGGAATCAAAATGACATCTAACCAGTACCTGGGGATGGAAGGTAGCTCTGGGTGGCCTGAAGTGCATGGTACCTAGAACTTGCTCTCCAGGTGGGACTAGTAACTCACCCTACCAATCTGGCCTCTTCCTCACTAACTGTAATAACCAATGCCGAAAACCCCTCCTGTCATGGTTTTAGTCCACCTGGGGCCTGGGTTTGCTGGGGGCACCCTGCAACTAACACCACACGCAAACTTTGCACTCAGCTCCAGGGAGGTAACAGGTGCTTTTGTAGTGTAAGGTAGACTCAGCATCTTGAAGGCTGTTCTCTCACATGAGATAAGATGCAGGACAAGCAGAGCCTCACAACCACCTCATTTCCTCTTCCACAGGCAGGTCAGGTACTGCAGCATTTGTTCTGGGAGTGGAAAACCCTAAATCAGCTCTACAGCAGAGCATCTGCAAACCCACGAGAGAACAATTTGCGCCATCAGTGGTGGAGCTAACGAAGCCTAATCTGGATTCTCTGCTGGCTCACAAAAAACAACCTCCCTCTCTCGCTCTCCCTGCAGCTGAGTATTAACACCACTCTCCACTGAGGATTTCTTCAACCCAGAGTTTGGTTGAAATGTCAGCCCCTTCTCTCAGCAGGGACTCCACGGTGAGCATCACTTCCTCCCCCCACCTCCTAACATGAAACCAGGAGGGATGTACCACATTTGAGTTCATCCCCTTTCTATAACTGAGCTTGAACAAGGGATGCAGGAGTTATTTTGGGGGAGCAGGGAGGGGTACAGTCACAGTCCTTACGTCAGCTTCTACCTAACAACAATAGGCAGATCAGCCTGCACAGTGACAGGTCTTTTTAATCCTTGCACCTCTTAAAGAGCCCTCCACCATTTTGAAGGGTTTATCTCACCGCCACCTCTCAAAGATCAGAAGGGCTCCCTAGGATCACCATAGCTTCCCAAAACATAACCATTACAGGTCTGGAGCCCAGAGCCACATTGATGGACAAGAACCAGCTGCTTATGAATCAGTTTCACCTCAGCTTCCCAGAGCTACTCAAAAGCACAATCCCTGGATTCTAACAGAGCAGCTGGCTGTGGGGATGCTGGGCTGTGACGTATCCTTTTAACACAGACTGTTTTGGACTCCGTGTCAATTTTGCACTTTGGGTCTATATGTTCCCCTGCACCTTCCACACAAGTCTCTTCAGTGCTACAGTAACATTAGTAAAACTAAACCTTCAAATTTCCCCCTTGTCAGGCCGATGTCTCTGGTCCCACTTTGCAGGGAGGGGGAAAAGGCAGCCAGGGGTGATGACCCAGTGTGTGGTCTCAGGCATGTGCCGAGGCAAAGTCAGAGAACCCATCTCTGCACAGTTCAGTCCTAAGCCACCCTCTCAGTTCCTGTGCAAGAAGACAACAGACACAGACAACAGGCACCTGAGCTCTGTAAGCAGGACAAAAGTGATCATCCTCAGAAGATACAAAGCTGCTCACCTGAAGGAAGGACATGGTGTCCATAATCATGGTGTTCAACAAGTCAAAGAGCAGATGAGCATGTGTCCAAACACAGACAGCTGAGGAATCACAGCACTCCACCAGGAATCAAACTCAAATCATACTGGCAGTTTCTTGTGAGGTCAACAACAGTAACTTCAGAACACACCACAGAATCACAGAACATCAGATTGGAAGGGACCTCAAGGATCATCTGGCCTAACCTTTCTCGGCAAAAGCAAGGTCGAGACAAGATGGTCCATCACTTACTTGATCTGCTCCCAGGTCTTGGTAGCCAAATGCAGGACCCAAAGATCCTTGTAGTGATAGAACTGTTCCCCGCTGGGAGATGCAAACTCCCCACCGAACACCCAGAGCTGCCCACCAGCTGTGGGCACCACTGCAGCCTGCCAGGAGAAGGAAGAGCTGGATCAGACAAGGGTTCAGGAACCAGAGACAGAAGAAGCACTCAAATGGGCAGCTGCCTCCAAATACCAGGGAGAAGTGGCAGTGGCTGCTGCCTTGCTCAACAACAGCAGCTCTCTGGGGCTAAATGAAGAGGGATTTTAAATGCAAGTTACCCATTGTATCGCACACCCTCCCTACAGCAAAGGAAGGTTGGCCATATGTTTTTACCAGGGTACCCATCACAGATCAATATTGGGATAATGATCTCATTCTTCAGAAGAGCTTAATTACCCGCCTGCCTTTCCCAGCAAGGACTTTTAGCATCAGACACACATGCCCATGCCCTGACAGAAACCAGCCTACACATGCAATGATTAAACACATCAAAAATATGGCACGTGTTTGCAAAGAGGATTTGTGGGAACATCAAGTTGCCTAAACATAAAGGGGATACATGCCTGATTGTCATGGGTATCTAGTACTTAAAAGCTTAACGGGCAGTTATATACAACAGCCTGCTCATACTTGTGTGTGACATTTTGAAAAGCTGACTTGAAATTCATTATATAGCCAAGCCTCTTCTTTGAACAACTGACAACACCATCCACTGCTATTCTCACCTCAGCTCTGTTGAACTGCTGTAATCAAGCCAGTGTAACTGAGACACAGGATTGTGTGTCAGGGACCAGAGATGACAAATAAGACTGAACACATGTCCACACAAACCCACAGACATGCTTCTCTTTGCCTTTGTGCTAATGCAGAATATGTGTTAAAAATAAAGTCACGGGAAAGACAACAAACCAGCCAGCTAGTGAGGCTGAACCGTCCCTTGTGCGACTATAATTAATTATCAGACAGAAAACTTGTTGTGGAAGCAGGACTCCTCAGATGGGTTTATCATCTTATTTCTGTTGTAAAGCCAGTTGCAGCTCCCTGATGCACAGCCTGTCTGCTCAGCGCAGATTCAGCTGCTAGACAGCCACCTGCTGGCTACCAACACGCCAACAAGCACCTCTCAACTCCACATCCCCAAAGCAACCTGCTTTTCACCTAGGGAAACAGGAGTCTGAATTCATGATCTCCTTCTGCAATTTGGCCTCTGAAATCAACTCCTGTTTTAAGCACCACGAGGTAGCCCAAAAATCAAGTCAGAACCTTTCAATTTAAGAAAGGACACACAGCTCAGAGGAATCAGCATTAAGGTATAGTAGAACAAGGGTACCTGAACCTATCAGGGACATTGGATCTTACCAGAAAGCTCTAAAGAGCTTTGGCCATGGGTAGGAAAATAACATTCACATCCTGTATGGCAGCTTTTGAAATGTACCAGTCACCCAGCCACTTGCTGCAACAGGCAAGATAATCTATCAGACAGCTGGTGAGGGCCAAAGACCTGCAAAAAATATCAGTCTTTGATCCAGTTTCTAATGTGGAGGTGTTCACATAAAGTAAACTAAACCAAATCCTTTCATCATCACAGCCAGCCAGTGACCTTGATGATGCAGGCACCAGAGAGGTGAATTCTAAGGAGTGTTACAAGAAAATATAGACAACTTTGTCTATTGCCCTTGCAGGCAGAAGAAAAACAGCCCATCTGCTAAGGAAAAAAATCACAACCCTAAGGCTGGACACACAGAGACAGTGCTAGAGGTCCATCGTGTTGTACAGCTTGAACACTTGGCAAAGCCCAACTGCTGCATGCTGGCAGGGACAACCTACAGTTAGTGGAGTGGCAGTGTCTGTACTACCCACAGATGGAGGCCTGTGGGCACTAAGGAATTAACCATGCAGAGCAACTCTGCCATTTGCAGAACTTTGAATTTTACCAGTTATTCCCTGACCAGCATTTTGAAAATGCAGTGCCATCCTGGGATTATGGATAGCCAAGCTGATCCCTACATAATGCAGCAAAGAGAGTTAATCACAGTGTCTCCCACATGAGCCCTGCTTGAGTCCTGCTGACCCAACAACCCCAAAACCTTATTTCACACTTAACATTTCCAGAGGGCACCGAGTGATCAGGGAGCACAAGCACCTTGGTCAGGTTTGTACAGAACCCCTCAGCAGAAGAGGTGAAGTGACACCATTGGCAGCCCATTACAAGGAGAATGAAGAGAAGCCAGAAACTCTTAGGGAAAAAAAAGAAGCCAATTCCCACCCATCCTTAGGACAGTGTTAGAACAATTCCAACTGCTGCTCTGGCAGCCAGTGCTGTACCTGGTGAGCGCATCGCCTGGGTGGTGGGTTGGGGATCTCTACTTTAGACCAGCTGTTCTTCCTGATGCTGTAAACATACAGGTCGTTGTACAGGTAGGTCTGTCAGAGGAAGGGAAACCACACATCATCACAGCTCTCCGTTGGACAGGCCAATCTGACCAAGAACAGTCACCCCTGAGGGGTCTCTGTGAGTCTCAGGGAGAAGGAGCACAGCACCAACTTTGCACAGCAACAGCTCCCCTGACTCATCAGGCAGGGAAGGAGGACAACAACCTCCTGAACTGGGAGTCAGCAAGTTTTTTAGAGTGATCCACTGGGCTGGACTGTTCTTTCCCAGACCCTTGGTTAAGCGTGTGACAGCTCAAGGTGCAAGGACTTAAGAAGCTGGAGCTTAACACAGATGTAGAAGTTAAAGTTGCCCAAACTGCTGCCCAACTCCAGAGGCAGGAACAGCTTAAGTCAGGGAGGCAGGCAGAGTTAGTTCAGCAAATCACACTGGATGATCCTGAAATGGCCCAGTATCATTGGAAGACTGGAGTTTTCAAGCCACAGTATGTGGCTGAGGATCATGGAGACCAGTTTGTCTGCAGGAGCACAAAAAACACTTGCAACTTGCAGAAATTCAGTAACAAGAGTGCCGGCTTGCAAATACTTGCTGCTGCAAAACTACAGAAGTGTCTTGTTTTGAAAGGTGGAAGAGATTCTTCAATAGTTTTTTAAAATGAGGGGCAGATATGGCTACAATTAAGTCTGGAGAAATTATGAAGCCCTGAAATATTGATGCTGAGACAATCACTCTGACTCCTTAATGGGTTCTAACATGTCTCCTTCCTGCCAACTCTTCAGCCATGAGACAGTATCACGGCAGAATTAAAAGGCTATTTTGCTCTCATTTGGGGACAAATACATATTTTATGACTGCTGCCTTGAATTTCACTATAAATGAGACTCACACAAATTACAGGAAAAGGCAGGGAGAGGGTAGAATAAAGAAGGAAAAACTGGAAGTATACATTACTTTTTGGCCATTGAAATATTCACCTCCAAAAAGGATCAATTCGTCTTTCTCAGGGTGAGCAGAGAGGGAGCCATTCAGCCTGCACAAGAAAAAGGAATAGTCAAAACAGTAGATATGTGAGTCTTGTTAAACTCGGAAACTCACAGCCTAATCTAACTCAGCTAACACTAGTACCTCTGCCCTCTAGTCACAAAGGTCTCTACATCATCTGCCAAATCATTAGGCTGTGATATTCACCCAGGGCTAAAAACTTCTCAAATAAATGAACTTCTTTAAAACTTCCAGCAAGATTAATGTGACACTGTCTGAAAGCTTTTCCTATTTTAGGAGCACACGTTACACTGCCATTTAACACGTCTTTTGACGTGAGCTCTTGAATTTTAATGCTGGTATGTCCAGAACAAAAATTAGCTTTCAGAGGGCACATACCTCTGGGTAAAACTGGGCTGTCTGGGACCAACTTCTCTGCGTCACTGCCCTGCAGTCACCACTGGTCACTGCTCACCTACCTGCCACCAAAGTGTTTGGCTCCATGTGGTGATAGGTCCCTACCACCCACAAGGAGGAACCAACTGACAACAGCAATACCCCTATAAGATGGTTGTAGTGACCTGTCCCACTACACAGGGAGGGCAACAGATACCACAGAGAAAGGCATTTCTTTAACAAGCCCCAGCAAACAGAAATACAGAACCTAGAAGCATGTGGATCCCAAGCTGCATTTCATTAAGCTTCTTATATCTCATGATGCATCCTCATGATCCAGCCTCTTAAGTCTTTCCAGCTTTCTAGGGAATATTTGAAAATTCCTCTTATTTTTCCTCAAAGCCCTGTCATCTAACCCTGCTTTGCCTCCTTTGTGCTGATGGGATGATTAAAAAGCAGGTTTTAAAGTAAAAAAAAAAAAAAAGCTTTTGGTCCAGCTTTTGAATCCCTTTTTTAAGCAGGGACTCGACATACCAGCTATGTTATAACTCCACATATCACCTATGATAGATACTATGCCTTCCACTTCTGGGAAATAACTTTACATAAATAAGTTTCATTAAAAGCAACATTAACTGCTGTGTAGTGCAGGTCAAAGCCTCATGCAATCTCTTACCTAGGTGAAGGGGGTGGGCAGGATGTCTCTATTACTTGGGTCTTTTTAGCATCTAAATTCTGAAACTCTGCTATCAGGGCTTCAAGATCCTCCTGCAAATAAAAAGCCAGACATGAATTCCTTCACATGCACTAAGCCACCTGAAACCAGCACTCATGGTCATGATTTCCCTCTTTTTTAAAAAAAAATTAGGACCCCTTCATTCAACTACAAGAATTAGATGCTGACATATTTCCACATAGGCTTTAAAGATTGGTCTCCCCCAAAACACTTAACAAGTTGCTCTGAAGAGTCCTAAAAGGATGACACACAAAGTGTATTTAGTGCACAACTGCTGTTCCTGCAGCAGAAACACCACACAAATCAACAAGTAAATGCAAAACTTTTACACCTTATCAAAGTGATGAGCTTCAGGCTAAAATCCTGCTAGTCTTCTTGTCTGCAATGGAAAAACTTTTCTATTCCCAGCTCATCCTTTAGCTGGAGAGAAACCTGCATGTATTTTTACTCCCTTTCAGCTTCTATGAATTAAAGCCTGCCTCCACAACTGCAGATACAGTGAACTGCAAGAGCAGAAACAGGGCAGCTAGGGTGAGCTTCTGATCCACAGTCTCTCCTACAACCCTCATTGCTCACCACCTCTGCTCAGCTAACCCTTCTGAACTTGTGATTACAGCAGAGATTTTCCAAATCTGGGAATTTTGCCTCTGCGGGCAAAATCAGCTGCATCAGCTCTCCCTGAAGCCAGTACACATGCACACTGGCACTTTTGAGGTCTTAAATTTTGCATTATGCAGGTGACACCAAGTTGGGACCAGGGAAAGTTCACCAGCTTAGCGACACGCTGACCCGCCGGGGCAAGCGCCAGGGCACCTCCTGTGCCAGGGCAAGCACCAGGGCAGCCCCAGCACCAGGGCAGCTCCTGCACCAGGGCAAGCACCAGGGCACCTCCTGCGCCAGGGGCAGCTCCTGCGCCAGGGCAAGCACCAGGGCAAGCACTAGGGCAGCCCCAGCGCCAGGGCAGCCCCAGCACTCACCCCGGCCGTCTCACGGGATGTGCACCGGCCCCAGCCTCCCCCCCGCACACCTCCCTCCCAGCTGACGACCTGCAGGCACCCAAGGGACCTCACCAACTCAGAGCCGCTTGCGTTTGCGCTCAACTCCCTAAATTCCAACCGGAAAGACCCTTCTCTCCAACCCGCTCCTCCGGCCTCCCGGTGCCACCCCCGGGGGTCTTCCCTTCAGGCTCCGCGTCCCAAGACGCCCCTAGAGCCGCAGAAGGAGCTCCCACCCCTCACCTCCTCCTTCTTGGCTCTGCGGGACACCTTCTTCTCCATCTTCGCAGCCGTCTTCTCAGCCCCTTTCCCCTTCTTCTCCCGCTTCCCTTTCTTCCCCATGGCTGGAAAGGCGGGACAGGCCTCGCAGGGATCACGGGCCGCCCGGG